>NC_134462.1:40492139-40824639 GCF_047948215.1 Lycorma delicatula
AATTTACATAAATTACGTTATTGTAAAGATTTAAATATAAATTTAAATTTACATAATTCAGACTTTATGAATACGTCATTAAGCGCTTATAAATTTACTACCTGAAAAAACGAAATATTTATTCCAATAAATTTATAGAACGTAATATTATATTAACAAAAATCGATCGAGTTAGAATTTTAAGAAATTATTGTTCAAAATTTTTAGCTTGTTTGAGAGCCATCTTTTCCACTCACCTTACATAAGTTGAATTTAAGTTTCTGTCTCAAAATTTCAATCCAATTTTTAGATTTCCAAAAGACATTAATTTGGTATGCACAAGGATAAAATGCGGAATATAAAAAACTCTAAGATGTACAAATTACAATCCCATACTACCTAAGCTCGTCCTTGTATTTCTACGAAATTTCAAGTCGAAATTATATTTTTCCCAAATTTTTTTAAATAATCTATAACCTATAAAAAATCAATAATAGATTTTTTAATTTCATTTGAAATTAAAAAAGCTATCATTAAGAATTATGACATTGCAGATTCAGAGTCAATAGATAAGATAACTGCATTTAGGATTCTTTATTAAAATTTTATTCCAGTGTAAAATCCATGTAGGAATTTTACTCGTATTTGTCTAACATGTTAGATAAAATGCACCAGTTTACAAGAATTTGAGTGAAATAAAGGATGACATACACAATTCATTGCTCTAGATTGGTACACAGATATTTGAAAATTTTTTACAGCAGAAATTGAAATATTTGTTCTGCAAAATTAGCCATTAAAAAAGTCTTTTTTTTTTGTTCGATACACAAAAAAATAGTTTTTTTTTTCAAAATGTAGGTGTAGTATGAAATTATGCTAACCATCCATTCGAGGTTTAGAATCAAAATAGTAGATATCTAGTAAAATATATAATTAAAACATTATTTTACAACCAATTATGATGTAAAGTTGGAAATTAAAAAAAAAAGTGATAATCTTTTCAATAATGGTGAGGAAAATGACTTTTTAATTACATATTATTTTATTTCAACATTACCTTATTGCAAACACCTAAGATTTCTTACAAAAATCTTCTGTATATTAAATCTATTATTCATTTGAGTCATTAATTACTTAGATAATATTCATCTGGCCAGTACAATTTTAAGAAATTGTATAGGCTGAATATCTAACGAGAGATAACGTCCTTAAACTCATATCATCGTGCAACAGGGGTGCTGACAAACACATCATTTTGAATACATATAAGATCGGATAGCGTCTGGAAGCGTCTCAAGGCGGTTGTCTTCCCCTGCGGTGTTGGGATGTTGTGCCTCAGCGTAGCCTTATACTGAGAAAAGCGGGAAGTCAGTTTGAACCGAAAGCAACTGGAGGTATTTTTCGTAAATTTAAAGGAGGGGGTTTCTGGTAAGTCAAGCAAGGAGATAAAGGACGAATTTCAGGTCGTCCTTAGTGAAAAGAGGTCGAGTCTGAAAATTCGAAACATTCGTGAAACTAAAAAGGGATTAGTCGTCGTAGCAGGAGATAAACAGACAAAGTCATTTCAGACTCCCTCGAAACCGGGAAAACCAACATGAAAGTCGACCCCAAATGGAGGAGGCGCCCAAAGGTCATTGTTTATCACATAAAAAGGCGTTTATCTGAAGATGAGGTGATGACTCTGATTCGTGAACAAAGTACTGGGCAGAAATGGACTTAAGTCCAACTGTTGATTACTGTTTAAAACGAACGTGTAGTCGCGAGGCTCGATTACCACGGCGTGTTCGAGGTAAGTCCTGAACTCTGAAAACGCTTTGTTGCTGAGGATAGGCTGTTTGTAGACTTCCCTTCTTGCAACGTCAAGCACCGTTTAAATGTCCAGCGTTGCTTTAAATGCTCTCGGTATGGACAGAGGACGAAATTCTGTAAGAAACTGACGGCAGTGTGCGCGTGTTGCAGACAAGCGTGATGAGTATTTCAAAAAGTCAGAGGATCCTACTTGTGTGAACTGTAAGCGCGCAAATACGGACTCTAAGCATTCTGTGAGTAGTAAGGATTCTGGTTTTTATCAGAGGGCTGTCAATATGTATGATTTCTTTGGCATTACATTGTTAAATCCGGTCAGTTAAATGCACAGGGTGCTTACGTTGTACAGTTAGAGCTAGGTGAGGTGTCTCTTAGTAGGGGTTTGGATATTGTTCTTCTTCAGCATCCATATCTTGTTTCTGATGATCTGCCAGATTTTTCTCATCATTGGAAACAATTCTACTGTGGTTCTGCCAGTATGTCTGCTATCGTGTGCAGAAAGGAGATAGATTGTGCCCTCTTGTGACAGCTCTCAAATGTTGTTGTTCATGTAGATGTTCAGAACTTGCATCTATATGTTGCAAGTTTGTGTTCTCAGTACAGGGATCCTGTTGAGGCCCGTCATCTGAGGAGTAAAATCCTCAGATTCTTTGGTCATAGTAAAATCCTTATTGGAATAGATGTTATGGCATAGCGAATTCATTGATGAAAGCAGTGAGTTGGTTGAGGGCTGTCCAGTATCATTTACAGGTATTTAATATGCCTGGAGAGTTGCCCAACGATGCTGGTATGGTAGATGGGTGTCGGTTGTTTGTTTGTTTGTTGTGGAACGAACTTCGTTCATTCCACCAATAAACCAAACCATTGGTAGGTTTATTCCTACCAATGTTAGTAATTGAGAGGTGGTCGATGATTGTTGCTCAAGTGATCATCGATTGATTGTTTATGAGACTGTTGGTGGCTTGAGTGTTGTAACGTTCTGTGATATGACTCTTTACAATGTAATGTTCCGGTTCAGCAGGGTCGTTTTCTGCACAGGCATGCAAACTGGAGGAGGTTTGTTTATTTCTTGTCAGCCACACTTCGTGTTCTTAATCTGAGTCTTGAGACATTAGCTTTAGACAACCTGGCAGTTAGGTCAGCAGCTTTCATTGATGCTACTGAATATTCGATTCCCCAAAGTTCAGGTTGAGAGAAGATTGCTCCATGGTGGAATAGAGAATTAACAGGTCTGAAACAGACTGTCAATCATTTATGGAGAATGTCTCAGCATTAGGTAATCCAAAATGGCGGGCAGTCCTGGTTGCAGAGTATAGAGATTGAAGATCTTATTATTTTCAGAAGGCCAGCACAGTGAAGAGGGATTCCTGCGTTCCTTTGTTAGTGACCAGGGAAACAAGGATCTCTGGGGTGCTGTGTATAGGGTTTTGGGACGCAAACGTAGAAAGGACGTTCTTCTGTTTTCTCTCTCGACTCGGCTTGGCTTAATATCAGATGTTTCTGAAATTTTACGCAGACTATTAAACAATTTGCTGCCTGACGGCAACGAAGTGGGGGAGACCGCATACCATCTGTGAGTGAGGTATGATGTCGCTCTATTTCGCGTGTTTAATAAATTGTTGTTCAGCGGGTGCTTCCCTGCATGTTGGAAGAAAGGGTTTCTTAAATTGTTGTTTAAAGGAGGTGACAAGGATCTCACTGCTAGTTCATCTTACAGGCCCCTGACGCTCTGCCAGTTATTGGTAAAGTCTTTGAGAAGGTCTTGTATCTTCATATAAGTGATATGCTGACAGTGCATGAATTATTGATGGAGATCCAGTACGGGTTTTGTCCCAGAAAAGGTACTGAGGACTCCATACACCTCGTGATAAGTGTAATATCGATGACCATGGTGGAATATGTCTTGGGAATTTTCCTGGACGTTACCGGCGCTTTTAATAACCTGTGGTGGTCTTAGCTATTCACCAATTACAAAGAAGAGATTGTACTGATAGTGAATTTCAGTTATTTCAATCATCACGATGTGTTGCTCCGCGAGGGTAACCATGAGATGGTAAGACATTGTCTAAGGGTTGCCCCAACTAATTGTCAAGTCCAAGTTGAAATCATTCACAAATATGCTTGGGATATATGATATCTTACATCAACTAAGTAAATATTAAGCTGACAGATATTTAGGTTCTGAACTCTCTTTATTTTGGCTTCCAGCATATATAACCTTTTCTGAATCTTTACACTTTTGGCTACATTTCTTATAGTATTTCATTGGTCACACTAGTCTGAATTTGTTGGACATATTTAAAATGGTCACTGCTACCTCACAAAATGGCTCTTTTAACTTTTGTATTTTAATTCACAGTTAAATGGTATTATTACTCGCTGATATCATTATTTTTAAGCTACATACCAAGGTACTTTTTGCTTCATTATTTAGTAAATCTGATGTAGTAGGCCCTGATTTATTCCATAGTCCAGCACCAACCTCCCTAAACACAGTTGTTTTCACCACACCACTCCTGCAACTGGTCCAATCGGTTTACATATTACTAGAAAGCTATACCATTCCTTCAACCCGAAAGTAGATAAATCATTAATGTAGCTCTCTTGATTTCCGTCCAGTTGCATTTAAAATATTTTGCACTTTGAGGACATCTGAAACGTAGTATGTATCTCCTCACCCAGAAGAACATAGTTTTGCATAAAAATATCAATATATCATTCTTTAAAAGTTTAGTGCAATGAAACCTTACAAAACTTGTAGATGTATATTTCTAAGGATGTTTTCTGGTTCTCTTCCTTTTAGCCAATCACTCAAATGTTTTTTTTCATATATTAAAGAAGATCAACTTAAACTTCATAAAATTTAATTCAGATGTCAACTTTTAATTTATTGTTCTACATAAAAAATAAATATTTTTTAAATTTATTTTCACATCAAAAGTAAATAAACAAACAAATTGTTTTTTAAGTGGTCGATTGTTATAGTCATTATCCAATAGTAGATAGATGTTAACGTCATTAATTGGATATACATCCAATGTTGTTTAAGATCAGGGATCCACAGATACTAATTCATTGAATGTGGTTTAGCCTTTGCCATTTACTATCATATTGTTTAATTTTTGGGATGTTTTTCCTGTGATGTAGAATTATTATAATATATATATATATATATATATAATATATATAAAGAAGTGTCATAAGAAAAAGATGACAGAGATCAAAGCAATCTTTAATAAATTTATTCTTGGAAATCACTTTCGGAAAATATTGATTGAATTTTACCATACAATTGATCATAAACAGAGCAGAGATTAAAGTTATTATGTATCACACTTAAAAGACCTGATTCAACTTGATTTTGCACTTAAATTGCTGATTTTCATCAGTATATTTCTCTGAGTGGTAATGGTAAGCCATTATATTCCTTATTTTCTCTAATAAGCCTGGTATGGTAAACTTTTCATTCTTTAGGATAAAATCAAGTTAGGACAACTTCTATCTCATATCAGGTCATCTACAACCACTATTTCAGATATAGTGCCTGACACACTTGTACACTCTTGGTCTTTTTTGCTTATGACAACAGAATATGTTGTCTTTAAAAAACAAAGGGAGAACTACTAAAGATGAAACATTCTTGAAAGTGCCTTTTCTACTAAATTGCCTTTTTTACTTTTTCTTCTATTTCATTTTCTAATAGATTGTAATTTATGGATTCTACATAGTGTGCACGTTCATGCGTGCGTGTGTGTACTGTTTGAAAATAGACTTTATTTTGTACATAGGAGTACTTGGTAATTGTATGAAATTAAGAAAATATATGTAATATATTTGGATGTAATTTAGTTACTTTTTATTTGTATAAAAATGTTTATAATATATATCAATAAATATTTTACGTTAACTATTTTACATTCATTTAATTGTTTTTCTTCATGTTCTTCTTCCTTATAATTAATATTATATCTATTATTTTCACAATCTTGTAATTTCATTTATATACAAACACACACACACACACACACACACACACACACACACACACACACACACACACACACACACACACACACACACACACACACACACACACACACACACACACACACACACACACACACACACACACACACACACACACACACACACAAATAGACAGATAACCAACTTAAAACATATGTTAGTAAGTTAAAATAAACAGAATTTTTATTCATTTTAATAGTAATTCTTTTTTAAGTAATTCTTTTGTGGTTATGTATATGAAAGTAATAAGAAATGGATTACTATGATCAATTGTTGTTTACATTATATTTCATTACGTAAATATGACAGCTGTACTCCTATGTATATGTAAATCTATTTGTATTTTTATACTATACAACAAACATCTGTGACTGTGAAAAATACAATAAAGGTGTGTACAGTACAGTCTTAATAATAGAGTACTTTCAAGTTTCTCAACATTTCCATTTCTTATGTATGAAATTTTTTCAAGAAAGAATACTAAAAAATAAATACTTAAAATAAATATTTTTAATAATTTTATATAGCTTTAGTATTCATCTAAAGTTATATTTTAACTATTAGAAGGACAATTTTAATATCTTTAGTTTGTTTTCAGGTCTACACAGTCTGTAGGAAACACTGAAATATTGTTGATGTATGATTAAAATAGTTTAAATTATTTAAGTATAAAAGATTGTGCAAAAAAAGTAATAGAGTCAAAACTAAAAATTAAATCTTTAGTTTCTTTCAAATTTTCCCCTTTGATGTTAGTAGATTTATAGAGAATTAAGAATATCAGAATATAGTAAATTGATTAGTCTTTAAGAGCGGAATCAGTTTGATGGTAAGAAACATCTAAAGCATGTTCAAAAATAAAGTAGTATGAAATATGTGATGGTGAAAGGAAAACATGTAATTCTTGACAATGACTGTATTGTTTTCTGGAACTGACTGGTGACTTATATCATATCAGGTTGTCTACAATCATTATATTTATGGCACAAAGTATATATATATGGTGATCACATTTTTTTTATGATAAATGTTCTTATCAATATTGCCTCAAAATAATTAGATTGCACTGTATACTACCCATTATTATCTATAGAAACTGCTCTAATTCACATGACTAATTTGTCATGTGACCAAAAGTAATTTTATATTACATGAAATTCACCATATTAACAAACGTATTCTGCATAATTAATTAACAAAACATGTAATACAAAGTTTCATATGAATATACACTCAAATTTCTCATTTATAAATAAAATATTCTTAAAAAAATAATAGTAATAATAATATAACATAAAAAATGTTTAATAAACAATTATTCAGTATACATATAGCTATACAGTTTATATGGAGAGTTCTTGAAATTATTACTGCATTAAATTGAAATAAGTAAGCGCATTACAGTTTCTACTTGTAAATTTGAACTTGTAAAATTCAATTAACACTACTGTCTCATGTAATAGCATATGATGGTTTAAACCAATTATATGAGATGATATAAGACCTGGAACTTACAATGTCATCACACGTATCATCATATTGGTTAGAAGTTATAAATGTTTATTCAGAAATAAAAATTAAAAAAATATACTAGAATTGATGACAATAAATGTTACAGTAACATACTGTTATAGTAACAGCTGTTAGAAGATTTTATTCTATTCCTACAACTACTTTTTCATTAAAAGCTTGGTCCTGTTCACTAATTCTGTAAAAAACTGACTGGATTGATTTTTGGAAAAGGGGTTGGGATAGAATTGTTTGAATTAAAAACAATAAAGTTAATTATCAGATAGAAATATATAATATTGTAAAAAATAGTTTAACCAATTTGGTAGGATGCTGATAGAGAAAGAAAAGAAAAGAATGCCTTCTATGGATCTTACAGTGGAAATAGTGGAAGGAAGAAAAATATAGATATAGAAGATACCTAAGATGAATGGTATCTTAGCAGGACAAAGATTGTAACAATGAAAATGCAGAAGCTAGAAAAATATTAAGAAGCATGTAGAGCCACCACTGTATGATGAACAGCAGTGTGGCAGAACAGAAAAATTGCTGAAAGAAATATGTTTCTCTTTAAACAGGATACGTAGTTATTAGGGAGAAAGTACATATTACTTACATAGACTAGTACAATACTTATTACTGAAAAATATTTGTTATAGCTGGATCTGGCTGAAGTGTTCCTTATTAAGTTGGATAATTCCATAAGCAATATAACTTGAGAATAAGCAAATTTGTTCCTTAAAGAACCAGTTCCGGCTGTGAATTAATTTTTATAGGAAAAGCATTTTTTGTTACAGTGTATTTTAAGTTAGTCAACACAAAATTGTTAATCAGTAATATCCTACTCCTTGCAGGTAAAAAGTAGAGAACTTTCAAGGGATTGTGGGTGATTGTCACTCATTGCCTAGCTATGTAAACCTTGTATTTTCTCTTGCAGAAATTGTCATCTCATTCTGAGGTTCCTTGAGGGTAAATTTTCCTTTTTCACCATCCACCACCTAGCCTATCCTTAACCTTGATCTCATCTTTCCTAAATTTGGTTTTATGGATGTAGATCTGATTCCAAAGATCTGTCAGAGGTTATAAAACTAACAAATCTTTGGCGTGTTTGGTTTGGGAAGAAAGAAAAATTTATCTGGATTGTATCTGCAATACGTCTACTTTACGTCTTTACGTCTTGTGGCTGCACAATTGAAAATGTGACATGCCTATCAGTTAAATGTGGGCCTCCTGGTTCATAAAATACAAATATTACTGAAAAATACATCAGCTGGTCTCTCATGAGGTTTTTGTAGCAATGTATGTGTAAAAAAATAAACAAAAAATGCAGACAGATAGAATTATAGTATTTTAAAAATATATTATCTTTTCCAATAACTTTCCAAACAAACTGAATACTTCAAAGTTTTGATTTTATACCTTATAGTAATTTAAAATTACATTTAACACATTGAATCAAATCAATCATTTAATCACTAAAACTATAATGTTTTAGGAATTATAAAATACAGAACAAAAGTTTGGTGATTGTTATAAATAATAAAAAAAAAAAAAACATACATCAGATATATTCTAAATAATTAGCATCATTTTCACTTAAATAGTTAACCTCATTATTACTGTTGTGGTTATTACTTTTTTCTCACAGCATATTTTATCCCTATTTTTATACAATAAAACAATTTTACATTGCAATGTAATGAAATCTGGCCTGATTGGTAACTTTTTAACTTCAAAAGAAACATATAATTAATTTTTTAAAGTTATGTCCATCTGCCTTGGTTGAATAATCTGAAACTACTAGTTAGTAATTTATTGAGATCATTTTCTACTGTGTCTTAATGTCTGGTAACACTTAACACAGATAAAATGTAACCTTCTGTTATCTGGTTTTTATGACTGATTGCAATTTCTATTAATTAAAATTATCCAGTATCTTAGTATAATAACCTCCAATGCCAATCACTGTACTAGTAAGTCGCTCATTAACAAAAATATAAATATGTATTTTAAAACAGTGTATATGTAGTATATGTATAAATATTTTAAAAGATTGTATTAGAAAATATAAATTTATGTACAGGTTAATAATTTTATTAAGAAATTTTTTTACATTAAATTTTATTTTTAAAAAAATTTAATATTAGATAAATATACTAGTCACAGTTTATTGCTAAACATGTATATTTTATCATATTTATGAGCAATTTTTTTAATTTTGAGGTAACAAAAAACAACAACAACAACATTTTTGTTTAAACTATGCTCCTCTTATACCTTTCTTCAATTTTACAATAATAACTGTTGCTACTAGAAAATAACCGATCCAAAATACTTGCGATGCAAATCCTTTATATACAGATGGATGTGTTATGGGCCAATTTCTAGCTGATATTGCTCTGAATGATTCAGTTGAAAGTGTTAATGGTAAAAGCCATCCTACACCTTGTAATAAATAGTGCATACCTTCCATTGGCCAAACCATTCCTAGAAAAAAATAAATTAAAAATAAACATAATTGTATCACTTTTTTTTATATTTTACCGTAATAATTTATTTTTTTATACAATTAAAAGAGGCTGATAGCTAATAACAGTTGCTCATGGATGATAATGAATTTTCTAACATGTGAAAAGTTTCATGCTTGACATGGACTTGAACCCAGAACCCCCTTGATGAAAGACAAAGAAGCTACCATTCTGCTACAGAGATCAATGGTTCTTATAATCAACATAATTGTCATTTTATGCTAGTAATAATCAGTTTATTTTTATAGAACATCTATGATATGTTGGATCAGCCATCCAAATATTGATCTATTCACTGCTGAATCAGCTACTACTTAAAGCCTATATACCAATAAAGGGATTTTCTAGAGTAACAGTTAGGTTTAGGCCACTTCCTTTTATCTTCATAACTTTAACTTATCTTAAAAATTTAAATAATTGATTCTCTAAGATCAGATATGTTTTGTACCGGTACTGAGCATTCCTAATATTCATCTTGACCAAAATGAACATTCTTTTTGCTCAATATCAAAATTTATCTTTCATTAAAAGCTGGTTTATGACACAACAATAAGTGGTTTTGTCAATTTAAATTCTTAATTTTTCACATATATTATGGAATTGAATCTTATTACTAATCAATAATAGAGCTTACCAATTAAAATTTTACACTACAGAATTAATTTACCCCAACCTTATTTTGTTTTGGCTTTATTTATTATATTCTTATCTTATTTATACCTAGAAATATAATTCAACATAACACCTCTTTTTATATTATCATTAAAAAAAAAATGTTTTTTTCTAATTTAATGTAATTTAAATCTATAGAACTTTTAATTGTTCTAAATGTGAATGAGCGATTTGTCTTATAATTTTTAAGTCTTTAGGATGTCTGGTGGATCTTTATAAAACAAGTACTTGAAGATAGCTGTCCCTGTTTATAAAGACAGAATAAACTTATAACTGTTTTACTCTTGGTTTACCAGATAAGATTTGTGGTAATTAAAACCCAACAACAAACTTTCGTACTGAGCAACAGAACTGAAGAATGACTGCTAAATTTTAATAAGTACCACTAGAGACATATTATGTTGACCGTTAACATGGAAAGATAAGCCAATCATTAACTGATACACTACCTTGTCCTTATATTATTTAGAAATCTCCTTCCATTTTCTAGATTGCCATGGATCTTTTTAGATGTTGTTCTTTTTTAGGTTGATTTCATAAGAAAGCTACCTATTGTAATGAATACCATGATTCAACTACTGGAAAATTTTGACATATCTCCGCCTTTCACATCTCTCAGACCCCAAAACAATCGTCAGCGCAAAAGTTTATATATAAACATATACACATTTCACTTTCTTGTGGACACAATAACTACCGTAATTTTACTCCAATCACTTTCAAATTGTTCCTTAAAAATAGCTCATCTCAATATCTCAGTCGAGTTCATTAACGGCCAAAATCGGACTATGGGGGTGAAAATGGGGTGCTTTTTCAAAAAAAAAACAAACAATTGTTATAACTGTCTTATTAAGTAAAATAAAACCTATGTTTTAGTAGACCTAAAACTTATCTAAGTAAAGTTTTTTGATATCACCAACCAAAAACATGGGATTTTAAAAACGAAAAAATTATACCTCCCTTAATAGGCACAGTATAGAATTGATTTAAAGTGGTCTTTAGTCTTCTAATCATTACCTAAAACTTTTGTCTTAAACAATTTTTGATATGATCAACCCTTACAGCAAGGGAAGACTGAAATGTTGCTGGAATTATAAGAAGATGGGGTTTATTGTATGTTAAACATGTGAAACTTTTGTTGTATTGAGTAAATTGAAGTTTTTCTTAATGTGGAAATCTTTTTTATCTGTTACTAAGCACCTGAGAAATCTACCTCCGCCTTCCAGCGTGTCGAAAGGGATTTTTTTTTTTCATTATAGCTATTACTCATTTGTTTATTATTATTCTTAACCATGATTTGCTAAAATTTAAAATACTTTATCTTTCAAAAATATGATTGTTTTTTTATGCAATGAAAGCTTCTTAAATAGTTATTAAATTAAATACTACAATTATGTTAAATTTAATTGATTTTATTATAAAAATAATCATTGAATTATTCATTATAGTCAAAGTTTTTGTAGTCAGTTGTTGTTAGTTTAATGAAATTTTTCATTCCTCTCAAATCTACGTTAATATTTTAATCTTAAAATACTTGCTACATTCTCAATGATCTATTTCATAATCTATACCCAGTTTTACATTTTTACTTTACCAACTACAGCGATACCATGAAAGCAGCTTTAGCTATAACGGGAAGGTATATAGATTAGGTTAAAAAAGAAAATAGAAAAAAATTGGTTCTTTCCGTTTTATGTTTTAAGGAGACATTAAAAAAATATATACTTAACAAATAAATAATTGCAAATAATCTACAAAAAAAAATTGTATTCCAAGGTTTCCAGTCCAAAAAAAAAATTCTTGTCAGTCTTGTGCGTATGTCAGTATGCAACTTTGGACCTTTAACAAGAAATTTTTCTTACAAAAATTTAATTTTTTTTTTATTAAGATCACAAATTACCAAAAACTTTTATTTAATATTCACCACCTTCCCAAAAGAGTGACTTTAATGCTTTTCTTTTTTTTAACTATACCTTGCTTCTGAAAATAAGTTTTTGCATCTAAACTTTCTACCTCAATAAGCCTTCAAATAACTATAAAGTCTTTTGGCCCATTCCCCTCCAATGATCTGTGATAACAAAAAATATTTTTTTTAATTAAATTTTTTTCAAATTTATTTCAAATTTAAATCCATCTCAAAGTTACCAGTTACATTTGAAATGTAAAAATTCTAATGTTAGTCCTTAATATTTAGTATTTCTTAAAAAAAGAATTAGCAAAAAATGTTCACCCCTTTTCTAGAAAGTTAAAACTCTTTTATTTAAAATTATTGTCTCAAAACATATATATATTTTTAAACAATTTAAAAAATCCTGTTTTTTAATTTATCACTACTCGGATTATTTTCTTAAAAATTAATTTTACCCTAATGCTTCCTTGAGTATGGACTTCGATATTCAAGGGAAATTGACTTAAAAAAAGTGTTTTTTTTCAAGTTTCAAATTTTTATTGCTCAAAATGTATTTTGTTAAACAATAAAGTCAGTATCAGTATCAGGGGAGCTTAATATACTCCCCTGATGGGAGAGCTCCCAAATTTAAACAAAAATTGAAAGTCTTTTTTCAATTTCTATTTTAAGTTATTTAAAAATTTTAGTGGGTATTTTCATCATTGGTAAATGGGCCATGAGACTAAATTTACAAAAAGTCATAAACATATTTTTTTGAAATTGTGGTGATGCTAATATACCAATATTAAAGATTTCAGTCATCAGCTTTTTCCATCAGCACTTCTCTCTACAACCTAATAAAGTGACCCTTGTTTCTTAACCTTTTCAGGAACTTGCTTGCATATGTTAATTTCGGTTCCGTTGACTTAAAGCCGCAATTTCATTTATGGTTAATTTTATTTATCACTCAAGATGGTAATATTATTTCATTTAATTAAGCAGTATTATATTTGAGTGGTGCTTTATATACTGGCAATGTATTAAACTATTTTTGATCTATCTGATTACCTTTAGTTTATTCCTTTTAATAACAGAGTTTTTTGATGTTGAAATTGAGTAAACCTACACAATATTTTAAGAATATGTGGGTTTAATAGCTCATAATCATTTTTGTAATTTATAAACTACATTCAATTAAATTTATTAGTTTTGTATTAGATTATATTTTAGATAAAATCATCCATTCTAGTGGTTTTAAGATACTTTTTTACAATAAACGCATTTGTAACGGCGGAAAGGAGAAAAATTTGAAGTAAAAATCTTAATTAAAATCTTTACAATCAAAAGTAGTTCATTGTCATTCTGACTTCATTAGTCTTCTTTAATTGCAGCCTTAATTTCTACATCTTGTGTAGAAATTTCTTTTTTTTATTTCAAACTTGTATTTGATAAAAAAACATATATTTGATATTGGATTTCTTATTTTCTGCACATAATCTGTCATTGCTTGTCTAATTTACTTCTTATATTTTCAATTTAATTTCAAATAAAGTTACAATTTTCTAATATTTATGTTTTTTTTCTAATAATTATCTAATTGAAAAAAATCATAGTCTTTTACTGATGGAGTGAGTAAAAAAAAAAAATATTAATTTATATTTGGTTTTTAAAATAATTGAATGGATACTTACCACTCAATAATACCAATGGAAAAAAACTTCCAAGACCCATTAATGTAGCAGCCATATCAGAATCACATATTACAGCACACATTAAACCTAAAACAAACATATTAATATGATAATAATTTCTTAAAAGAATAAAAAATTAATTAATATCAAGAAATCATACTTATTTTCATTAAAAAGCGGACAAAACACTTGAAAATTTTCAAATTATTATAATCCATTTATGAAATCGAAAAACAAGTTTCATTAATTTAAAATTATAATTTTTATCAATATAAAGTGCTTCTGAAAATGCATTTACATGTATTTTAATTAAAAATTTTATGATAAATAAACTGATTTATGAAAAATGGTGATCCATGAATAGAATTGAACCTAAATACGTGTAACTGAGATATGTTCACATAAAAACCTAGCTGAATTTGTTGCTGTTGTCCAATAAATATTTTTCTTAGTAAAAATTAAATGTTAATCAATTTAAAAATATTTAAGGAATGAATTAATTCAATCTTTTGACTGTAAAATATAAAAAAATTGAGGACATTAGCAACCAAGTAGATAAAAATTACTTAAATCAGAAAATTAAAACAACAAAAAATCCTTTGTTAAAACAATAATATACATTTCAGATAATTTTATTACTTAGAAAATAATTTATCGATCGATAATGGTTGGGAGCTCCTCATGAATACATTTTGACTAGTTTTGATTTAAATGATTTCACTTAGAATTCACTACAAATTTACTAGTCATTCATTTATTTATTTTTCTCACGTTATGACAGGCTGACACATAAAAAAACATGAACTACTTGATAGCAACGAGAGATAAATTTTCTTATGCATGAAATATGCTAAGCCTAACCAAGATTTGAACTTAGAACATACTATATGAAAGGCAGAGAAGTTGCCCTCCACTATGCAAGTAGGCAGAGTTAAGTACAGCAAAGATAATCAAAATTTATATTTTAATTTTGCATCAGACACAAAATGGAAATGTACAGTTAGAATGAAAGTAAAGAATTTTTATAAGAAACCTATTCTGATATAAAACGCACTAAGATATATGAAAGAAAATGAATAATTAATAAAAATAGATATACAACATCATCATTATAAAAAATAAATGTGGTAATGAAACCCTCATATAAAACAAAAACTAAAAATTCAGGCTAAGTTTTTAATTCATTACCTACTTATGATAAAATAAATAAGAATAACATATGCTTTATGAATGTCTCATATCTAGGTAGAAAAAAAACTTTAAGCTCTACAATTTGTATCCAAAACTTTTATTTTATGTATTTATATGATATACAAGGAGTTATGATATTTATTTTTTTTAAATGTATTTTTATAGTGTTCATGCTTATGGACATCAGATAGTGATCTGATAGCCCATTTAAATATTTTTAACAAATTCAGATTTTTAAGGGAGCCCCAAGAGATGACATATTTTATACGAGAATATATTTATAATAAAGAATAGCAGTGAGCAGGCCCATTAACGAAAGCTGATATAGAAATAAACAGACATAAATTAGTGTGTAAAGGACTTTACCTATCTTGGAAGCAGAGTTATGTCAGATGGGCGGAGCTTGATGACATTGTTGGCAAAATAAAACAGGCAAAATTAGCATTCAATAAGAAGATTTAGATATTTCTCTCAAACAATATAAACAAAAAATTGAGAAAGCATTTGATGAAGACATTCATATGGAGTGTTTTCCTATATGGCAGTGAAGTATGGACCAACCATAGTGGCAAAAGGAAAAAGGAGAACAGATGCATTTGAGCTATGGTGCTTACGATGGATGTTGAAGATTACATGGAAAGAAAAAATAATCACTAAAGATGTGTAACAAAGAAATGATGAGGTGCAATATTTACAGAACTTATTAAAGACATGGTGAGACATGTGGATAGGACATGTATTATGTCATAACAGTTTGTTACACATCACATAGTACAGGGCTCAGTTGAAGGAAGCAATGCAAGAGGAAAACCAAGACTAGAGTATATTGAACAAATTGTACAGGATGTTGGGTGTAAAATGTACGTGCAATCTAAGAGATTAGCACAAGATAAAACTGCCTGGAGAAGGAAGATTACTGAAAACCAATTTAGGATTGATTACTACAACAAGAAGAAAAATATTTAATAATGATGACATGTTTAGTATTTTACTAAAGCACTTAAGAACAAAACAGTACTGTTTAATTTAGTTACAAATTAAATCAATTTGATCATCTCTTAAGATCTTGTCATCTAATAAAACACCCAGAAATTTCACTTTGTACTATAATACTAGCACCATTGTATGTGTAGAGAACTTAAAGAAGTGAAAACAGCTTTTTCATAATTATATACAAGCTGTTTTAACATAATTATTGTAATTCACAACTGAACTGATAAATAGATTAATTCAAATGAATAACAACTTTTCAGTTGTTAAATGGTCATCATTTCCTTGAATTTTATTATCAAACTAATTCATTTTCATGTATATAACTATAATAATATAAATTGATATTTTATAAACAATAGCATTAACTTTATTAAAAGAAGTTTTTGGTTATTTATTTATTTATTTTCTTTTAATTTATGATTTGTACAGTAGTGAAATTAGTTAGCTAGAAGTGAACTTAAACATTATTACTTAATGTAATAATATTTGTTATTTTAACAATATTTTGTTAAAAAATAAAAATGTTCTGAAATTAGTAAAGAATGCTTATAATATTTGTAATTTAATTCAGATTATAATAAAACTTTTATACTGAAACAAAACAAATGTAAAGGTAGTACTTCCTATAATGGTAGTAATCTCTTAAATACAATATATTATATGGCAATTATAGATCTAAAATATTTCAAAGAAATATGATGTTGTTAAAGTAATAATTACGTACTTTTGAATTGTGTGTATGGGTGTTGTGTATATATATATATATATACATAAAATATTTTTGACTTATTTTCTAATGTACCTCTTCCCAGATTCAAAAAACTGTTAGTCAATGACTTCTGTTACAATCACACTACAAAATTCAGAATAATGTTCATATATCTGTACCTATAAAGCAACTTGTCCTGACTGACTGACTGATTCATCAATGCCCAGCAAAGACTAGTGAAGATAAATTAATTAACATTTGTAATTTGGTGAAAGTACACAGTAAAAAAGGATTTTTTAAATTTCGAGTTGAACAGGTTAAAATGGAGTAACAATGAAATTTACTATTTTTTTTTTTTAATTTCTCTGTAACAAATGAAGATATCAACTTGATTTTTGGTGTGTAAGCTTCACGTGAATATTTAAAAACCAATTTCTAGAGTTTTGACCTTGATAGAGGTGAAAAAACATCATTTAAAAAATGTAGAACAATGATTACAAACTAATATCTAAAAACCATTTTTAGTTTTTTTTTTTTATTTCAGTTTTTTAAGGGATGTGACAGTGTATGGTGTGGCAGCCCAACCAACACAGCCACTGTTACTGTATGTGTGACATGATTGGCTGCAGTTGCCTCCAGTTAATTTGAGTAAAAAATATAAAATTAAAAAAATGAGAAAAAGTACAGTCATCTACTAACTAGTGTTTGTCAAGTAACACTAAGAACCAGGCATAGTACATTTTACCCATATAAAGGGAGGATAACCAGCAATAAGTAATATTTTCAAGATGGAAGCAGACTATTTTGAAACTTTAATTCTTTAGATCACTCAAAGTTTTGGATCTTGTACTGACCAAACTGTTGCTCTGAAGAAGAAATTACAATACGCTGATATTTTTTTAAATAAATTAAACAAGTTTTAATCTTTATTTATCATTGTTACCCTCATCAGCATAAGTTTAATGAACATCGAGGGGTCCAGGGGGCAGAGACCCCTGGCTAAATGAGACCTGCTAAATTCCCCTGACCATGACAGGAAATGCAAGTAACCTTATAGCACAGGCGAAGCCATGATAAATGATGCTAGCACTTATATGTAAAATAAATAAGTTTGCAATTAAAAAAATATTGCAGGCCACAGCGGGGAACACTAGTTGTTTTATATATGAATTCTATGCATAGATTAATACATACTTCTATTGCATTAATCTATGCAGAACTAAAATAACTATTTTATTTATTTTTAACTAATATACACGGTCCATAATCTTTATCCAAGTTGTTCAATAAAATGGAAGCAGTAAGCAAGTTCAACAAATTTTATATTAGAATGAGTCCTTTCTTTATTGGCTTTGAATTCAAAAAGCAGCCATTTAGTGTTATAATTTAATAGGTATTTAGAAAATTCTGTTTCTCACTCCATGCTATAAATAATAGGTGTGAGATGTCCAGTGCAATTTTTAAGCACACTTAGTTTTTATGCTCTGTAATCATCAGAAACTCAGAATCATTTCTTAGAACAGTCCCAAATTGTTAACTACATTCAGATTGGCTGATGCATCTGTACATTCGGAATTTTCAAAGACCTTTATTTTCAATAGTTCTCGTGAATCATTTATTTTGAAAAAAAGGACTTTATCACAGAGAAAACAAACCTCTTTTTAATCAATTTTGTGTTGATGTTGTATAAAAATGGAGTAACCTTTTCGCAAAAATCATTCTCGAATATTCATACTACGAATATTGCATTATTAAGCAAATGAATATTCTAATGGAATCAAACTTAGTCAAAATTTCTTGATACCGGAAATTTGGTTCAGCGAGAGTGCCACAGACCCTATAATTTTAGAACTTTATACTGTACATTTATAGAATTTTACACATGGTGAAAAGTGCAAGAACTGGTTTTTGTTCAAATTTAGAAATAATCAAAACAGATCATTTAAGTTTGACACTAATTCTACGGTTTTAAAGATAACTTGGAAATGTTTTAAGCACTTACAGAAATGATCCTTTTAACAGTTAAGTGTTTAATTATCACATTTGTATAACCATGATTTAATCTTTTTTTATAAACAGTGTTTTTGTGTAAAGGATTTGCAACTTATGTATCAAAAAACTGTTAATTTAAATGTTCGAAACTTGAATAAATCAAGTTTACTTTTTAATACTGACTAATTACTTTTTTGTGGTTTATTTATAGATATGTTTTTGGAGAAATGGAAGTACCACTAACCCATTATGCTTGAAATATAATATTTAACTCATGGTCACCGACAAAATTTAAAGGTAAACATTATATTTCTATTATAAATATTTAATCATAAAATTAATGATTAGTTAATGGTTATATAGAGTTAACTTGCTTAGGTTATATTCTTAATGATAAGCAAAATTGTTATGACCATGTTATATTAAGCAACTTGTATATAATTATAAGTAGATATGAAGGAACTAGGCTTTTAGAATTTTTTCTAAGTACCAGAGTAAACTAGTACTTATGAACATCATTTTTAGAAAATGTAAAAGATGATCCACACTGTTTGGGTCATAAGATTTAGAAGATATCAATCAGATAAGACAATTTAATGAAATTTGCTGTGTTTTTTGTTCATGATTGTTGGTGATACTAATAATATAAAATTATATTAATCTATAATTTTTTGTAACAATAAACTAAGCCAAAGATGTAAAATAAATATAAATAATTTACTTCAAAAATGTTCTCAATTATCTTTGTTATCATTTTAGCAATTTCTAAAGTTGGAACTGAAAACATTTTAAAGGTATTAAAAATGTCTATTATAAAAGTTTGGCTTAAAGATTTATACTTTAAAATTATTATATAATGGGTATGTTCTGATTTTAAAAAACGTACAAACTGTAAAACCTATACAGAATCTGAAATCATTAACGTCCACATTTCAGTTTTGACAAAAAAGTACATCCTGACCCCCCCCCCCCAAAGGGAAAAACACCCGCCTTGTGATGATCCCAGTCGCCAATAAAAGCCCTCTGATCCTAGCACTAATTGTTTTTCAATTAATATTATACAGATCCAGTGATGAATAAATTAAGTGTAATTAAGTGAAGTTATATAAATTGTTTATAGATATTAAGAAAAATAAAGCAGTAAGCTACTGCACATTTTACACAAATTTAAATAATACATGCATGAACTTTACAAAAATTAAAATAAACACAACACTTTAGAAAAGTAAAGCGGTTGAACATCATCATCCAAATCAGTAAATTCTGAATTTCCACTGCCCTCACTTTTACCACTATCATCTTCCAAAGAAATTTGGAAAGCTTCTGTAGTATTGTCAATTACGGTCTGCTCTCTAATGTCCTCATCTTCATTTTTTTCTACTTTTTCACAATAAAGTTTCTAATGCGATGCATCTATTTTAGATAATTTATCTTCGGCAATCCATTGAACATCATTAAAGTCAAAATTGTGGTTTCCAATGAATTGTTTTACTTCAGACCAAACCATTTCAGTAGCGTTTAAGTCTGGCTGGTACAAGGGTAGTCGTAACATTTATATCTGTTTTTCTTGACAAGTTCATCAAACATAAACACTGTATTTTTTTTTGTTCCTTTTAATTATCTCATATAGTTAAGGTTTCAATATAATAGATGAGAATGGAATGCAATAATTTTGTAACCAGTTCTGCATTTCTTGCTTTCTAGAATTGGATGGGTCA
This sequence comes from Lycorma delicatula, assembly GCF_047948215.1. NCBI lineage: Eukaryota > Metazoa > Arthropoda > Insecta > Hemiptera > Fulgoridae > Lycorma > Lycorma delicatula. The sequence goes on from NC_134462.1 coordinate 40,512,839, forward strand.
TTTTTCTTGCAATGTTCTGATAGGATGCATTGTCTAAAATTATTAAGAAATTTTCAGAAGATTTTTTTATTAATTTTTCTTCAGCCCAGTTTAAGTATTCATATTTACATTCATAGTAATGGTAGTCACCATTTGTTGCACTTGCTTTCCAGGTTAATAATGTGTTCAGAATAGATTCCATTTCATCCCCAGAATCTAAAACAATCAATCTACTGCCTTTAAAAATTGGAGTAAGAAGTCCTCCCGCCTGAAGCATTCCTCCATGATTTCTTTAGTATGACATGACAAAATACATGTTTCATCAAGGTATACAATTGGTCTGTTTTTGGTTCTGAATTTTTTTATTGCATTTACGTACTGTATTCGTTTAATCCTAATGTCATGAATTTCAATAACAAGTTTCCTATTGTTATCAGTTTTTCCCCCATTTGAAACCCAATTGTTGTAGTACTCTTCTTAGGCTTCTTTTACTTCCTCAGAATCCTTTTGAATCTTTCAGACGTACCAACAATTTTGGAATGATGGGCAACTGTTTTTCTTTGAGATGAAATTTGTTTATGGTCTTTCTATGTATATGTTGAAATCATCTAGGCCTGTTACCTGTTTGTCACGGATTTTATATTTTCTTGGTGTACTGAAAGAAGTAGAAGCCTCTGATAGGTTTTCTTGTAATTTTTTTAATAACTACTTTTTCTGTTTCGTTACTCTTTGAACTTGGGATCATGATATTTTACATGCAGCTACTGTTCTTTCTTCACGCTTTTGAATTGGAATACTATGCTTGTCATTATTTCCCAACTTTCCAAATTTACTTGCTTCTTCTTTCATGAATTTGTACACATTATTGATTAACTCCTGAACTCGCTTAATTTTTTACAAGTCACAAAGATTTAAGTTCATTCATCCTGCTTGCTACTATGGATCAATTAAAAATTTAATCTTTACTATATACGCATGACTATAAATCAAGAAAAGCATAATGTGGAGAAACACACTTAACAATGAAGAAAAATGACTGAATATTATTACAACCCAAAGCTTTCAACATTAATATAACTTATAAATAGAATAAATATAATATTTGTTTTTATTTTGTGTATGATACTTGCTATCAATGTATGTCCTTACTGTTAGCTTATTAGAATGATTCATTTATTACAATAACTTATATTTACAAAATTGTTTTATTTAAAAGGAACTGTTGAGTTTACATTTATGAGTTTTGTCAATGTATTTACCATTTGTAATATTTAATCACTGGACCATAAATTATCATAATTTAGATTTAAAAACAGCTATAACATTTTCAAACAATAATTACAATTAGTATTATAATATAAATTATTAAATTATACTTTACATTGATTTGGGATAAAATTTTTTTGTTAAATAAGATTTACTTTTAATGTAAATTGTAAAATGATTGAGATTGAATCATGAACATATTTAGTTTTTCATTCTGTAAACACTGATATGAGAAATGTTTGTATAACCACCGATATACAGTATATTAGCTGCTTAACATGCTTCAGATTTCATGCCTTTTTAATGGTTAACGGATATTTCAATAGTAACTTTTTAATGGTTAACGGTTTTTAATGGTAACGGATATTCCATGCCTAGATTTTAATGGTAAATATAGGATATAGAAAAGTAAAGAGAAAATTTTGAGGTAATGAAACCAAAACATATTATGAGTACCAGAGGTACAAACAAAATTGATCTTTGGGAGAGAGGAAAGGGTTAATAGATAGATGGCTGTAGTATGTAGATAGACTATATTAAGTTGAAAAACATAAAAAAGAAATTAAATTCATAATACAATTCTATCAAATTCTGATCTTTAAATAGAGGCTTGTTTGCAATAATCACCATCTTATTTTTTCATCCAAAACCTTACCTGATAATTTTTATCTTTTGAGTAGCCGCTCTATGTATTCCTGTCACTTGGTCATCAAAAGATATGTTGTTTCATTTTAGGTGATTTTACCAAGATTTTCTAACATTTTAGGGCAAGTAGTTTAGTTTAAGATTGAAATTATTTAAATTTTTACTGGTTAAATATATAAGTCTTAAAATTTGTAATTATATATATTTTTGTTTAAACAAGTAGATAAAAAATATTTATGGTCAGAAGGATTAGGTCATTTTTAAAAAATTTTTATTAAGATAATTGTTAAGAAGAAGAAGGGGTAAATTTTAAGTTAAAGGAAATGTTGGAGAAGTTCAGCAGTATTGTACCAACATCTTTCTTTTATAAATATCTTTTAAATTTATAAATTAGTATCATTAAAAGATTATTATAATTTGAAAATTTTAATTCAAATGCTGCTGTATATTCTTGATTATTACATCACCTATGAATATAATTTGTGAATTTATTCTTAATATTATTAATACTAATACAAGAAATTATCATTTATTGGGTAGCTAACAGTATAACCTACCATTTTGTTTAGTTTTATTTATGTTAAACTTATTATTATTGTGTTGTTTTTATATCTAAAAATTTGAACTTATTTTTTAAATAAGAAATAACTGTATAAATAAATAATTATTTTTACTTACCATATGCCATTCCGTTCATTCCAATTAATGTTAATAAACCACTGATTAGAGTCACACTTCCTACCATTGGGTTATCAAATAAAACAAATAAGATTATCATCATTGATATTGTCTGTATTATCAAAACAATTGATGCAACGAAAACATGAGCAATTATCAATTCATATACTGTTATACCTGTAAAGTAATAAAAAATGTTATTTTTCCAGTTTTTATTAAACAGAAAAGAAGTAAAGTAATTAAATCATTCACTACACAAATAAATATGCATCAGTTAATTATATATAGCATGCAACATTTTCTGAAATATTATCAAATAATGCACAAGGACCAGGTTCATTAAAAGATTTATTACAAAAATTTGGCAAAATTTATAATTTGCTCATATTTTTCTTAACAGTATATCAAGGATAAAATAACTGGAGATAAGTAGTTTGAGATCTGGCAAAATCAGTTATATTTTAATATTACAGCTTCGGCTACTGCTGACCAGCTACTATTCAGTTATTAAATTGTAAAATAAAGAATATCCTTGCTTGGTGATTCAGAGAAATAATGAACCACAAATTTAATCACTATACTAATAATTACCTTCCTATGAGCCAGAATGAACAAAGCTACACCAAATATCAAGTAGCTCATGGAATAAGTCTCTGACCTCTGTGATAGAAAGGTAATATGTATTACCCTCTACCAACACATTTGGCTTTGGACAGCACTAAAATAGCATTTTATAAACACTAAAATATTTTATAAATTAAATATTATATTAATTTATTACTATTTTTATTAAAACTAAAATATTTCCATAATGTATTCATACACACAATGTTTAAGTTTATTTAGGGAATTAATCAACTTAAAAAAATTATACAAATCAATCAATCCCTAACAAAAAAATACTTGGCTTGCAGTCATGTACCACTATGTTCTGGATATCAAACATATAATTGAAAGATAAGCAGAGTATTGAAGTGGACTGGAAGGTTAACTTTGTGTTTAGATATGACATTGCTGAGCACATGTTAATGATTAGCTGTGTAAAATAATTTCTTGAACCAATATTAATAACTAGCCATATAGTGCAGCCAAGTCCCCCCAAAAGGAAAAAGTATCATCACCAAATATTTCTGGTGTAAATTTCTTGAAGTTTAAATCAAGGGCAAAGTAATGTTATCCAGTCAGAATGTTGGCATTCATGAAATGTGTTTGAGGAGGAATAGAAAGACAATCTGACCATTGACAGTTGAAGTTTTTTAAACGGTAAATTTTAGATACTCATTATGGGTTTCACCAGCAATATTCCATAACAATACGCTGATGGCTGGACTGTTTGAAATGCTAGTATGTTTTTTGTAAAATTTAGTAAAACAATTTGTAATTATTCAGTTGTGTTTAATCTGTGACTGAAATTATTGCAAATGCAGTAAATATTACATTGACCAGACCAGTCTACATTCAGCTGTATATACAAAGAACATGTGTTATATAAAACAGCAAATAGTTTATGGCAGGTTATCTTCTACAATAAAAAAGGAAAATTAAATTAACTAAACCATAATAATTTTATATATAAGAAATACATTAAGAAAAACTCAATTCTACATAACATATGCACAACAACAGTTCTACATAACAATATGAAATTTGTAAAATGAACAGAATTTGAAAAAAAAGACATGTCAAATGGGCTAACATAACAAATATCAAATGTAATATTTCACCTCTTCTTTAATAAGTATTTTAACAAACTTAAATTTGGTATAAAATGAAGCCATTAGAAATGAAACAAATCAATAAGGCTTCAAAAAAAATTTGGAAACAATTTTTCACTTAAAAAGCAAGTCATGTAACATTTTTTTTTTCAATTGTTTTCCGAGTTTTGTTGTGCACATCATTAAACTATAAATTATTTGCAACATAATTAATTTATTCTTCAGTTTGCAATTTTAAAAATGTTACATCATCATTTTAATAGTTTGTCATTTATGAACCTATCTATAGTATGCAGACTTTGTCGTTAAAAACGACTTCTACTTTGTATCTATAAGTTACATTAGTTATTTATACTGTTCAGCAATTTTAATTTTAACCTTGGATGTATAATATTTGATTATTATAATGGTAAGTTTAATTAATTATTATTTACCTGCAATTCTACTTCTTTCTAAAAGACCTGATCGTTTTTCCATTAATATTGCACCAACAGTAAACATCATTGGTAGATAGAATTCAAACCTGCATTTATAGAAACAGAAATAATTAGTAGTTGTAAGTTTTTTCATATATAAAAATATTTTGAGGTAGATTCAAATTTAAAAATTGGTGCCAAATTAATATTAATAAATTTTAACTTCCTAAGCTTTAATTTAGGAACTAAAACATTACATTTATATTTTAGACTCATTTTTATTTTTTTAAAACTTACTTTGTTACATTTTTTATTTTATTATATAAAAAAATTGACACAAAAAAATTCTGTCTGAAAAAATACATTTGTAAGAAATGTATGATTGCCAAGAAATTTACATCTTAATAAAACTTAAGTAAAAGAATTCATAAAAACATAATGTGCCTAACATATATGACCTACAACTTTTTGGAATGTGAGCATATGTTTTATTTCTTACATCAAGTTTAAATACACACATTCATAAAGAATCTATGAACCAAAACATTTTTTAAATTGATTTTAAAATTATTTTTGATTCTGTTATATATTTAGCTCACTTACCTTACCACCTTTATTGAAACGTTTTATGAAAGTATACAAAACTTCAATGAAGTTTATGAAAACATAAAACACCAAAATTGTCATACTATATTTAGTTGTGAAATAATTTTTTTTTTAAACATATGTTTTATATTTAGTTTTCTTAAAGTTTTATATTAAAATTTTATGAATATCAGAATGTGATCAGGTTACATATCACTTTGTAATATGAACCTAGTCCTAAACAATCATTACAACAAATAAACAAAAAATATCTCCCACAAATTTTTCATTTTATTTTCAGTTATATTCCTAAAGAAATGAATTTGTTTATTTTACTTACAATCCAATTATAGCTGGAGCAGCAAAATGAACAAAGATGGCATTATTATTACCAAATATGGCTTTATGCATCTGAAAAATAAAATTTAATGAAAGTTTTATTTTTATTTTTTATGTATATACAAATTTTTTTAATCATCTAATCTTATTACAATTCCATTACAATAATTAATTTATGGATAATTGGAGCTTTTTTATTTTTGCTACATTTTTGTCTAAAACACCTAGTATTGATATTAATTTATAATTTTAAGCTTTAATAATAATAAACTAAACCAATGGTTACAAAGATGATTGAAAACATTTTGAAGTAATTTAAAAAATTATATAATTTTATATATACTAATTATATATAATATAATATTATATATAATATAAATTGGTTAGCATTGTTTATAAAACAATCTGGTTTATATAATTTGTTTGGTTATAAAAGTTCACAATTTTTAATTTGTACCTTGTCTCTAATTTTATGTGTATAATAATGATTGTTTATGTGTATTTACTAATTGTGTTTGTGTTTTACACGTAAACAATTATTGAAAATTAAAGCTGTTGACTTTTCCTTGATTCAAGTGAATCCAAGTATTGTGATTTATGCTGATGGATCTAAAAAAAGCAGGATTATTCAGTCGATATTCATTACTGGTCAAAGAGTTTATCTTTTGTCTACATGACTAAACCAATGTAGTAATATAGCTCTTATTGTTTCTTATAATGCCATGGACAGTTAACCCCATATTCCTGTTTGATGCTATTTGCTATTTAGTAAACAGATAACTAGTGCTATTTGACATATTTTGTACACATCTAATACTTTTGAATATGTCTTTGTTCTTAGAATTAATAACAAAACTAAAATCAAGCACTTTCTTCTGGATCCAAGACATATAAAAATCTCATGCAATTAACAAATAATCTGAATTATTCTTCAAGAAAGATTATACTCGACTGACCTTCATGGAGTATTTGATCAATTCTGTTTATACATGTTGTGAGTATATTTTCCATAATCAGTCAGGATGGGTGTACACAATATTCCATTGATTACAAGGAATTGTTTCAAATTACCAATAGTTGCTTGGATTTTACAATCTAAAGTACTTAATAACAATGCAAGAAAGTAATTTTATATACTTATAACGGAAAACCCCATTATTCAAAATTTGATTTAATACTTGTGAGGTGATTGGGTGTACTATGAGTTACATTTGGAATCAAAGTATTTTCATTGTATTAAGCAAATAATAACGTAGTAAAACAGCAATTAATGCATACATACGTGATTTTAATTTTTACAAGTATTTCAAACACAATTTATTAGTTTCCTTATCTTTTATTTCATATTCCATATTCCCTTGCACAACATTATTCATCCATTTTTCTCCAGCTTTCCATTTAAAATTTTACCACAAAATATACTAGTTAGTATATTTAAAATAAATCTGATAATATTATTTTTTACCAAAAAATTGAAAAAATCTATTCTAACATTAAATTTAGAACATTTTTTAAGTGATTTGTGGTTTTATTCTTTCTGACAATGCTGATTGAATTAGTTCAAATTGCATAACTATAAATCTCTCAATGAACACTTCAGTAAATCTCTTCTTTGTCTTTCAATATACTTTCTAAAAATACCACAACACAGTTCAAACACTGTTTTCTTAAAAATAAGTAATTTTCAAAAGTTCATAAGGTTATACATATATCTGAAATATGCTATTATATACCAACTATAGTAGCGTACAGATTAATCTGTGGAGAGGGAATTTTTTGTTTATTTCTATGTTGTGGCTACACTGCATTACATTCTTTTGGTAGTCTTGTAATGTGAAATAATTGTTCTTTGGTTATTTAGCAATTTTAATGTTATAATTAGTGTTTTATGAAAATTTATTTCATATTTTATTGCAAAATTATATTTTTGTATTTTTTGTTCTTTGTCGTGAGTATATGGACTTAAACTGCAAGAAAGCAAAAAAATTATTTCTCTTTCTGAGCACACCAGTATAATACAACAAACAGCTTCTGAGTGTGGTGTTGGACTCGGGACAATGAACGCTTTTTAAAGACAATTTAAAGAAACGTTCCTTTTCACCTAAGACAAGGAAAATGTAACCATAAAAGAAAAACTACTCCAAAACAGGTTCGGTTATTATTAAGAAAAAGTAAACTTCATCCAAAATTATCAGCTGTGAACTTAAATCAAGAATTACCAGTCAGTGGAACAGATTTACACATACCAACTGTTAGATGCTGACTTCTTGCAGCTGGATAGAAAGCTTGTTAGCCAGCTAAAAATCAGCTTTTAACCTCAGCAATATGAAAAAAAACACTCTTGTGGGCCAAAGCATATGCTAACTGAACAAAAAAAGACTGAAAAAATGTTATGTTTTCTGAGTCACATTTTTATGTCCAGGGGGAAAGAGTTCTTTCTGCACAGAAAAGCATCAGATGAAAATATATCATTGATTCAGATTCAACAATCAGTTAAACATCCCCAGAAAAAAATGTTTTGAGGTTGTTTCACATTTGAAGGGCCTTGTTCACTACTTCCAGTAGATGGTATGTTGAAGAGTAATAGATATATGAAGATTCTGAAGGAAAACGTTGTGATGGAACTTAAAAAAAAAATTCCTATAAGACAGCAGAGTGTTCCAACAAGATTTGGCACCAAAATACTGGCCAAGATACTGCCAAAAAAGTGGAAAAACATCTTGAAGAATGAAACTTAAAGTGCTCCCTTAGCTAGGCAATTCCCCAAACTTAAACTCAATTGAAAATCATTTGGGAATAGTCAAACAACTCTCAAAAATGAATTGTACTACAAAAATTGAGATCAATTTTTGTAAGTAATAATACTGATATGGTTTCTGGATGAAGAAATAAAAAAAAATGTGCAGTAACTTGTTGAATCCATGCCAAATCAATTCAACAAGTAATCAAAAATAAAGGAAGGCATATTAATTACTAGATAAAGCTGTATAGGTGTGATTCTTTTTTCTAAATAAAGTTACTTTTTATTAAATAACATCAGTTATTTAATTAACACACATTAATTAAAATTAATTTGCTCATTATTGTGGTTACACAAATTAATTTAGTATGGTACATGAAGATTTGTATTTTTACTTTTCCTTAGCAACTCCATGAAAGTTTCCTAGATCACATTCAATATTACCAGATTGAGCATTTAAAAAAACAATCGTGCATTTTATAACGTACATATAACACTCCTACTCAAACTTTAGTTAATTAATCATACAAATAAATGAAGAAACAATCAGCTACAGATTTTCCTAAACATTTTTAATTGCGTAATTAATAAATAATGTAATATAAAATCATCAGAAGCTTACTAATATTGAAAATTTAGATAATAGTTTTATGGGGTTCCTTATGCATCACCAGTTTTTGGAATTAAAAATGTTATTTGTAGATCACGTTAACAGAAATTTTGAAAGTGGTGAGGAATATGGAGGCTGGTTAATTGTATGAAAATATTATAAAATATTTTTATTTTTTTATTTTTATTATTTTTTCTTAGTAAAGTGACTTTGTTTTGCCTTCACATTGGTTACAATAGTCTCTTTTATGTATTTTATTATTCATAAAACTTATCAAAAAGATTTGCTGATGAACTGTTTAAAAAAATTTGTAAGTAGATGCATTGTTATTAATAAACAGTGGCAGCTCTTATATAGGCACTGTGGAACTGCAGCACCTCCTACTTCCACTTGATATTATTGATAACATTTAATATAATGAGTCCTTTAAATTCTTTCTTTATTCTTGTACAATATATAATCCTTAAACTTAATATCAGTAGCCATCCCCCAGTTTATGAAAAGATACAAACATCTTTGTATGGAACTGTGCGCTTCACAGTTCCAGCCATGTAGTGTTTGGCTGTTGTGCATATGCGCACATAGGAAGTTGCACGTGAGACTTCAAGGGAGTGTCACTCCCGCAGTGCCGACCCTGGCGTGCTGGTGGAAGGTAGTTTTTTTTTACTCCGCATGTATATGGAGCATTCCTTGTTCATTCCCTTTTTTAGTTTAGTTGGTGGAATATGAAAGTGGTTTAGTTGTTTTTTTCAGTTGTGATCTGAAGATGGCGAAAAGCAAGGACTCTTTGATTACCAAATCTGTTCAAAAACACGTTGGAAGGGTAATTAGTAAAAACTAATTATGTATTTGTTTCTGTGTACATAATGTAAATTAAGCACCATTGGACTATAGTGGTTTTAAGCGGAAATTTTATTGTTGCTAACTAATAATACTTTCTTTTTCCTATTTAGCCTCTGGGAATTAACGTTAAGGTATTACTTCACAGGATGAATGAGAATGATATGTGTAAATGAAATGTAGTCTTGTACAGTCTCAGTTCAACCATTCCTGAGATGTGTGGTTAATTGAAACCCAACCACTAAAGAACACTGGCATCCACAATCTAGTATTCAAATCCGTATAAAAGTAATTGCCTTTACTAGGACTTGAACGCTGGAACTCTCGACTTCCAAATCAGCTGATTTTGGAAGATGCGTTCAATTAATACTAAAATATCTAATAATGATATAAAAATTTAATAATACTAAAATATATTATTTGTATTGAATATATTTTATTATTTATTTGGTTAAACCAAATACAGTTTTTAAGCACATTGTGCTTAAAAACCGTGTACCATATTCTTGAATGTGATGAATAATTTGATTATTATCCCGCTTCCAGCTATTCTATTTGATCCTTCCTTTTTTTGTCGGTCTTTTATTTTACAGAAAGCTTTAACCATGGCCTTGAAAAGGCTTAGAAAAAAATTTTCTGTAGCAGCACCCCCACTAATTTTAGCTACGAGCCGCCACTGTTAAATAAGCTAATTCTCAGTACATATATTTGAGAGTTAGTGAAAATGGATGTAAATATAAAAACTTACAATAATAAAATAACAATAATATAAAAATGTTAAAAAGTAATAAACAAAAAAATAAAAACAATAATTATAAAACATCACAAATAAGTTCATTCTACAAATATTTATAGAAATTAAAAATCTATCTTAACCCAAAAAATAAATACTTTATTTTGCTCTGTATTTTGAACAGCCAAAACAAGGATGGCTTAAATTGTGCCTTATTCCATTTCCCTCTGGTAGAAAAGGATAAAAGAAATTCTTACCTCAAGGAAGACGGATAACATAAATTTTTGATCATTATAAAAATATGTCTTGCATTAAGAACATTTTTTAATTTGGTATTTTTTTTTTGCTTGATATATATTATAACAAAAAATGAAAATTATAAAAATTAAAGTTTATGTGTTTTGCAATAATGCAGTAAATTTTTTGTAAGATCTTAATGAGAGTATTTTCGTGTTGTTTTTCTTTTCTTTTAGAATAATTTTTATTATTTCATTTCTTGGGATTTGCTTTAGAAAGTGATTTCAAATGTAAACATTAAATATAAATTGCCACTCCATTGATCTCTGTGTGACAAAGTGGTAGCATCTCAGCCTTTCATGTGGAGGTTCTGAGTTTGAATCCTAATCAGGCATGACATTTTTCATATGCTACAAGATTTCCATCTACAAGCTGCTGTAGTGAATTAATTCATCAAGAGAAAAAAGAATTTAAAGTGTTTCTATAGTTTCTTCAAGGCCTCCTGTGAAACATTTTTTAATTATTTCTCTTTCCTTTATTATTTATTTATGCTTACTCAACTGTTTCAATTATTTAAGTATATGTTGTGTAAAATTTTTGGTTTTTTTTCTACATGAAATAATGATCATAAGATCTTTTTATGGTATTTTTTTTAAAAATTAGGACAGTAATTCAGAAAAAAAAAACTACTGTCAGGTGTTGAACTTACTTCAATTGGGATACCAGCTGCTCTGACAGGCCATCCACAGTCATAGTACAGTTCTTTAACAAAATCAATGTATGAGTAAATCATATCTCTTTTTAGAAGATTACCAATATATTCATCTGAAAATAAAATTGTTATAATTAGCAAATACTCATATAAATATGTGTATTACATATGTACAGTTCATACAATTGTATGAACAGATAATTATTTTATATTTTAGCCTTTATATGTTGTCATTAGATTGTACCTCATTGTGCATCATAAGGGGTAACTGTGTATAAACCAACAACAAATTGTTACACAAGATGCAAAGTTCTGTTTAATAAACCAATTTCTATAAGCAGTTATAGACTAATTGAAGGGAATAAGCATAATTATATAATTAATTATAATAGGAAATCAGCATTATTGGCTAATTCCCTATTCTGTAAACTATTCTCTTCAAAACTGATTCTATTGTAACCAGAATTTTAATTTATTACACTGCCCAACAAAAAAGTTTTTTTTGAATGTTTCTTTCACTTCATGAGTCAAATCTTACTAATTTTGGGTTGAGAAAAACAAATGTGACAAAGAAAAATTTTTATTAGCTCTAGTTTCTGTGGTATACAATAGGTGGAAGTATTTCATTTTAATGGATTAAGCGAAAACGATACATTTTAATTACATATACCGACTACATAGAAAGTCCATTTGACATTTTTGTAATAATAGTTACATTCTAAGAGTTCTTAATTGAATACCTGGCAGTTGGTTAGGTCTGAAGAGAATCATGTGGTGGCTTCATGTGATCATTGTCTTTTGGCTTTCCTCCTGAAAGTGAGTTCTGGAGCATTCCTACATACAGATCAGCAGTAATCTGCAAGCATTGCTTCATTCCAATGGCCTTGATATCTTTGTTCCATTACAGAAATGTCCTGATGGAATCTTTCTCTGTGTTCATCATGGAGAATTCATTTTTGCAGAAGTACTGTCACCAACTGACTGTAGTTTTCATCTCTTTTGTTGCCTAAAAATCCATGAATGACTTCCTTTAAGACTTCCAAACTTCCTTTTCTTTCCCCTCCAAAATTCAGACAAACACAGGATCTTTTACAAGTTGTCCTACTCGTAAAAGCAAAAATACCTTCCCTAACTTTTGCATCACTTAATGTAGGAAATTTGTCTCTTAACTACTTAAAGGCCTGCCCTTCTCAGTTTATACTTTTGACAAAATTTCATCAAACCCAGCTTTACATGAAGAGGTGGGAGAATATCTTTTGGGTCCAGAGAGGCTCAGCAACAACATTTTTCTTGCTAGAGTTAAAATTTCTTGCAGGTTGCCTGCTTGAATATAGTGTCATTTTCTATCCCTACTGTCCCACATGCATAAAAAGCAGCAGTATTTAGTCTACTCCAGTTGCATTCCTAAGAGTACAGTGATGACCTGTAGATCGCCACAGATTTTCCACTTGTGCTCAGCATATTTGATTGAGTCTAGGAGGATTGCCATGTTTGCAAAAGTCTCCTTTATGTGAACTATAACAATAATTTATAAAACCACTTACCAACAGCTTTTTTACAAATTTTCAAGTACTTTTGGATACCAAATCTATCTTCAGAAACTCAAAAAACTTTTATATTATTCCTAAAATAAAAAAATTAAAACTCATTCATCGTATGTAAGTCGTTATGTAAAATGTACAGTAGTGGTCGTCATGTTTTATAAAATTATGACAACTTAGCGTCCACTCACAATAAAAGTTTCCACCGTCATCATTCCCAACTTTTATTGTGACTGGATGCTAAGTCAACATAATTTTTTAAAGCATAAATATAGCATATTTTATAGCATAACTTCATAAAGCAATAAATACATATGTATTTATTGTTTTACAGTACCATAGTTATTATGTGATGCAGTGATAAAAATTTGTTTTTGTGTATTACAACAAATAGTACTCAGACTGTTTGGTGTTGAGAGTTCTAAGGTTCAAATCCTAGTGAAGGCAGTTACTTTTATATGGCTTTGAATACTAGAATGTGGATACCATTATTCTTTGGTGGTTGGGTTCCAATTAACCACAAATCTCAGGAATGGTTGACCTGAGACTGTACAAGACTACACTTCGTTTACATTCATACATATCATCCTCTGAAGTAATACCTTATGGCGGTTCCAGAGGCTAAACAGAAAAAGAAAGAAGACTGTTTGGTGTATGACCAAATGGTTATCAGAAATCCGACATGAGGCACTAATCACTCATGAAAATAGCATATCATCGTCAAGAAAAATAGATATTTCATTTTATGCTTATTGAAAATAATTGAAGTACTTTCTTACTGCTTCTTCGCTGAGCTAAGTATATTGTGGCACATCATTATTAAAAACCCATTGAAATGTAAATCACCTGAAACTTTGTTCATCACAGGACAAGCTGTATGATGCCCATCATTATTTTTTCAGTGATAGCAACTTGGTCCCTCTATTAATTTACGTGCTTCACCTGCAACGTAGCCATAAGAAAGACTGGAATAGATAATGTAGAACATATTAATACATCCCTTTCTGCCAAGAAACAACAAATATTATAAAATTGCCTTTTCAGGTTAACCAAAAATAAATATTTATTGAATTAATTTACTTGACATATCCATCCATATGACAACTTCACTCCAGTCAAGTGATTCATCTGAAACTCGTAGTGTATTATTCAGTCTGTCCATCAAACTTTCTGTGTAATTGTTTCGAAAATATAAAAGCGCCCATGCATCATTCTTTTCTACTGCTCTTTTTGCTGAATTGAGATCCACATACTCATCCTGAAATATTAAAATAAACAACATAAGCTAGTGTTACTTTTTTTTTAATGTAAAGCTTCTAAAATAAATATTAATAAAATTTGAAGTAGCTGTCTACACTTAGAGAGCTTGAAGTTTTTTTTGTACAATCTGTTTCTGCTGTTTATTCAGAATTAGTGATCTGACTTATCAACTAGTCAACTGAATTACCACTTCACCATTGAAAAACTTTATCAGATAGGTATATCAGTTATAAAGTTATTAAAGGTATCCAAAGTTAGTTAAAAGTTGCATTATCTGATTTTCTTGATTTTGTTATACAAATATTATTAGGGATAAAAATGAAAGCCCTTGTAATTTGTAATAAATCTTGTCTAAGATTTAACATTAGATTTTTGGCCAGGGCTCCTTATTCTGGGTGAAAAATGGTTTTTGTACTTTTTTCTCATTAATTTTGCATTCTAACAAAAGTATTATTTGATAAAAAAATACAGTTTTTCTATTTTTGAGTACATTTTGTTAAAAAAGTATGTATGAAAAAATATATACAATATGATGTGTGTAATACAAACTTATTAACATTTCATAATTAACTACTTTAATGAATAAATAATTGTGTTAAAGAAAATCTATTCATTTTTACAATTTGTTGCAATTTTTATAAACAGTCAACTGCAATGATTGCCCTATCATTGGTTTAAAATAAATATAACAAAGTTTATTTAAGATACATGTCTCTGCTTTTTTATTGTTATTCTAAGGTAGTATGGAATATAATAAATTATTTATCAAAACTCATTTCATCATCATCATCATGATCTGTGTGGTAGATACCTGCTTAAATATTTAAATTTAAAATTGAATTTTTAATCTTACTTTACCATCACAGATAACAATGAGTAGTAGTCATAACTCTGTAATTCCTGTCATAACTCTGTTGTGTTCTCTACTCCATTCATTCTTCATGTCACATACAATTTTTTTAGATAAAAAAAATTTAAATAGTACAGCTATCTCAAACATGCTGCTAACTTAATCATTAGATTATCTCTTTACTCTAAACTTTGTATTATTACATTGATAATTTTTTAAATGTTTTTTATTAGTTGTGAATGCTGATTGGTTTAATGCAATTTATTGGGTCTTAACCCGTTTTGTTAGTTATTTATTTTTGAAGTTAATTTCTTATTATCTCAAAATTTAGCTCACCAATCAACTATTCATTCTGTCTATTCTATTAATTATCTTTTCTTTCAATTTTTATCTTCTTCACTTCCTTCTAATATTAAATTAACTAGCCCTCTTTGTTTTAATATATGGTATTTATTTTTTAATTTTCTGTCAAACTTCTCTTTTCAATTAACTCATTTGAATAAATTTTTATTTCAATTAATTCATATTTTACTGACATTGTGTGTAAAATTTCAACCAAATATGTATTATAGTATTTCTTTCTAATTTCTAAATATAGATTTTATACTAGAAGATTTATATCATTTTATTTAATCTTTATTTTTATGAAGGCTTATTTTGTTGTCCTTCCTTAATTTTTTGTAAATTTGCAAACTAAAAAACAAATTTCTTCCAGTTCTGGATCAATACAGGGACCATTTTTGGTCTCCTTTAAGTTATCTTTCTTTTTTAGTTGATTTTTCATTTATTTTACAATTAAATTAACCTGCTAGTACTAAGTTCATGCTGTCAGATATTACTTCCAGCTTATTTTAACTAACATTAAATGATTCTTTTTTGAACAAGCTATACCAAATTAAATATTATTTTATAACAGCAGTAAATTTATTTATTTTGTCAAACCTTTACAATTTTGAGGTAAAAAAGTATACTTCTACATATATTTTTAATTTGAATCTGCAAAATAATTATTTTATTGTCATTTTCATAACCAGCCATCTTGGACAACTCAAAATCATCATTTTTATTTTCAGATAAAAGAACAGTGTCATTAATGAATCTTACAATATTATTTTTTCTTCTAGAATAACTACATTCAAAATTTTACTTTAATTTCTCTATTTTTTATTCTGTATGTAATGAAAATCAAAAAGAAATATATTGTTGTCTCATTTTTTGAACTGGAGTCGATGTTTCTTAGTATTCTATCTTTTTCCTGTTTTGAAATTTCATAAACACCTATCGTTATTTTAGATTATATTTGTGAAAAATAGTAAGCTTGGCATTATATCACAGATCTCTAATTATTAGTTTGGATTTTAGTGCAACTTCCCACACATAGAAATAAAATGCATGGCCAATTCCACAAACCTAAAGGGTGATCTTTAACAAAGAAGCAGCTTCTGCGCTGGTTATTTGAAGATATGACACCATAGACAGCAGCTGACCAAACTCCCATAGGACTTATCCTAGGAAGAAGGAATGTAGGATTAAGAATTCAGTGGGAAGAGGAAGGAGATGATCAACTCACAAAAGTATTATCTTTGATTAAGTTAGAACAAGGAAGTTTACTATCTTCTCCAGTTCCTTAGACCCCCCCAACTTGAAGGATAGGACCCTAAATCTGAGTTTTTTGTCGTCAGTTTTCCTTAAAAGTTATTTTCTGTTTGACACCTTTTCAAGATAAACAGATACACAACTGGCTCATTTGTTTTACTTCATTTTGACTTACACGATGAGGATTAAAATTCTTCCTTTCTACCATGCTCTTTCTAAAATTGACTAGTCTTCATGTAATATATGACAATATCAGAAGGTTATACCTTCTCTGATATCAAAGATGGGGAGCCTTCTGTTTTTTCTTTTGAACAGTAAGTTGTAGATCCATTACACTTCAATAGTAAGAGATGTTAAATGTCTGTTTACATCTACCCTGGAAAATTATTTATAAAATACTGCACAAACAATTTTTTTAAAAAGAAGTGCAAATATTTGTATTAGATTTTATTTTAATTAAAAGTAAAATTAAATTGAGATTTTTCTAATGCAAAAATTAGATACTGTACCACAAACATTTCCTTTTCTGTTAGAGTACGCAAATATCGGCAACTTAATGGTAAATCCATGTAGCATCCACGGTATGGTATTTTTTGACAGTCTTGAAGTCCATGTTCCAGTTCTTCATTAACAACTGCTAAGTGCAATCCTTTTGGATCATGTCCAATTGTCATGTTAAATAATATACATTGAACTATTGGGAGCATCAATAAAAATGACATAATTCTGTAAAATAAGAAAGCAAAATGTTTAGCAAAGTTGTTCTAATGTTAATTTAACTGATAATTTTTTTTATTTTTTTTTAAATATAAGTTATATTTTCTACCTCTATAATAGCATGTTAATGGATTTTAAAAAAAGCATGTTCTCATTTCACCTTTACTTCTTTTGTTTTTTTAATGTAAACTTAACCCCTATTCCTTATTAAATGTACTGATTTTGATTTTTTGATTTTGTACAGGAGGTTTCTCCAGAATCTGTTTTTGTCTTTTCTATATAATTAAATTGGGAAAATTTTTAAATAAAAAATGAATTTGTCATCATAAATAATCTGAATTTTTTCATTTTTTTTATCACCATTACTGCTAAGAACTGTATCACTATAGAATAACACAATTCTGACACTCAAAATATTTTTATATGAAAATGCAAGAAAATTAGTTGGAAAACTTACAGAATAAAAACAATACATATTCCTGAATTTCAAAAACACATATTGGTATTAAATATAAAAAGTCAAGCCAATAGCTTAAGCCATGTTTAATACTGTTTATGAAATCTCAAAAACTATTTCTACATTGTTCTGAATCAAACAAATTGAATTTTGAAAAAAAACTTTCTTTAATGATAATCTTTCAGTTGCCATTTATTCAGCCATGTACCTGAGCATTTTGAAAATGTCAGGGCATTTTCAAAAAATAAACACCCTCGCCATGTGAGTAATTGTACATTAGGCCATATCATTCTTTGGTTCATCTTGTACTGATAAATAACAAAGGACTCTTACTCACAAGACAAAACATGAGAAATGAAAAAAAAAGAATATTAAAAATAAACAAGTTTAAATAGAGTATAGTGTAATGTATTTTTTATAACCCTCATAAAAACAAAACACACAGATTATTTTACCAGCATGTTTTCTTGCTCATTGTTCAGAATATTTGCTGAATATTTTGAGAAACTTTATATTCAGAGACTATGGACTAAGCTGTCCATTGTTTAAAGTTGTCCATAGTTGACAGGAGTCCATTAATAGAGGTTTCACGGCAATAAGTATAAGGTATAACATTACAAGTGTTATTTATTTATTCATAAAGTTACTTACAGGCTATGACCAAATTAAGTTATTGTATTTTTTATAATTTTTTTTTTTAGCATATGAAAATACCAAGCCTGACAGGGATTTGAATCCAGAACCTTTTGAATGATAGATAGAGATCATCTTGTTATGAGGTTGACACATAATTACATAACATGATTGTATAAATCAAAATGAAAATTATAATGATATAACTGAAGTGCTGTTACAATACTAAAAAAATAACTTACGGTACATTTCTTTTCATCCATGAAATATTTTTGTATAACTGAGCTTTAATTCTTCTCTTAGTAATACGACTATCTTCAACGATTGGAATTTCTTGTTTAATTTTTGCTGGATAGTTTGTCAAATCCTGTTTAAAAGCAATAATATTATTATATTTTATAAATAAAATCTGATTCCAATAAATGAGAGTTCAGCTATTTATTATTGCCTACCGGCTTGTAACTCATATTCAGGATACATCTATAATCATTACAGTTAAGCAATCAATCAATCAGTTAAGCTAATCAATCAATTGAAGTCTTTGAAGAAGCAAAAATTTGATCATACCAATAAAAAGAAAAAAATTACTAACAGTATTAAATACATTAAATATTATTTATAATGAAATGATTAATTTCTCGAATACAATTTGATCCTGATGATGAACTCAATTTACTAAACAAATAAAGTTTTAAATTATGTATGAGCTAAATTTACAATGCATTCTCACAAGCAAGTAAGCATTAAATGAGTTAGTAAGACAGAAGTCCATTTTCATTTAATTGCTATGCGTCCATTAGCATTAAGACCCAAGTTTTATAAAGCAAATCTACTCAGTGAAATGTTTCTATTCAAATAAGTTGTTTCAGTATGGCTATTAAATTTAAACTAATATACATTTTCTGTGTTTTGTCATAAATCTAGGTTAACAAATTGTTTGTTTATACATTCAAAATTATCATACTCGTATAAGCTTTGTAAATATATCAGCCTGCATGACTTTCTTTATCTTAAATATTTTTGAGTAAAATAATGGAATGTAACATTTATGTTAGCTGTGATTACATAAATTATTATTTTATAAGTCATATTGTAAACTGTTTCAACAGACTATTAATCTAATTAAAATTGTTTAATTGGTCTTATCTATAGTCAACCATTCCATTAATTGAATCCCAATCTGGAAGTATACCAACAGGGTTTAGGTCTTAAAATGATTCCTTACATCAGGATCTGATTCCTTACAAGCCTACACCAGCATGCAAATTAATATGAACACAGGGAATTTTTTGTTTATTTCTATTCGTAGCTACACTGATTGGCCTCACCCATTCTTTAAGTTGTCTGTTTATTGTGTTTTATGAAAGTTCATTTAATTTTTATTACAAAATCATATTTTCTGCTCTGTTAATCTTGAATATACAATAATGGAAATAAATGCAAGAAGTGTTTGAAGATTGTTTCTTTCTAAGCATTCAATATGACAATGACAAATAGCTTCTGAGTGAGGTGTTAAACTAGGGACAGTAAAAGCTCTTTTAAAACAATTTAAATAAACTGGTTCTTTTTCACCTAAGAAAAGAATGACCTGACCATAAAAGAATGACTACTCCAACACAGGTTCAGTTGTTAATGAGAAAAAATGAATTTAATCCAAACTCTGCTGTGGACTTAAATCAAGAATTAGCAGCCAGTAGAAGAGATTTATACATGACAACTGTTAGATGCTAACTTCTTACACCCGGACAGAAAGCTTGTTGGCCAGCTAAAAAGCAGCTTTTAACACCAGCAATGTGGGAAAAAAGACTATTGTGGGCCAAAGCAGAAGCTAACTGAACCAAAGAAAACTGAAATAATGTTTTTTGATGAGTCACATTTTTTTAATGTTCAATGGCTAAGAGTTTCATACGTTAGAAAAGCATCAGATAAAAATACATCACCGGCTTATATCCAACTATTAGTTAAACAACCCCCAGAAAAAACTTATTTTGGGTTGTTTCACCTTTGAAGGTCCTTGTCCATTACTTCCAGTAGATGGCTTGTTGAAAAGTGATATCAAGATTCTGAAGGAAAGGGTTTTGACACGACCAAAACAAATTCCCGCAAGGCAATGAATTGTTCCAACAAGGGAAATAATTTATGTACTGATTCTAGAACTTGAAATAAGGAAAAAAATCATACAAACGTATTGTCCGAAAACATTTTAGTATTGAGTTATGGCTTGCGAAAAACTTTGCCCAGATTCAAGTTCCCCCACTGAAGTGAGAGGTCATATTGTAATTTTTAACACAAAAATACTACATAACTTGTGTTTATTTTTGAGAATCAAAAATAAACACAATCAAAATTATGTCAAAAATAACTTTACCAGCTAATGTTTATTACTATGTAACTACAATTTTTACGACAACAATGAGTATTCAAATTAAAGCATACAATTAGTGAAACCAGCCAGCATCCGTGGTGCGAGTGGTAGGCCTCTCATCTAGAGGTCCCGGGTTCAAATCCTGGTCAGGCATGGCATTTTTCACACATGCTACAAATCATTCATCTCATCCTCTGAAGTAATACCTAATGGTGGTCCCAGAGGTTAAACAAGGAAAAAAAGTTAGTGAAACCAATTTATTTTTCAAATGTCCAAAAATATTTTAGTAAAAACAGCTGTTTTTAATTTTAACAAATTCATAACAATTTTGAATTAAGTTTTGCTCTGTTTTATTTTTAATAATAAAAATTGATTTTCATATTTGTTTTCCATAGATTTTATTACATCAATTTGCTCAGAATTTGACTCTTTACAGGTTTTGATAATAACACTTATGCAGTTATTGTCATTTAAGAAAGTTATTGAACTTCAAACCCCAAAAAATGAGTTTTCTTCTCCAAATTTTTCTATTTTATGTTTGATATCATTAAATGAGAGATACAGTTCTGGAATCTGTTTTTTTTTCAGGTCAAAAACATAAGAAACCATCAAGTTTTTCCTTTATATAATGCTTTAAAAATTTCAGTATGACATTTCACTGAGCAGTTGGGGAGTGGGGAACTGAAATCTGGGCAAATTTTTTTGCTAGCCATAAATTTATAACAAAGTTTTTTAATTTGTTTGTATGAACTTTTTCCCTTATTTCAGACTCTAGAATCAGTTCTTAAATTATTATCCTTTCCAATGAATCATTCTATATACATTTTTTTTAATTTCATAACTTCTTTATGAGTAATACTGTTACAGAAAAATATATAATTTATATACATTTTTGAAATCTGTTTTTTAAGCAATCTTATTTTACACCCACTTTCAGGAGTTTCAATTGGTTTTTCAGTTCAGAGAAACTGTCTACTAATTACTATTTACAATTCTGTTAGTCTATTATTTTCATTTTTGTTTTTTTTTTTTAAATTATCATATATTCAATGTTGTTTGCATGATTAAGACATTATTTGAATTGCTAAGAAAAGGTTTGTACAATTGTCTGGATGGTAGAGGGATAAACAAAACTTATGAACATTAACATCAATATCATCCCTACACATTAACATCCTGCAGAAGTCACAAAAAAACTTTTACAGATAATGTCTTTCGAAACTATTTATTGTTTAACTGAGTTAAAAAAAAGGAATTGCCAATTTTATTTTAATTTTTGTTTTTTTTACCATGTATCAAAAAGAATTTAAGCCTTACTGTTCACTAATTTTCCAATGATTCTTTTGTATTTTTAAAAGTGATTCTTTTGTTTGTTATGTTCTTTTGTACATACATATATTTTTTTTACATATTATTAAATTTTTATAGAATAATGGTAAAAGGCTGATAATTAAAATACTTCCCTCTAAAAATTTAAGAAAATTAAACTTTTAGTCTTATGCTCTGGTGCAATCTTTTTACATGTTTTTCAATGTTTTTTTTCTAATTTTTATCAAGATGAGATAAAAAGTATGTTTATATTCCTTCCTTCCAGAGAGCATTAGCTAATATATCTCACCTTTGTATTTCTTGTAAACACCTTTTTTTTCGCAAGGGTAGTTTTCTGTATACTTCCCATGTGAAATAAAGATTAAACTAAAAACTGTGAAATACAATAAATTGAAATAAGTGTCACCAACTTCAAAGAGAAACTACATTAAAACTAAAAAATGTGCATTTCAGTTTTTTAAATTTTAACTTTTTTAAGTCAATACCAGATTAAGGGTTTATGGCAATTATTTTTGTTTTGATGACCTGAAAATGTTAAAATTTAAAGACTTCAAAAGTTGTTGTTTGTTTATTACAGCTTTTGTTTGGTTTAATAGTTTTTAAAATAGATTATTTAATGATTATTAATTGATTAATAAATGCCAGTAACCATAACGGTAGTAGACAACCTGACATAAAAGCCATGCCACAAGATTAACAAATATGTGACAGTCTTATTATGGACTGTCACATATTTGTTGGACTATGTTGTATTGGTATTGAATGAAGTTCATTCCAGTACCTTTCTTCACTGAGTCAAATATACTGTCGTGTTTTATGATGATAATTATGATAATTATGAGATTAGTAGCACTACAGAGATTAATGGCGTTAACATAGATTGTAGCACTTAAGAGCCCTCTTAAATGCAGATTGACTCTTAGAAAGAGCAATTATATGATTAGTGCCATTTAAAACTCAAAACTTTACTTGTGTCACAGCCATAAGAAAGGATGAAACAAAAAGCGTGAAGCAAAAAATTAACAAATCCCTATTTCTGGGAAACAATGCGCATTGTCTCCATTTATTAATAGAAAGTAACTTTACCACAATATTGAATAATTAATATAAAGAAATGGTATTAGAAAGTAGTTAATTTTATATGTGAAGATTTAAATTGACAGATGAAGAAAATTTTGTTTGATAATTAATAATTCTTATTTTTTTCTATATTTCTATATTGTTTAAAATAACACTTACATTCATATCATCATCATCTGAATTTGATTGCTTCTTACTTAGCTCAAGGAATGCTTGTTCTAAATTATTACAATGTTGCATTGTCATTAACTGTAGTGGTGATTCTTCAGCCAATAAAATACCACCCCTCATCAAACCTATCTAAAAACATTACATAAATATTATTTTATTCTTTAAATTTCTTATTATCTTTTAAAATACTGTATTTATTTTTATTTTGTATTAAATATTATAAAATTTGATTTTATTTATTTATATTATTTATATCTCTTTTCATTTTAGTCATTTCAAGCTCTCTCACTGATCTGTGCAGTGTTTTTAGATTTTATTCTCTGATGCTAACATTCTGGTTAAATTTACTGAAAGAATGATTTTTCATATAATCTAAGTAGCCAGAACATATTAATACAGCATATCCAATGTGAATTAGTTTTCAAATGTTTTTTTTTTTCTTTTAGTAATTTAAGTAAAACTATTGATGATGATAAGTGCTTAACAGTAAAACAAAGATGTATAACAACAGATTTTTATATTTATTTTATTAATTATTCTTGGAAATTCTCTTATTTATTCAAATAACTACTCAGAATAGCTAATTTTTTGTATATTGATTGTAAGTTTTACTTACATTGGATTAAACATTTGCGTTAAAAATAACAAAATTATTATTTTGTTTTTATTTAAATCTTTTACTTGTTTATTTTTAAAGTGTTATATAATATCAGTATTATTAAAACTTGTTTTGTTTTTTCATTTAATTAGAACATTATGTTAAAAATGTTTTTCAATAAATATTTTAATAAAGTGAGTTATGGCAGCAGAAAAATGTATGATTGAAATTTACTTTTGTAATTTGTTGTTTGCTTCTTTTTTCTTAGTTTGGTCAACTGGGAACCATGTGCATTTTGCATTCACTTCTCTTTCTTCTAGTCACTTTCTTCCTGGTATTCAAGTAATTTTTCATTCTTGTTTTGTTTTTACCTTCTCACTTGTGATCAGACATTCTTGGTTTATTTTTTCTTCTTTTCTTGGTCACCTTGGAAATTTTGTATCAGTTTTCTGAATTTTATTCTATCGTGAACTATTTCTTTAGATATTTTCATTTTTTTAGTTCTTTTCAAATCACTGAGGTCAAGTAATTTTAATAGATTTTGTTGTAAATTGTAGTTGAAAATTTGTTTTGTTAACATTCATTCTTATATACTGGATGAAGAATTTGGCTCTTCTTTTTCTGATTGAATCTGAAATTTTCTCAGTTTCATTGAATTTATAAAGACAACAATCAACATCAAATTTATAAAGAATTTATGAAGAATTTTATAAAAATTTTATAAAGATCAACAATCATATCATTTCTGAATTTGTGTTCATTTTCACCTATTTTTATTGGTCCAAAAATTTTTTATGCTTTCCTTTTTTTCCAGTTGCATTTATTTCACTTGATTTCAAACTAAAAATGTATTCTCATGCGTGCAGTCCTGGTTTGATTAGTGTTTTGTAATAACTGATTTTAGGTTTTATTGAGATGTTCTTTTTGAAGTAAATATATTTTTTTAACTGGGAGGCTAATTATATTTTTCTCATTCTGTTTGATTGACTTCTTTATCCAAACCTCAATTTGGATTTATTTTTCCCGGATTATGAAATTTAGTAACTTGATTTTTCCATATTTCATATTTAGGGACTTTGTAAAATATTTGATGTTATCATGAATTCTGTCTTTTTGAAGGAGATTTTTAACTTTCTTTTGTTCTTAACTTTTGTTAAGATTCTTAACTTTCTGTTGTTTTATTGGATGTGTTTAAAAAAGAATCATTCATTTGACAGTTTTGCTGAAGAGGTAGTTATATGCAATATAAAGTACTTATGTAGAATGAAAAACTAAAAAATCATAATCAGTGTTCTAAAATTAATTTAAAATATCTAGTTTATTTTCAATAATTTTTGTTTTAATTATTTTTGATAATATACTTTAATTTAATACAATACCACTTTTAATACATAAATATAGAATAACAATATCTTAATTTTATTAATTCTAGTTAATCAAGCGACACTTGATGAGTACACAGGTGTTCGTAAAATAATTTAATGGCATGCATTTTGATTTAAAAACAATTTGATTTACTAGAATACTCTCATTTAGTAAGTAGTGTACTTTGATTTACAATATGATATACAGTTGTTTGTTGTTATATTTAAAATCAAATTGAAAAAAATTAATATTTAATTACTTACTGTGTGAGCTTGCTTTGCTTCTTCAATATAATGTGTTGTAATTACAACAGTTTTCTTTTGCACTGTTGCCATATGTAAAAGATGTTGCCAAATACTACAAAAAAAAATTTAATTACAACTTAGATCACCTACACATAATAATCATTGCATTTATTGAATATAATTAAACAGTAATTTAAAAAAAAATAATAATTTCCTATATTCTATCATACTTATTTTCTTTTATTAGTATAAAAGTTGTGAATTCATTGATCAGATTGATAAAATTGATTTTGGTTTAAAATAAATATTTACTTTCTAGCGAGAGAGAAAAGAACACTGTACTAATAAAATGTCTAATTTGGTTATAAAATATAAAAAGAGAAAAGGATGGCTGTAAGTGCGAAGGAAGAAATTTCAGTTTATCAAGTTTCCATAAATTTTTCTGTTAGTAGTTAAACTCACTGGCAAACTTTTACAGTAGTAGAATGATACAGGAATCATCAAAACACTCAATGGCACATTGCAGACTGATTACAGTACAGTCAGTTGTGCACAGAATTTTGTTTCTACAGTGTAAAAACGAGTGTTTAGTATAGGTAGCTCACCAGATTCAATTCAGATTTCAAAAATATATGAAGATATGAAAATCTGATTTTAAATATAAAAGAATCCTTTATATAAATGATATAAAGGAATATCACTATAAATTTTTTAATTTCTAATTTAAAAAAAAAATTAATTTCATATATTTTTTAATATCAATATACATGAATATATTTGTATATTTAAGACTTCTGTTTAGCTATTGTACACCTCAATCATAAGAACTTACCAGTAACTGCCAATACATATTCATATTATCTCACCTTAGGAAAGTTAATCTTTTTTTAAATAGTTTTTAAAAACATATGAAATTAATTTATCTTATTTTAGGAAGATACATTAAAGTATCATAAATAAAAAAAGATTACTATTTGGTTTTTAATTTAAATCGTTAGGTTATTTATTTCACTTACAATAAAGAAGCATAGATTTTTTGGCTGCTGTTGCTAGATACTTCTCAATTTTCTGCTATTTACTATATACAGTATAGCCACATCCTGACCCCATAGGGGAAAACACCCTCCATGTAGCAATTTTGGTCGCCACACTACCCCCTTCGTACCTATTCCTTATGGAGAACCCTGGCAAAAGACATCTCACGGCCTTGTTCTTGCCTCAGTCAGGATGCCCTGATGTGATTACCAGATTTCATATTCCCATCGGTGTTCTACTAGGAAATGATCTCTTTAAAACAAACATGACTCCACAACTCAAGTATCCTGCATGCTTGGGTGGCTCAGAACTCAACCTTCCTTCAACCAGCAAGAGCTTATCATCGGCATAAGCCATGATAAGACACCCGCCGGGCAATCTCAACCACAGAAGGGAATCAAACTCCACTACCCACAACAAAGGACTCACACACTGTCCTAAGGACAACCTTTGGACAGTATCTTGCCTACTCATGCCCGCCCTCGCGGAGTAGCACATCTCGATGCCTGAAGTAACTTTGCATTACTCGCAGTTCATTATCAGTGTATTGTCTCTTTTGTAATTGATAAACGACAGAAGGCCACCACAGGTTATTAAACACACCAGAGATGTCCAGGTATTCCCAGGACATATTTCTCCTCACTAGCTCTTTCTAGACTCATTTCACGGAGAATAGCGTTCTCGATACCCTTTCCAGGCTGAAACTCATCTGATTTTCCATCAATAAGGTTTGTGAGATCAGCCTCTCATTTATATACAGGTACAAAACTTTCTTGAAGACCTTACCAATAACTGACAGCAACGTCAAGGTCCTGTATGATGAAGAAACAATAGGATCCTTGTCGCCTCCTTTAAACAACAATTTAACAATACTCTTCTTCCAACATACTGGGAAGTATATCCTCCAAACCATAATTTTTAAACACGTGTGTGATTGTTTTCACTCTAACCCCAACCAAGTGAACAAGGAGCTCCGCAGTTATTCCATCGAAGCCGGGGGCCTTGCCCCTACCTAAACTGCAGATAACTTGATGCACCTCAGCAATCGTAATCTCCAAGGACACTGCCTTGCAAAACTGAGCAACCTCATGCCATACATGCAGATTGTGTGTGGTTTCTCCAGTTTCACTGTAGTCAGGCAATAAATCGTCAAGTAATTTGCATAAAATCTCAGACATGTTTGACATTAAGCCAAACCGGGTCGAGAGAGAGGGCAGACAGTCTGCATGCCCTAGCAAGCCCTCTTCAATTCACTGCCAGCATCTGTGAAACAACTTTTCCACAAAAGTGACTTAGCATTCAATCTGCACCAGTAAGGATTGGACTAGTACCAGAGAATCTAAGGATACTATCACAGACCTCAAGATGATGATCAACAGGATCTCTATTACTGAAAATATGAACTTACTACATACAGATGCAAGTTCAGAACATCAACACAGACCACAATGTGATGATCATTTGAGAGCTGTTGAATGAAAATCCAATCAACCTTTCTTCTGCACAAAATGGCGGACATACTATCAAACCAAAATAAAACCTCTTCCAATGAGAAAAACCTGGCAGTTCACCAGATACAATGTATGGATGCTGTAAATGAACAACATCCAACCCTTGACATAGCACTATCTCACCAAGCTCAAGTTGAACAACGTAGGCACTCTGTGCATTTAACTGACCAAATCTAACCATTAAATATTGAGTTGTA
This sequence comes from Lycorma delicatula, assembly GCF_047948215.1. Lineage (NCBI taxonomy): Eukaryota > Metazoa > Arthropoda > Insecta > Hemiptera > Fulgoridae > Lycorma > Lycorma delicatula. Next base: position 40,541,284 of record NC_134462.1, read on the forward strand.
ATACATTTAAACAACTCTCAGATAGTGTCCACATTCTTTACTACTGACAGGGTGCTTGTGGTCCTTTCAAGAGCGCTTGCAATAAATCTAATTTGGGTCTTCTGATGTCTTAGGACATTCGTCATGCTTGTGCCCCTCGCCACCACAATGAACACATGCTACAAAATTATTTAAAAAAATGTGATTGTTAAATTCAAAACAGTCATATTTATTTAGAGTTATTTTTAAATAATTTATAAATACACATTTTTTTGATAATGATTTAAAGAATTTAAAATTAATGTGTTGCAATTTACATTTCACTTTCAAAAAATTAAATTTACCTATGGCTAAGTACTGGATCAACTCCTACTGTAGGTTCATCTAATATCAGTAGCTTTGGGTCGTGAAGTAATGCTATTGCAAATGACAATCTTCTTTGTTGGCCACCACTGTAACAAAAATGATCAAGATTAATCAGCTAATGATGTGAAATATATTAATGTTCATTAAATAAGAATATGCATTTTATTTTTATGAGTTGATCATTAGCTAGTAATAAATAACAATCAAATTTTTCATCCTATTAATTTTTATTGGCAAATTGAACCAAATTTACTTCGCTATTAATCTATGCCTTGCAACCAGTGACAAGATTGATAGGAAATTTTAGGGTGTAGTAATGTCAACATCATTATTTATCAACTTTAGTTATCTAGTTTACTGAACATGGGTTGATATTTTACCCCTATTTCATGCTTTTTAGCCTTAGGATATTGTTCCTTAGATTTTTTATTTGTTCTACAAGAAATACTTTACACTGTGTGAGTTTATCCATGATCTAACCTAAATTATTCTTATTTTGAGACATGCATAAATTTATTTTAATATTTCTTGGTTATAAATTTCTTAAAGGCTTTACTTTAAACTTTATTACATATCTGTTTACGGTTACTTCTGATTATAAACAGTGTTGTGTGTTTGTAATTTTTATGTGCTGTTATGTATTAATTTATTCTTTAACATCTTATTTTATTAACTAAAATAAATAAAATTATTTATTTTTTTTAATTATTAAATGACTTCCTTTTATATTAATGGAACTTTTTCAATTACTTCTTCAGTGAAGTGATTATAGCATTGATGTTGATTGTACAGACAGCCATCAAAAAAGTTTTACATAATTTCTGGAAGTATTTAACCAAATAATATATCTGATTTATATTCCGTTTGTTCATTAAATATATTGTTTTTTTGAAAATTTAATTAAAAAAAAAACAACATATCAAACAAACATGACACAAATTGAATATTCAATTATATACTTTTAAGAGGTTTTATAACATTTTTATGACAGGTGTAATTAATTAATAGCTAGTGCTACCTTATACCACATTGAAGAATAAGTTTCATTAATTTGAATCAAATCATTTAATATTTTATGATTTTTACTGAATTATTTTATGTTTGTGCTGATTAGTGAATGCATTTTTATTTTTTAATACATGCTAAAAGTGTGTACTTGGTGTAATTTACTTGCAATTAATTAATTATTATAACTTTTTATTCTAAATCCAAATAACAAAATAATTTGGGCAGCTTATTTATGTTAATAAGAGTTTTATTTGTTTGAAAATATATTATTTGGAAGTAGAATTTTTTAATGTAAAGTATAGCTGAAAAATTTATATACAGAATGAATTATAAAAATATTTTGTTTATTATATACTTATTTATTCAGTATGAAAAGTATAATAATCTAAATCTAAATATAAAATATATATAATCATGAAAAACATGGTTATACTTTTTTTAAACTATTGAAAATTATGTACAATTTTCAATCAAATATCATCATAATTGGTCTTCCGATAATTTTCAGAGCTAATTACAGTTTCTTGATTTGTAGCACTACTGATATTGTTAATAATGCTTCCTCTAACGACAGTTAGATAAAGAAAATCATTAACCATTTTTGTAATAAAAGTATACATAAAGATTTATATATATATTTTTGTTTTCAGATTTTACATAACTTTAAAGAACTTATATCAGAAACTTATTGCAGAAAAAATAGCAACCTTTTAACCTTTACAAAAGAATAGTTTATAAATATACAAGGTAAGAATAATATTAATAATAATTATTATTCTCATCAATGAGAATATAATTTTTATAATTTTATTATTAACCACAGTTATATCCAGAATAGTATTAATTACTAATATCAACCCTTATTTGAAAACTAAACCAATATTGAACAATAAATGTGTGCATAAACAAATTGCTCCATATGGATAAAGGATAATTAATTATGTTAATATATACTGCAAAATTTATATATATAAAATATATATATAGCAAAATGCTTATAAGCAACTTACTTAATCATACCTTAATGTTTCTGCTGTTCTGTTATGCGGTGGAAGTTCTAAAAAATTAAGTATCTCATCAGTTCTTGTTACAATTTGTTCTCTTGTCATTCCAAATAAGTAACCATAATATGCTAATGTTTCATACATACTAAATTCTTGGTATATTGCCAGTTCCTGTGAAATGTAAATAAAATTATTTGTCAATTTACAGCCTACTAATATCTAATCTACATACAATTCATGACATTAATGTTTGGTTAAATTATGTAACTGATTTTTAAATTTATAATGTCTTTATTTTTCATAAACAAAAGTTTTCTGAAGCATTTTAATCAGCTTAATTACCTCCATTAACTATCACAAAGTTATTATTTTATGCATTTACAGTTATTATTTTAGCAACTACACTGTATATTGTACATTGCAACCAACTGATCAATCAGTTGGTACAGTGATTAGCATGCTACCTTCTTTTTCAGTATATATTTAGTTCAGTAGTGGTTTGGATTTTTTCACTTATCTTTATTGTAATTTTATGTCATTAAATCTTGTTTATCATATTTTGGATCATAAAATAAAAAAAAAAATAAAAAGTGTTCCTAGTTGCATCTATTGAAAGTGTCAATGAGGGTTTGAACCTTGCATATTTTTTCAAAAATCAAAATTTTCAGTTGCTAAAGGTAAGTTTAATTTCATATGAAATTGTTACATAAAAGAGGGTTTACACAACACTAATGTTCTCTAGCAGCAAGACTATTTTTATGAAAATCAATTAATTGTAAGTTACTACTTGGAAAAAGACTCATATATCAATTTTATAATTGCAAAGTCTCTTATCATTTATGAAAATAAATGATACAAGTAAAATCTTATATCATATATTTTGTAACATTCCCCAAATCTCTCCTTAAGCCATATTGTAAAATAGCTTAAAATCGTGTAAGTGGTAACATCAAATAATTAAATCTTACTTCTAGCTGGTTTATATAATTAAGCTTTTAACATTTTATGTTAGTAGATAAAAAAAAAATGGAAGCTGCAAAAACATACTTTAACCAGTTTCATTTTACAAAATTCAGTTATTATAATGCATGCAATGCAATTATAAAAAAAAAAACCATTTACAGTAATTATATTTACAAATACAGTGATACAAATTTACAAATACAGTGCTTATATTTACAGTAAAACCAAATCAAGGAAGGCATTGTTTATCTACCATTTTTCATCTAATGCATAAGACAGTAATTTTATCCATCAGAAAGCTTTAAGAATTGTAAGCTAAACTATGGGAAAATACATTTTTTTTTTTTTTTTAATTTTTGCCTGCTAAAAGGAATCTAATACCAAACTGTTTAGAAAAAGATTAAGAAGTGATTTTTAAAAATGCAATTTTTTGTCAGTTTTAAGGGTTCCAATTTCCTTATTAGCCTGAAAAAATTTGCTTCATGGTGTAGAACAGTAACTGCAAGCAATCCTACGTAGAAAAAATGGACTCAGCCGAGTTCCTTTAATTTTAGCATCCTGGAAAAAATATTTCAAATATACAAACACAAATAAATAAAATTCCAACAAAATAAACAAATATATCATTAGATTTTTCACCACATACATAAAATACATAGGTAAGCATTCAGTGCATATAAGAATTTAGCAATCATAGTGCATTTTTATTTGCTATATTCAGTGTGTTGAATATTTATTCAGTGTTGTATTTACTGTTATATTTGTAGTTGAATGTGTCTGATATATTGGCAATTTAAATATTTGTTGCAGGTACTGTAGTATAATTATTTTTCTATTACTAGGTTGTGGTGTTTGTAATTTACCTTATGTTTTTTTTTCTTTTTGATTTGAAAATTCATATAGTAACTTTCAATGCTGAAAATGGAAATGTTGGCAATGAAATGAAATGTTAATTGATGTATGTGTTAATTATTTTCCATGGTTCTTGCCAAGAAGTGAACTGCTCCAATCGACCATTTTCACCAATTTTTTTCCTTTTCTTCATCTCTTTCATTTATTTATATCATCAATATACTGTTCGCCCACAACGAGAATAGAGCTCTAAAGAATGCAGTAGCAGTGTGACTACTATCATATGTGTGAGAGAGACAGACGTTACATACGTGTGTATGAGAGTATGTGTGAGAGAAGAGACAGATTGATGAAGGGGACTGCTACTTCCCTCCATATCCCTCATACTGCAGCTCCATTCTTGTGCTGGCTACACAAGTGGTGCCAGTATGGCAGTTTTTGTCTATATACTTTTTTTATTTTATTATTTGTACATTTATAAATTTAAAAAATATTTCAGTCAGGAGTTTGAAGTGTGATGAAAAAGTATCCGATATTGGCTGAAAAAAACAAAAATACTTAACCTCTTCAGTTCAGTGACTTTCCTTTTTTAAAGTAGGCCCCTTCTGATGCAGCACACTTCATTCAATATTTCCATTGTTGGAAGCATTTTTCAAAGCCATTTTCACTGAGTGTCATAAGCCTCTTGTAGCTTTTCTTCTGATCTCTTCTCTGTTTTCAGATCTCTTTTCTTTAAGCAGAACTTTATGCTTACGAAAGAACCAAAAATTGCAGGGAACAATGTCTGGTGGGTAAGGAGCCTATTGAAGTTGTCCAATCCCATGTTTTGCCAAGTATCTCTGGATGGTGCCGACTAAAAATTATTTTGAAAAATGTTTCCAATGAAAACATCGCTGGAATAATTGTATTACATCAGAAAGGGCTTACTTTAAATGAAAAAGTCATTGAATTAAAAAAAATTAAGTAATTTTGTTTTTATCAGCCAAGGTTGGATACTTTTTCATCACACCTTGTGCTCCTAAATTTAAATAACTTTATAACAATTCATAGAGATTTTTTAAAACTGTAATTGATTTAAAAACACTTCAATATTTTTTAAACATACATGCTGCGGATACTAAAATACAAACTCTGTAAATAAATCAATTATTGAATTATCTTATGCGACTGCATATATTCTTACATAAAAGAAAATATATATGATACATCATTCGCTTAGTTAAGGTCTGACTACTTATGTGTCATTCCTACCTATTTGTCCCAAAAAAACGGTGATATGTGTGTTTTCTCTGTGTGTATTTTATCTTATATGTATCATATCACCAACTTATATACCTGTAATGCTTAACAAGTTAATTTAGTAAAATCTGTAACCAACTGTATACTGTTTAATATCATTAGAGTATGTATCTTTTGATTTAGAAATTAAGGGTGGCATTAATACTTCATTTTCATGCTTAACTTTTAAAAGCTGAATTAATTTTTACCTGAGGCATATATCCGATATTATTTTTTGTTCTTGCTTTGACATAAATTTCACCTGCATCAAGTTCATTTCTACCTACTATGCAGCTAAGTAATGTTGTTTTACCACAACCACTGGGGCCCAATAATCCATAGCTAAAAACAAATTAAAGAAAAATAAATAATCATATTTTGTATTAATAAAATGTAATTAATTTCAACAATTCGTTTAAGAAGTTTAATATTACTCTGTTCAGTCAGTGACTTCATTCTGTTATTTTTTAAAAGAATTTTTCTAGTTCTTCCACTTATCTTCTAGGAATTTTTGACAAGGTCAAAAATAAGGTAAATTATTGTAATATTTTTTATTGTAATATTAAGGTAATAATTTAATATTTTTTTAGTTTAAAAAGGAAATTTTTTAAACACTTCCATGTTCATTGTAATAACAGCTAGTTGCTGCTGTACAACTAGTTGCTAGGTGCTGTAGAATTGAGTTGTTGCGTTTAGAAATGACATCACATATATCCTCTGTAGATTTGATGTTCTAATGTGCAACAATAATTAATACAACTAAATGAAGAAGTAAGAAGTGGGAAATCATTTCACTCCTTATTTTTTAAAATAATTGTTGATAGTTATTCTTCATGGCAAAACCATTATCATGAGTTATTTGTGTTATTTGTCAGGTTACCAACAACCATTTGGTTTTAACACTTATTACACTTATATGTCATTACATTACAAAACAAAAATATAAAAATTCCCAAAAGATTACAAAAGTTGCCTTGATCTTTAGAGTTAATACCAATGTAAGACTATAAATTTAACTTTAGTTACGATTCATATTGCTTGTTTTTTCCTTAGACATATGATTATAGAACAAAGTTTTAAAAATATCATGGAAAATTTAAACTGGAGGGGAAATGAAATCTGCTGATCATAATCCAGATTTTCTTCAGAATAAAGCTTATTTTATTTAACTCTTAAAATCCTTAAGGAATATGTGGATCACCCGTGTTTGAAGCTAGGTGGTGGTGTTGAAGAAAGTTTGTCATTACTACAGTATCCTACCATCTATCAAACTACGCCATACAAGATGTCAGACTGATAGATTGATTCATAGGTTAGTTTTTATTTGACTGCCATTTGTATTAAACGTATTTGGTGTTACTTAATGTAATGGAAAAAGAACAATTTTTATCTGTAATTCATTTTTTGTTTTTGGATGGAAGAATGTGCAAAGAAATAAAAGTGAAGTTGGATTCTGTCTATCTGACAGTTATCGGAAGTTGGATCTCTGCCAACTGTGAGATATTGGTTTAAACGAACCAATAAACAAATTTATTGGTGTTTTTAGTAAGAAATGAATTTAAACATGGCCGTATATCTGTTTTTGATGAGGAGTGGCCAGGTCACCCAGCAGACATGGTTTCTTAGGAAATCATTGAAAAGGTCCACGACATGATTCTTGCTGATCGCCAAATAAAAGTTTGTGAAGTAGCAGAGAATGTAGGTATGTCATACAAAACAGTAATAAAAATATTACATGATAAATTAAGAATGAGAAAGCTGTCGGTATCATGGGTGCCGTGATTGCTCACTTTGGACAATAAGCGGATAGGGCTGTCAACTCCGAAGCAATGTTTGGACCCTCTTTAAGGAAAATTTTGCTTATTAAATCGAATCGTCACCGTTGATTAAACCTGCATCTATTACTATATGTCAGAGGCCAAACGATAATCAAAACAATGGGTTTTACCAGGCGAATCTGCTCCAAAGAAGGCCAAGATGGTCCCGTTGGCCGGAAAGGTCATGGCTACGATTTTTTGGGATGCGAAGAGAATAATCCTCGTAGACTTTCTGGAAAAAGGAAGCAAAATCATGGAGCATTACTTCAGTTAATTATTGGACCAATTCATCGAGAAATTGAAACAGACACGGCCCCAGTTGATAAAGAAAAAGATACTGTTTCATCACGACAGCGCACCAGCTCACTCATCCGGAATCATTGCAGCCAAATTGCATGAATTACATTACAAATTGCTGCCACATCCACCGTACTCACCCAACCTGTCTCCCTATGACTTCTTTCTGTTCCTCAACATGAAAACATGGTCGCAGGAAAAAGTTCAGCTAAAATGAAGAGGTCATCATTGAGACAGAAGCCTATTCTGAAGAATTTGACAAATCATACTTTTTAGAGGGTTTAAAAAAATAGTAGGAACATTGGAAAAAGGGTATCCTCCTAATTATGTTTACAGTAAGATATAAACTATCGCTATCCACTGGTTTGCTCAGAGGAAGATTATACCACTTTTATTTTCAGTTTTAGTTTTATTTTATCAAAACGAGTAAATTTTTTTAATATTTATTAACAAATCTAAGGATGGATAAAGTTGTCAATTTATATTTTGTGTGAACAGTACTAATATGTAGTTATTCCAAACTTTTTATGGAATTCTTTTTTCAACTTGTTAAAATTTGAATTAGAATGATTACTTTTCACGTTGTTTACGTAAATCACCAGAAGTTGTCTCTCGAGGGAAATTGAAATGCTAGTTCAGAATTTCAAATACTTTACTTGTTTTATAATTTTTTTATTTTTTGTGTGTTTTTCTATTATAATTTTGATTTCTTTATGTTATTTATTTTGAGTGATAATTAAGCAAAAAAACTTAAAACAAAAGAAAAGTTATTTTTCTGCGTTTACTTATTTTATAATTTTGTCTAAATTAAAATTCTCTTGGCATGACTTATAGGCACAGCATTATTAATCACTGTAATCTAATAACTCTTTAATCAATTGTATTATATATATTATTTGCATTTTGTTGCAAAATATTAAAAGAAGAAAATTTATTTAGCCTAAATGCGTAAATAGTGCTTTATAAATTGAAGGTATCTTAAATAGAATGGGTGGAAGAAATAAATAAACACAGGAAACAGATGTTTAATTCAGTTAACCTACGAAGAGACAGTATCACCCATAAACTGACCCAGAAATGAGAAGCTTAAATGAATGCCATGTCATGAGAAGATCTGCCAATAAATAGAACTGTGAATTGACCGATGTAATATATTTTAATGAAAAAATATCCTGTGATAACTGTTATTACTATATATGTTGATATTTTTTTCCTTGTAATATTAAATATCTTTATATTAAAAAGTAGACTATCTTGAAAATATTGGATTCCTGTACATACAAGTATATCCTTAAAAAACTTGTTTTTCGTTCTAAAGGTTAACAGTCTGAGCTGGGTAAAAAGTTGTACTTATAAACAAAAAAACAGTTACACAGGTAGAAAAGGAATGATAATTCAATGTATTTAAATATATTATGCTAACACTATTTATTTATTTTCCTTTTTTTACAATTTGCGATTTTTTATTTATTTTCAAAATATCGGTTTTAATTTTTTAATTAATGAGTCGTACACCTGAATTAGTCCAATTCTTTCAAAGTAGAGAGTTTTATTAATCATATTTTGTTATATTGTTAATAAAAATTAATAAAATTTTATATCACAACCATTGTAACATTTTTTTTTTTAAATAATTTTTGTGAAATTTGGATACACTGTCCAGATATGAAATTCATAAGCAAACGGTCAGAAAGACACTTAATTCATGGGCTGATATGACTTCCTAGATTGAGCTTATAAATATTCATTAGGAGCTACATTACTGGTCTCTTACAGCCATATCCTTATCGGTTAGTATATATATGTTCAACAATCTCGTGTATAATGTGTATGTATATTTATGGTACTGTAACTCTAATGAAATGGCTGCTTCGATTTTCATGAGATGTTTTTTCATTAAAAAAATCCATCTCAACTAGATAAGGAGAACAGAAAAGTTCAAAATACAGGAGGGAAACAAAATTTAGTGGTAATCTTGAAAATATAAACAGAGGTAATTAAATTCAATTTTTAAACCGTATTCTGAAAATTAATATGAAGACATAATTTTAAAATACATTGAAAAATAAAACGGTGAATAATTTTTTTTTTAAATTATTTGAAATTGATAATTTTTTTTTTTATTCGTAACTAGCAGACATGGAAATGCTTCGCTATTGCTAGATTTGAGTATATATGTGGATTAAATGAACACAATTGAAAATTTTATAAAAAATTAACATTACGGAATTTCACAAAATTTAACCTTCCCATTTTCCCTTTCTCCCCTTTTCACCATTTTCCTTTTCCCATTTTCATTTTTACCATATTCCCTTTCACTTTCCTCCATTCCCCATTTTACTCTCCCATTTCCCTCTTTCTTCCCCTTCCATTGTTTACCCTTTTCCCTTCCTCTTTACCCATTACCTGTTTTATTTTTTATCCTTTCCCATTTCCATTTCCTTTTCAACTTTTCCCCCTTTTTTATTTTTCCATTTTCCCCTTCTTCCGTTTTACTTTTTTCGAATTTTCCCTTTCTCACCATTTCCCCGCGCATATATCGGTCCAGTAATTTTTTACTCTATAACGGACACACATACCGGAAACACTGAAATAGAATCATAATATATTTAGTATAGCGTGTGTTGCTTTTACGTCCAACAGATAGCGCTGTTTTTAAAAAAAGCATGTTTTTAACATGCTTTTAATGCTCGAATATGTTCCTTGCATAACTAACGCGTAACAGTGCTTCATACAGTGTTTGATTATATAAGTTAACAACAATGTGTCGTAAATTGGAACTAGTACAAAAAACAACTTACCCTTATATGACGCGATGATGTAATAAAAACAGAAAAGCTTTATAAATAGTTGAAATCAGTTAAAATTTCTGTCAATTTTATTTATTTCCTACTCTTAATTTTTCAGGGAAGCTCCCTGAAAAATGAACGCGTCCTTAATTTTTCCTTTACGCTTCCTCCTTATACAATGTGTCCTACGAAGAAATGGAAATCTTTCTAGACTTGTTCTACTGGTGAAAATAATGAAAAAAGGTAATATAAACATAGGTATGCAAATACTTTGTTTTCGAGTTACAGCTAGCGAAAGGACTTTAGCTCTTCTAATAAAAAGAAATCCTACTGCAATTTTTTTGACCTAAATTGAGTAGTAAAGTTGGTGGTTTCTTATGTAATCTGACTTGGCAAATAGCATAAAACAGGCCCCAGAACATTAACTCCAATAATTTTTAAGATATCCGACATAAAACACAAAATCGATGTCGATAAACAACTTCTTTTAGATTTATAGTACAATAGCTTTGTTAAATGACTAGTAAATTCGGAAGATTAAATAACAAAACTTCTAGAGGATTTAATTTTGAGAAAAAATCTGTAAATACAGCCGAAAAAAGGAAATAAAAACTTTGAAAAATGTTTTTTTTTTATTGAAACAAAACAGATGAAAAGCAGACAGAAAATCGTATTATTCTTTCTGTATGTAATAAGCGTTATTTTTAAAGCATTCTTTAAAGTATTCTCTTTAAACATTCTTCAGTAATCAGCATTTACGAACGAAAGGCTCATTTCAAGTGTGTTCCTTTTCTGTTGAACGCCACGTAAATCATCGAGTTAATAATAAACATCGTGTGATTCAGCATATTCAGCGTAGCCCAGGCACTAGTACAAGGTGAATTTCATATAGCACAATGATATTTACAGTGACGGCTCGTAGCTAAAATTAATGGTGATGCTGCTCCAGAAAATTTTTTTCTGGGACTTTTCAAGTCCATGATTAAAGTTCTCTATAAAATAAAAGAACCGAAAAAATTAATCAAATAGAATAGCTGGAAGCAGATAATAATCTGATTCTACACTTTATCATATTCAAGAATATGACACACGGTTTTTCAGCACATTGTGCTTAAAGACCGTATTCGGTTTAACCGAATAAGTAATAAAAATCTCAATACAGATAATATTTTTTAGTATTATTAGATAATAACTTAATAAAATGTCCGCTTAAAAACACTATAGTCCAATGGCGCTTAATTTAAATTTCTATATTCACAGAAACTAATACATAATTACTTTTTACTCATTACCTTCTCTTTCGCCCTTCCAGCGTGTTTTTGGACAGATTTGGCAATCGAAGAGCCCTTATTGTCCGCCATCTTTTGATCACTGCTGAAAAAATAACTAATCCACATTCATATTCCTTCCACCGACTAAACAGAAAAGGGAACGAACAAGGAACGTTCTATAAATACGCGGAGTAAAAAAAAAGACTACCTTCCACCAGCACACCAGGGACGGCACTGCTGGAGCGTCAGTACTCTCTCACCCTCGCAGCCTCGCGTGCAGCTTCGTATGTGCGCATGCGACTGTCCGCTGCCATTGTGAAGCGCACAGTTCCATACAAAGATTTTTGTATCTTTTTCATAAACTTGGGAATGATTACTGACATTAAGATTAAGGATTATATTTTGTACAAGTATAAAGAAAGAATTAAAGAAAAAAGGACTCATTATATTAAATGTTTTCGATAATATCTGTGGATATAGGGGATGCTGGATTTCTACAATGCCTATACGCGAGCCGCCACTGGATATTATTTGTATTCGAGTTTTTCGTCTTGCGGCTCGATTAACTCATCACTTCACTGGAATGAAGTTAAAACCAACTGTTGAAATTACAACCAGTACTTAGATCCCATCTATAAAGCAACATCCCCAGCTATAATCAAGCTATAAAAATTACAAATCATTGACTATAACAATATTTGTAAAAACAAACTTTGAAATTAATTTTTAATATACTTACATAGAATTTTCAGGAACAGTCATATTTAAACCTCTTAAAACTACATGATTTAAATATTTTTTATATGCACTTCTGACAGTAATGGCTGGTTGCGACATGTATGATGACATGCTGCTTTCTCCTGTATCCATATTTCTTCAGTTTTATCTGGAAAAAATATATATACATTATTAAGTTTTATTAATATTAGAATTTACATTTTAATTTAATCATTTATAAATGTTTTCTAACCCAGAATCGTTAAGAACAGATCGTTTCAAGATTTGAATGGTTTCATTTTTAATAACTCTATTTTTGCTTTCAAATTAAGAGTAAAAGAGTTATATTAGAAAAAGTTTGTGAAAGCTTAAATTAGATGAAGGATACGTACGGAAAAAGTGTTGCTATAATATTTTATATTATTATTTTCTAATTCTTTCTTTATTTTAAATAACTTGACTAAATTATTTTCAAATAGAATTTATTTCCTATTAATAAATCGATAGTTTATTTTTTTTCGTAATAAGTCTACTAAGAAGCATTGTCTAGGCCCATTCTAGACAATTAAACTGGGGAATTGTCATTGTGCGCAATCATGATCATACGGCCGTCGAACTACCACTATTCACTTAATTATAGATACATTACACAGCTAAAAATAAGTACATTAACGAACTATTACTTTATATCAGTGGTTTCCAAACCTTTTCGATTCGCGGCGCCCTTTCTGAGTCGCAGCGTCCTTTTTCAATTAAAATTTTTCCATGGCGCCCTACCGTAAATAAAAGTATAACTACTCGTAAGTAAGAGATAAAAATAAATGAAACTCGTGTATCTTCAATATTTTTTAATTTATTAACATTAAATTAATAATTATAAATGTCTTGGTTCAATTAATTATGAAGCTTTTACAATATTTCGCGGCGCCCCTATGAAGAGGCCGCGGGGCACAGTTTGGGAATCACTGCATTATGATATTAATAAAAAAATTATACAAATAAAAAAACTTAAGTATCAGTCTAAATTTACAATTTTTTTTTGTTTCTGATGAATTAATTCCACACATAAGCCTGAGGCTTGTCCGTGGAAATATGGAATTTTGTAGTATATGAAAAATGGCCATACGTGACTGAGATTCGAACTCCGGACCTCCGGATGAAAGGCTGAAACGCTACCACTCCGCTACGAAGATCGGCATTATGTTAAAATTCTATTTCATATCTACGAGGCGGATTATCGCATTTTTTAAATTTTATCATTCTATTTGTCAATAGTAAATTCCCGATTTTCATTATTCCCGATTTTAATTAAGTTTAAGAACTTTATTTCTGGAAAAAAAGATCGGCTATAAATGGTATTTCAAATATATGTATACGTTCGACACCTCCTATTGTATCATAAATAAGTTTCGTACATTTTTTGGTGAATTTTTCATTATGTTCTCAAAAAAAAAAAATTGAAAGAAAAGAACTAAATATTAATAAGAGATATCTAATGCAATAGCTTTGTTATTTTTTTTTTAATTATATACTTGAATTGCGCTCTTCCCATGGTAAATTTTTTTTTGCAATTTGCTCACTTGTTTTTTTCCTTAACGTGTACGTTGCTATCTGTTCAAATAGTGAAAATGTTCAGTGACGTTTTAACCTCTTCAACTAGATGATCTTTTATTAATAAGAACCCCTCCCCCCCCCCCTAGACTAGTGAAATGAGATTGATATGTATGACATGTAATTGAGGTGTTGTTTTGTATAGACTCGGCCGACCACTCCTGAGACGTGTGGGTGTGGTCAATGAATTCCAATCACCATAGTACGATCTTGATGAAGCTTGTGAGACCCCGGAGGGAAGCTCTAGAGGAGGGCAAGACAGGGGGGCAGACGACTGCCACGGCACACTGGAGCGACTGTGGTAAAGCCTAACGGCGAGGACCAGTTGCTTCGTGGGTGCTTAATAAGATTAAAAAAATCACCAAAGTACGGCCCCGCCGCACCCCGGAGGGACGGCCCCGTTAGAGGCGAAGCACAAAGGACCGAGTCCCGGTTGCTGGGTGATGGAGGCCGGGAACGGCATTGCCGGGCCTGACATTTCCCTCGTCTGGCAATTAGAGCCAAAGGCACCTCCCGGAACCGTGTTCATGCTTAATTGTGGGTCTGGTTCCGGGAGGCAGGAAAAAAAATCACCAAAGTACCGGCCGGTCTCTGTGGCGCGAATAGTAGCCTTTTATTCGGAGATCCCGGGTTCGAATCCCCCGGTCAGGCATGGCATTTTTGCACAGGCTACAAATATTCATCTCATCCTCTGAAGCAATACCTAACGGTGGACCCGGAGGTTAAACAAACAACCAAAAAAAAATCACCGAAGTACAGCGGTATCCACTGAATTGTTTTTAATTCCGTTATAAAACAACTAGCTTTTACAAGGATTCGAATTTTAGAACCTTCGACTACGAAAATCAGCTGTTAAGCAGCTAGTTTACGACGATGAATTAACCACTAGACCAGCTCGGTGGGCTAATTTTTTATTTTTAATGATTTATTTTATTACGTAATAATTTTTTTTAATTTTTATTTTGGACTTAGGTTCCGATCCTCTCTTGATGAAAAAAGGTTTTCCACCAATCCTTATGCTTCTTCTGCATATTATCAAAACAAGTAGGAGTGCAGGTATTAAAACTTGTACAATTTGTCATAGATTTAATCTAAAGTAGTTTTTAGAATATTAATCTTGAGAGCACGGTCACTTTGAAAGTGAAAAAAAAAATATGTTTTTTATTTTATAATTTAATTCTGTTGCGGAAAAAATTAGAAAGTTTAAGATTAAATATTTTTCACCATGAAAATGCATTAAAATAAAATTTTAGAAAGTTTGTAGTTTTAATTTAAATTTCTGTGGTTTAATGCATTTTTTAACCATTAAATATTTGAAGACTAGTTAAAATATTGAAACGTTATAGTTGATTAATTTATAAACATGTTTTTCAATACCGTATAAAGCAATTTTTCAAAGAAAATTTTATTTGCGTTATCCAATTTAAAATTTCGGCCAATAATTATAGTCTTATAAAAAAAGATTGATTATTTAATTTTATATTATACCGTCATATTTTAACTGTTAACTTAGTGTAACAGTTTATTGTTATTCAACAGCGACATTTAGAGTCAATTATAATAAGTTTTCTTATTTTTACTCTTAAGTAAACTAGAACTATTTAAAGAACAAAGGAGATTATTTGGTAATAAACGAGAAAGTCACACTTCTGCAACACGTTTAATAACTATGAAGGCAACGGAACAGGAATGTTGAGCGAATATATTCGAAATTTAGCGATGGCAAAGCATCTCTTTTTTAAATATCTACTGAAACATTCTCATCACTGGCATCTTGAGTGAGGCCTAGCTGATGATTGCAAAATGTAATCAGTGTTTGAGGGTCAATAAGACGACCTCTCGTACACCGCTTCAGGGCTAAGAACGCACGGAATGGTGAAGCGACCGGAACCGTCACCCAAGGTGGGTATCCCCATAGTCAGGATGTTTCTTTACAGCAAGTTCCGGACTGTATTATAGAAGTACGAATCCAATACACAATCTGCAACCTCATTCGCAATAAAATTGTATATATGTATATATATCTTATTATTTAAGTAATTATTAATTATTACATAAATTTAAAAAACAATATTGTAAATAAATCAAACGTAGAAGGTAATAACATTTTTTGAAACATGAAAAGATAGTTAAGAAATTGGGGGTGGTATTTTTCATAAATTTCTATTGAAAGTAGGGGTAACTTCAAACGTATCCCAAAAACTAGTAAAACGTTTTTCTAAAGAACCATTTCGATGTAAAGTTTATTGAATGATTTTAACCGTTTCGAACGAAAATGGCCCCACGAAATTCAAAATTATTAATTATTATTTTGATGCTCAAAAATTACTAAATAAAACATAGTTTTAGTTAATTGTTACTATCTTAAGTAATATGACTTATAAATTTTAAATACATTTGAAAATAAAACAATCAATTTACATTAATGCTTCAGAAATAATCTGTAAGCATTCGTAAAAGGGATGGAGTCATTTGATTGATTAGGGAAGTAAAATTTTGAACTGGTTTCACGGACAGCTAGATTTAACTATTCGTTGGTTATTTTTTATAAAATTATTTGAAAGAACATGTCTACCTCCATAATTTAATTACTGATATAGAAGAAGAAATGTTTTTTAAGACAAGTTTTTACAAATGTATCGTTCGACTAATGTTTATCTGAGCCTGGACTTCAGTTTTCGTAGCCATCCTGGTTTTTTTTAAATTTTTTTACAATTATAACAATTATATGAAAATATTAGCTTATAAATGTTAGTAATCTAACAATCTTACTGTATTTTAGTTTTTTCGATGGTATTACCGAAGAATTACTAAATTTAATTTTTTTTTAACGGTAATCTTATTTATGTACAACTAAATCCCGGGCCACAGGTCAGCCCATGTCAGAACAAGACGAAATGCATGATTTATGATAAGGAGGGTCACAGAACCGACGTCTGTCCAACTCTTCAATGAAAGTATCTCCAAATTAATACGAGCAGGGGTAGGAGGTTACTGGACATAACCTGGACGTTATCATTCTGTCGAAGCCTCCTACATCGGTCTCATCCAGTGAGATATGGCTAGTGGATCAATCCTAAATTCAGGGCTGGGTGAGAATATATAACGGAGATACTATAGCACAAAGGCAGGGACGACAAGTTAGCGAGGAGGTGATGGACAGCCTTCCGTGGAGTCGTCGTTCGTTCGGGCTTGCCGGGATGAGGACTCCGTCGCCCTCGAGCTGTTAAGATAGAGACTCGGGTGGGGATCCGGTTAGAGGCAGGCAGCTGTTAAAAGACCGACACCCGATGTGGGCTCCCTTTGTGGGATACTCACATTGAAGACAAGACATCAAGACACTGAGTCCCGGTCCCTAGGGTGGGGTACAGGAACGACACAGTCGGGCCTGGATACCTTGCCCTAGGAGTTGGAGGCAGGCACTGAAACGATCCGTTAGAATGGACAATCCTCTGGGCTGTGCCTATATGCTTTACGGTTAATCCATCCCAAAGGATAGGGAAACAAGATAAAACAAAAAAAAACTAAAATCCCCGTGATTTATTTAATGAATTAATTCATTTTCATGGCGAAATTTAACCTTTCTCAGGTGAAATGATTAATACCTGTAGATATACGCATAACTATGTGTATACCGGTGTAATTAATTAAATTATACATTATGTAATTAATTTAAAAAATTCTGATTACTCATGTTACTGTTTTTCAATTTATCTGCTCATTAATGTTTTTGTAGGTAACAGACGAATATATTAAAATTATTTTAAAAATAAATATTAAAAAACAAACCTCAACATATTGAGAGGAAACATTTCCTTTGAGCCATTTAATAAAAGTTATTTACTATTAATATTTCACCTGCTTATAGAAAATTGAACTAATGATTTGGTTGTTTAAATAAAATTTAAACCCACCGGGTTGGTCTAATGGTAAACTCGTCGTCGTAAATCAGTTGATTTCGAAGTCGAAGTTCTCAGGTTTAAATCCTAATAAATTTAGTTGCTTTTATTCGGATTTGAATACCATCCACCGGGTTGGACTAGTAGTGGTGAACTCTGGTCATCGCAAATCAGCTGATTTGGAAGTCGAGAGTTGTAAGCTTCAAACGTGACTACGCAACCCGACGTCTCGGACAGGAGTCCGGAAAAAGAGTCCAGCAGAGATGCAACATGAAGGGCAGCCATTGAAGAAGTGGATGAAGATCTTCTCCTTATCCATTCCTTAAAATACCCTATTACATACAATTAATTAAATTTAATCAGCAATTGCGACTCCCTCCGGAGAAGGGGGCGCATTGCTCCCTCCAAACAATTAGTGCCCCGATGTGGCGTATTCCTGCTAGCCTATGAAGCGTTAGCACCGAAAGGACTTCAGTGGACGGTCTGAAGGGGAATTACGTCGGGAGATTAGGTTTTAAAAGCCTAGTCTCCCTCGGTCGGACCCAGAAATGGGTCTGAGAACGCTGGTACAAAGGGATATGGAATGCTAATAAATCCGTCCATAAAATATAATAAAACTTAAAACTTGGACCCATCATTAATAAATAAACCCTTAAACACGCCCGATTACAGAATCATACAGCATCAAGGGACATTGTCCAGGCTCTGCGATTCGAAGGGAGAATTTGTGAAACTCCCGCCACTTTTACGTTCCATTCCATTCCAATTTTCAAATCCTAGTAAATGCACTTACTTTTATACGGATTTGAATACTAGATCGTGGATATCGGTGTACTTTGGTGGTTGGGATTCAATTAACTGAACATCTCAGGAATGATCGACCTGAGACTGTACAAGACTACAATCTTGTACAATCATTTACATTCATAAATATCATCCTCATTCATCCTCTGAAGTAATTACCTTACAGTGGTTTCGGAGGCCAAACAGAAATAAAGAGAGGATTTGAATACTAGATCGTGGATACCGGTGTTCTTTGGTGGTTGTGTTTCAATTAACCACGTGTCTCAGGAATGGTCGACCTGAGTTTGTTTAAGACCTTACATTTACTTGTTACATTACACTGATAAGTCGCTAATGACTTTAATTGTTGATGCGACTATAAATAAAAAGATTTAAAAAAAAAAAAATGAAAATTTTAAACAATTAAAAAAATTAAATTTGTGATTTCTTTAAGTTATTATCATATTTCACTGGTTCGTTTATTATATTGTCACTTTTAATTTTAATAGAGTATTAAAATTTATTGTTATTATTATTAGCTTTTAATATTTTCATAACTTCTAATTTAATGAGAAACGTTGCTATGGTTTTTTTAATATGATTTTCGTGATTAAATTTTGTTTGTTACATCATTTTATATTTTTAAAATCTGCTTTGTTATAAATATTTGTTTGATTTATTTGTCTTAATTAATTTAATCTATTGTTTGTTTTATATGCATTATTGTTACTGGTTAATTTTTTTATATTATAGTCTAAGTCCCAATGTTGCTTGATCACGGACAAGCTGCGATCCATTTTTTTTTTTACAGTGATGTAAAGCAATCAACTTTTCTTTAAAAAGTGTGTGTGTGTGTGTGTGTGTGTGTGTGTGTGTGTGTGTGTGTGTGTGTGTGTGTGTGTGTGTGTGTGTGTGTGTGTTTGTGTATACGTAGTATTGAATATTGTTATCTCAACAATAAATGAGGTTCATGAACATAGAGGAGTACATCAAGTTTTGTGACTTTTTCTTAAAATACTGAAATACTCAAGTTATTCAGTTATTTAAACCAGTGATTCCCAACTTGGCCGCGGCGCTTCGAAATATTGTAAAAGCTTCATAATTAATTGAATCAAGACATTTATAATTTAATGTTAATAAAGTAAAAAAAATGAAGATACACGAGTTTTATTTATTTTTATCTCTTACTTACGAGTAGTCATACTTTTACTTAGGGTAGGACGCCATGGAAAATTTTTAATTGTAAAAAGGCGCCGTGACTCGGAAAAGTATGGGAATCACTGACTTAAACTATTCTACATTATAACGTACCTTTCAAAGATCAACAAATATACCCGTATGTATCATATAAACTTCTTTTTTCTTTCTGCTTTTGCGTCTTGTATTTATATGTGATTGTGAATACAGTTTAAAGAAAACAAATTCTGTTAGTAATCTTACTCACATTTTCTGTTAGTAATTTCGCACTTAAAAATGTATTTAACAAGCTGCACGTACAATAATATACCAGCAATTTTTGCGTACGTGTCTTACGCAAAGTATATATACAAGCATATTAATTAAACATGTATTATAAAATTATTTTTTTATCTGTTTACAGAGACCCTTACGTGGAACCTGTTTTACGTATAAAAGTTGTTTAAACTTGAACGTCATAAACCTTGAAAATTAACTCCTTCCGATATGTTTCTTTGACGTCACCAGACGACATAAAACTTGTTATAGGTAATCGTATGTTAATACGATTGCCTTTTCCGCTTATTTTTTACAGCTGACAAATTCACTGCTTGGTAATCTCACTTCTAGATAATATTCACCACATAAAATTGTTAAATCATTAAAAAATTAAAACCGGCTAAGGGTTACATAACTTATTTGGCTTCGGCCTTAATAGATTTTTATTTCAAATACTCCATAGCGTTTTTAAATATTAATAAGGTATTATTTATTTTTTAAATTGATCAAATCAATTATAAAATAACAAAATGGAAAATGATTTTGAATTTATATTTTAGATAACGAATTTAATCAATTATTTTAGAAAAACAAATTTAGAAATTCCGGGTTCCATTTTACCCCTTTTGCTTAATTGTCTCCAGAATCCTTAAAATGAATATCTCATTGTATGATTTCCCTTTAAGAAAGTGTTTTAATTAAATTTCCCTCTTTAATATAAAGCTTATTTAATATCTGTAAAAAACGAATGAATTTTAAATTGGGTTCAGCCTTTTCCACGTCTTTGTAGAGGCCTAAAACTTAATACTATTAAGTTTTCGTGTAAAGAAATACTAATTTATGTTTATGGGTTAAACTGGTTTAGAAGTATTAAACAAAATCTATAAAAAAAACACCGTTACTTTTGGTACGGCCGAACCCCCTTGAGGCCAAAATTTTAGAACTTGTGAGTTTAATATTTTTATTTATCATGAGTTTGTATTAAGTAATCTGTTTTGAAAATGTATAATTAAGAAAACGTCCACAATAATTAAGCTAATTATATTCCCGCTTTCAAGTCCGATTTGCCTAAAGTTTTCATTACTGTAAACAGCTCGTGCAGTAATATTATATTGAATTTCATGTTCCTGCGATTCCTCACAAAAGGTTAAAATTTTAAAATGGCGGTAAATGCCTCATATCCTGATTAATTTCAAAAATTTAATGTATCAATGCTTCATTCAAAGAAATACTTGAGCCAAATTACAAATTTTAATCTTATAGCAGTACGAAGATATTTATTAAAACACAGTCCAATTAACACACAAATATACCCTTCCGAAAGTTTTCATGTTTTTTCCTGTTAGAAGAGGTCATGAAAATTTTAATTTTCTTAAATCCAACACCGAAAATTCTGACCGATCACCAAACTCTCTCTAATGTAGCTGCTGTAGCAGCTACGTTGTTATTACTGGAAAAGTAAAAATAATTATTTTTCGAAATATCTCATTTTTTCCGGCTTTCTTATTTTTCCCATTTTACGAAATAAAATTTACTATTAGAAGAACATAATTTTCAAAACAAATCAATACAGCCTGCGTAAAAAAAAATTGTTTAACTAATTTGATAAGTTTCTCTATTAATTTCTACGATATGCCTCTCTCTTAGCGACAACATACTTATTTCATCCAACATTCTTATTTTCTGTTTAATTTTTTCTTTACTCTGGTTTACTCTCTAAACTTGCACTTAACATTCATTCATAATGTTCTGCCATAGGGCAGATCTGTCACGGCTATTGCTCTCCACCTTGTTCTAACATTTGTTAACCTCTTTGTTTCCGCATATTTTCCCTTTTTCATAATCTCATCCATCATTTGAAATCTGTTCCTTCCTCTTCCTTTCCTTCTATTCACCAAGCCTTCTGTTGCATCCACACCTTCTTCTCATACAATGCTCTAGCCAGTTCCTTTTCCAATATTCAATCACATTTACCATTTTCCTGTTCTCTCCGATACTTCTTAATACTTTCTCGTTTGTTCTTACCGTCTGACATTTATCATTCTGCGCCACACCCACATCTGAAAAGCCTTAATCGTTCTCTGTTGTACGTATGTATCTCGCATAATTCAAAAACAATTAGTCGTAAGATGTTGAAATTTTGGATTTAGGACTGTTGTAACATCTAATTGTATACCTCCCCTTTTGATTGCAATCGACTAAACCAAGTGTCAGTAAACCAAGCCCTCATCGAGAACTTTTCATCGATATATCATAAGTGGTACTTATTTTCATTGGTTCTAGAGTTAGGCAAATAAAATTTCAATTAACGAAATATTTGGGTGTTAAAGGGTCAGGCACATCGATTCGACTCAGATTTATCTACTTTTTTTTAATTCAAATATATTGATTTATTAATAATAATTATTAACCTCGAATTAAAAAAAAAAGTACAATAAATAATCTAATAACAATAAATATGAAAACATATCAGAAGTTACTAATGAAATAAAATTTAATGTACTTCTCATTTTAAAAAAAATTGTATATGTAATTTAATAGGCATTCAAGGAAGTCAAGTAGTGTCTACATCAGACTTTTCTTTGTTCCATTTCGATACAAGTTTACTTAAAATGTTAATGCTTTTAAAATAAAATTCTTTTCTAACACAGTCTTATATTCAGATATATTGTAACTGAATTTATTTTTAATTGTCTTGAAAAACTTGTTTTTCAAGTTGAAAATTTTCAGAACTTGTTTTGAAAATTGTAACTTTTTATTTATGGTGTCTTGTTACGTATACTTTTATACGGCGGCGGACGTAGTTAACTGGTTTACATTGGTAATAATGTATTAGGAATTTTACTTGTAATTTTTTTTTTACTTGACTGTTGTTTATATTTTGAACACAGTGACTTAAAATGTGTTATTTTTTTTGCAAACCATAAAAAAGAAAACAGAAAAAGTAAAGATACTATTAAGCCTTGAAATCCAGAAAATCCTGTAAAGGAGGAAGTGATAATGTTGATTAGTAGAAGTTGAATAAGTAAACGAATCCGTATCGAGTTTATGTAGAATACATTTTTGATTAGATATATTTGATAGTCTTGTTTGTTGTAATTGATTGAATATTAATAAACATCATCTTATGTACTGAGTCTAGATTCGAATCAGCTGAGCTTTAGCGTTGAGAAAAAGAATTACAACAATCAAGGCTGCCATTACAATATTTTAAATAAGAAGAAAACATGATATTAAAACTTAACAGATAACAAGTATAATAAATACATATTTATTTAAACAAATATTTTTGTTTGAAATAAAAAAAAAAAATTTTACATCATTATTTCGATTAATAATAAAAAAAACTTATCAAAAATTTTGATTTATATCGGTTTATTAGTCTATTTAACTCAGATGTAAGAACGACTGAACTGATTTTAAGGAAATATCTCATTAACCCTGACTGATATTTAGGCTATACCTGAATATATTCGTGGAAAAAGATATGTCCCTGTATAATAAAATTTTTAGATAAATTCTCTTTTAGAATAAATTTTTATTAAAAAATATTTTTGGCCATAATTAAAAAATTTATGAAAATGCAAATTTTGTTATATTGGAATTTTTTTGAATGTTTACTGACAGAACAGTTTTTGTTTTCTATTTAATATATTATGTAATGACTAAAATTAAAGTGTCGGCTTTTAATCTGAAGATCCCGGGTTCAAATCCCAGTCAGACGTGGCATTTTTCATACGCTACAAATTTCCATTTTCATATTCCCACATACAAACTTCTGTGGTGAATTAAGAAAATAGTAAAAAAAAAATTATAAATTTTGGCCCAAATATAAGTTTCACGATATATCCGTGTTATGACACTTATGAATATAAAAATAAATATATATATATATATACATTTTTAATTCAAAGATAAAGTGATTCAGCGCGTGCCTTTTCATATAATGTGCTGATAACGAGGTTTAGCTGCATTCAATTATAAACCCATAGACCCTTTTTATTACCAACCAACCATTTATTTTTTCATGTAATGAAGAACAAATCTAGCCAGAGAACTTAAGCCTTAGACACTAAATGACCTTTTTTCCAGTAAAAAAAAAAAAAAAAAAAACGCGCAGCAAGTTGTAGATAAGTAAAACTGCATCCGAATTGTTATAAAATTCTGAATTATTTTATGACTCAATCATTGAATCACTTCTTACTCTATTTATCATCACTTTTTTTTTATGGATAAAATTTTAGTTGAATCACCGCTTCACAATCTGATAAATATTTTTTTATGTACAGAATAAATTAACAATTAGCCAGAGAAATAGTAAAATAAAGAGACTGTAGTTTTTTTTCATTACTTTTCTACGTAATACTAAAGTCGTTTCCTCTCAGTTCTGTAAAGAAATAACCTATGTTAAACGGCTGGCGGGGCACTCCCTCGAAGCCCGATGGTGTGTTTTCGAAGCAACGATAGCGGCTGTAAATGGTAAGTATTATTATTTTGTGTACGCTACTGTGTGTGAGGAGTGTGGGTGTGATTTTTGTTTGTGATTGCTGCGGGCGTTTCCTTTGCTAATGATAGACTTGTGTTTGTATGATGCGTGTGTGTTATTTTTGGTTGTTGCTTGTTTCGTCGGGTATTTTGTTGATTGTATGGGTTTCCCGTATGTTAGTGGTGTCCGATTGTGTGCGTGAGAGTTATACCTCCTTCCTGAAATAATGCCACATCAGAGGTTTCCAGGAGGGGTGGTTGGCCAAGTGTGGAGGTTTAGTCGGTAGTGCGCAGGAACACATACGAACTTAATACCATTTTCCGGAACCGGTTAGCGAGTCCGACATTGCCTTGGCACCCATAAATGGAATTCCTCCCTCTTAAAAAAAAAAAAAAAAAAAAAAAAAAACGGCTGGAGAACGTAGTGAAAATCACATTTTTAATTTTTGAAACAAAAAAGTAAATAAATTGTTTAATAATTTAATTCCTAAAATTGAGATAACAAGCTTCCGTGGCTGAGTAGGTAGCGTCTCGGCATTTCGTGCAGAGATCATGGATTTGATCTCCCAAATCCCGGTTACGCACAGTATTTTTTTCATACGTTACCAATTTCCACCATTTGTTACCAATTTCATTAGCCATTTTTATGGCTAATGACCATAGCTGTTGATAATATCCGCTCATTCATAACACAAAAAAAAAAAATATAATCCTAACATATTTTCTATACATATAAAAATGAATGTTTGTTTGTCCCGTATTCGTTCCTATACCATTCTTCCGAATAAGATTAAACTTGGTGAATTGTTGTGCGCACGCACGCGAAGGTTTCTGAATTAGTTTGGACTCACTAGGTGGCGCTGGGGTCGAGATATTTCGAAAAATTGTATTTATTGTCCGATTTGGCTCGTATTCAGAATATTTATTACTTACGTGAAAAGAAAAATGTTTCCAAAAACTATACCCGCCGGTGTTAAAATATTTACAAAACAAACAAATATACAAACAGACTTTCTTCTTCTATATATATATATATATATATATATATATAAAGCAATATATTCATACGCTGGTATGTATTTTTTAGTAAAAAAAAACTACTGGACCGATTTACACGCGGTTTTTTGCAAAATGGTCCGCGTTATCCAGAGAAGGTTTAAATTTATTGCAATCCTCGATTTGACCAGTATAAGAAAGTTAGGGGTATTTTGAACAGACTACTGTGTTTAGAGAGTAATATGAATTAAATCCGATAGGTAGTGCTGTTTTGACAATTGGATTTATTTACATTCTGCCTTTTATAAAGTGAAAAGTTAAATTTTTTAAAGTTCAGTAATGTTTTGTAAATTTCTTAATGTTCAGCATTAATTGTGATGATTTTGCAGCTATATATATTTTCGTTAAAAATTTATTTTCCACCGATTACTGTGTTTACAGATTGGTTTGAATTAAATCCGACATGTAGGGCTATTGTTGTATCAATTGGATTTATTTTGCATTTTGACTTATAAAGTGAAAGGTTAAATTTTGTGAAGTTCAGTAATGTTCAGTTTTTTAATGTTTTATCAAATTTTCAATTGTTTTCATTTAATGTGTTTTATTTAATCTTTCTATTGTGCTCATTTAATGTTCAAATGTAGCAATAGTGAAGCATTGTCGGGTCTGCTAGTAATATATAAACGTTAATTGTACGTTTATTGGAAAATCTTTTGTTAGGATATTCATTTTTAAATGTTGAAATCATCTCCATGAGTGTATTATTAGATTATGTATAATATACAAAAATTCAGTACCATTAAATGAGATACGAAACATTTTCTTTAAATTTTTAAATATCTACGCCTGAATCGATTGATTTTTACTTGTGTGCTGATTAAAAATACTGCCTCAATGTACGTCACTGATATTAAAAAACAAAAATAAATTTATTATACTGAATTAGAAGTAAACTATTATGCCCGTTTTGTTTGATCAGAGAAACTCATTAATTTTTTTCATCAATATTTTAATTTCATTTTTTTATGTATTTAAATAGCGAGACGTAAATTTTCTGTATATAGTGTGCACTTCAAATCCGTGTAACAGACGTATTATTAAAAATTATTATAATTTGGTTCGCTAGTAATATAATTTATTAACCGAACATAAATTTAAATAATACGGTAACTTACCGTATGTTTATTAATATTCAAGGTTGGAGGTCTTATTCTTTTTTAACTATCTTTTTTATTTATAATTCACAGTGGTTTCGTTCCGTAACAGTTTTTTTCCGACTTCCTATGTCATTGTTACATATATTATGTTTTGGAATGATTTTCTTC
Organism: Lycorma delicatula; assembly: GCF_047948215.1. Classification (NCBI taxonomy): domain Eukaryota; kingdom Metazoa; phylum Arthropoda; class Insecta; order Hemiptera; family Fulgoridae; genus Lycorma; species Lycorma delicatula. The sequence continues at coordinate 40,568,179 of NC_134462.1, forward strand.
ACCGTTTTCTGCGGTTTCTATTGTTTGCTGTGGAATTTATAATACTTAAATTTTTTACGTAATTACTTTTAATTTTTTCTCTTTACTATAGTGTAATTTTAAAAATATTATTCAAGTTTTTTTCAGGTTAAATTTTATATAATTATAAGTTAATTATTTAGCGTCTGCTTATATTTAATTTTCTAGGCATTTGGCAACGTTGGTATTAATGCAGTTGTATAAATTAAATTTCCACTTGCCAACAACTTTCAGAATATATTTCAAAGTACTTTCGAGCAATTATCTCCATTATCAGGGATTTATTATAAGATGATAATTCAAAATTCGTATGTCGTATGTACATATAATATATTTAAATTAAAATTGTTATGTTTTGTAATAGTCGGTAGTCAAGAAATAAAAAATAATTTATGTCAATAAGATTGTAACGTCATGTCCGTAAGATGTTTACAACTTCATTAAAAACTTAATTTATATACACATATTTTTTACAAATGTATATATATTTTAAATATTGACTTTTTATTGCTGTTATTCGCGATAGACTGATAGATTTTAAAATTGTTACTTGTTTGTTATGTCTTATTTCTCTAATTTGGCTATTTAAAAAGAAGAAAACCACGTAACCAATTTTAATCAAAATTTAATGTTCTTTCTTTTGCATTAATAGTTTTTTTTCCTTTATTACAAATAGAGACATTTACCCTGAATCAAATTTGGATCAGTATTCTTCAGGTAAATAACTAGTTTAACCCACTCAGTATTCTTTTATGTTCTGAATTAAATTTTTAATTTGAACATGTTCAAATGTACAGTAAAACTGATTCCAAATTTATCAGCAATACTTACTTTAACCGATATGGATGTAAACGACTTGTCAAAGGACTGGTTAAAATTTGCGCAGCTATAATGAGGAATATAACCATTCTGTTCCAGGCATGAAAGAAAAATAATTTGTGAGATACTTTATATTCTGCTCTTCTTTACATTAGGTCGTTCGGAAAGTTTCGCAGAGATGGCGCAAGTATGGCCGATGAGTATGATCCTTTAGACAGCTTGAAGCGAAGATTCAGACGTATTCATTTAATTTTCTTTCTTGTGGCGATCGAGAAAAATAATTTACTCCAGAAAAATTGCTACCGCCGACGAAATCGTCATAAAAATTCACAATTCCGTGTTAAATTATCGTTGATTGAAGGTACACGAGTTTAGTGACATCGCAAAAATCTCGATAAACCCACATCAATTTACACAATCTTTTGAGTATACAAAACCTTACCGCTTGATGGGTGCTGAGTTTGTTAACAATCAACCAAAAAATGCGTTTGGTGAATACTTCTTAAGAGTGTTTAGACTTATTTAAACATGATTTCGCTGAGTTTCTTGAAGGTCTATATAACCTAGATGAAGCGTGGATTCACGATTACATCTCAGAGATCAAATAATGAGTGGGAACAAGTGAAAGTGCGCCAAAGAAAGCAAAAACAATTCTGTCTGCAGTAAATGTCATGGCTACTGTTTGTGTAGGATTCATAGGATTCTCGTTATGTAGTGTTCGTAGGCTACCTGAAAAAAAGCATGACCATGACTGGGGAGTATTACGCTTCACTAGTGAGCTAACTGAAGGATGCTAAATGTCTACATTCGGCCAAAAATAAAATGCTCTTTCACCACAATAATGCACCTGCACACACGTCTCGGATAATTGTTGCGAAATTCCATGATGTATGGTAAAAATTCTACGATCCACATAACACGCATTTGTGTCCCAGCGATTACTTTCTCTTCTCAAATCTGAAGAAAGACACTGAAGGAAGATTAACTTTAAACGATAAAATCAAAGCCGAGACAACCGCTTATTTTGCAGCGTTGGACGGATCGCATATACTGAGGGTATTAAAGATTGGAAAGTCCCCTTGGTTTAAATGTGTCGAATTGCAAGGCGGTACGTTGAAAAATAAAAAAATAAAAATTTCTGAAAAATCTTTTGTTTCTTTGTTAGACCGAGAACTTTCTGAACGACTCTCGTATTAAAATCAGCAACCCAAACCTACCGAAATATAGGTAATATTAAAACTTCAAACATATCTCCTAATATTATTATTTTTAAGAACAGTAAACATAAGTATTGTCAAACATAACAATTCTAAAGTTATGGTTTTTGTACCGCGAATGTTGTACAGAGCAAATGATCATAATAGAAACCTTGAAAAATATTTTTATTTGATGTAACAATCCCTTAATTACGCTACTCAACAGGGGAAGATATAAACAGTAACTTTCCAAATTAATATATCTTTTTAGCCAGATACTAATCACAAAATTTTCTTTTACCCAGTTTATTTAAATTTTTATTTCTATAAATTCATTTAATATCAATATTTTTTTCAACACCATAATATCTTTTCTTTTTCTTGTTTATCCTCCGGTAATTGCCGTTCAGATAATACTTCAGAGGATGATATGAATGAGTGTAAATGAAGTGTAGTCTTGTACAGTCTTAGTTCGACCATTCCTGAGATATGTGGAATACCGTGATATCTAGGTCTTTCTAACTTTTCTATTTTCCATTTTTCCTGTCGTAATAATCTTTATAATTCTTTAAAAGTTTTTTTTTTCTAATCGGTATTAAATCCCTTCTGGCTTATGCTTGTCTACTGTTTATTTTTTCTTATTTTTTTATTCCTTTGAAAAAAAATGAAAGTCTATTTTTCTTCATTTCCTTTTTAGATATCCTACTTCAATAATAATATAATAAAAATTCAAGAAATTTTCTTTGTTGTCATTTTTAATTATTTTTGTTTTGTTTTAATTTATTTTTTAAATTAATATTTAAAAATTTTCCATGAATTTGAAGCATTTTATGAATTTCATATAAAGGTAACTAACATGTTCATTAATGGAATAGCAACTTGAAATTCCAAATATGTAGCTGTTCAATTTATTGAATAAAAGGGATATTAAATAATCTGTGATAATTTTTAAGTTATCCTTTAAAGCCAGCCTCCGTGGCGGGAGTAGTAACATCTCGGCTTTTCATCCGGAGGTTCTGGGTTCGAATCCCGGTATTTTTTATACGCTACAAAAATTCCATTTCCATATCCCACGCACAAGCTTCACGCTTATTTGGCGATATCAAGCAAAAAGAAAAAAAAAAAAAAAAAAATTGTTCAGGTCTGATATATTCAAAATATTCCCGTAATTTTTAATCATATATTTCCAAAAAGGTTCGATTAATTATTTAGGTAGTTCTAAAAATGCTTGTTACGAAAAGATCCTAAAATTTTAAATAACTTAATTAGCTTCAAAAAATTATACGTTATTAGATTTTTAAAAACCGGCAAAGATTTGCTTAACAATTAGAGGATTACTACTTAGAAGAAACATTATGAATAAGTCCATAGCTTTTAATAATTCGTGGTTTCGCTTTTAATTATCATACATTATTTACTGTAAAAAATTCCAACTTTGTATTACAAACTGTTATTGTGATATACAACTACATATTTACATGAGTTATCCCATACCCTTAATTGTCCGACTCAAAAGGTTTACAAAGGATATATTTTTGACACGTAAATCACTTTGAAAAAATTTAAAATTGTATGACAAACCATAATCTAGATTTTTTTTACCCTCCGGGCCATCGGTTAGATATTGCTTCAGAGGATGAGATGAAATGGCAATTTTGTAACGAGTGAAAATGCCATGCCTGACCGGGATTCGAATCCGGTATCTCCGGATGAAAGGCCGAGAAGCTACCACTCGTGCCACGGAGGCCGAAATATTCTAGATAATTAATACTCCTGTTTAGCCTCCGGTAACTACCGTTTAGATAATTCTTCAGCGGATGAATGAGGATGATATGTATGAGTGTAAATGAAGTGTAGTCTTGTACATTCTCAGTTCGACCATTCCTGAGATGTGTGGTTAATTGAAACCCAACCACCAAAGAACACCGGTATCACGATCTAGTATTCAAATCCATGTAAAAATAACTGGCTTTACTAGGACTTGAACGCTGTAACTCTCGACTTCCAAATCAGCTGATTTGGGAAGACGCGTTAACCACTAGACCAACCCGGTGGATTAGATAATTAATACTAAATGTAGACTGCCTCACCCCACCTCCCTCTTAATCAATTAACTTCAAATTAAAAATCATGTAGATTTTTTTTTTAAATATGACCTATTTTAGCTAATAAATAAGGACAGTTTATGATAGATGAAAAATGTGAAAGAAGTATTTTACTTAATTTTTTGGATGTGGAACCCCATGGGTCAGAACATAAACCAAACGTATCATAATGATATTGTGTTAGGTAAAAGAATAATTCTGTTCTCTGAGAAAAAAATCTGTGGTACAGGATCCATGGTGACCGTATCTCCTATCTGTTGACCAGTTATAAACAAAAAATTAAATGATATCGAAGCCTATATTCATAAATCGTCCTAAAATTTTCATTAAAATCCATTTATCTTCTCTAAAAATATCAAGAAAAACATCAACTGATGAAAAAAGCAAAATATACGGCTTATTTTTCCCCATCCCTGAATGAAATTCCCCAATTACATAATCAAAATAAAATACTAATTTAAGGAAATCATCTGATTAGGTCAAGAATGTGTCTTTGAGTCCGGAAAAAAACAAAAAAATGGGGTTTAACCCCCACTCTTTTATGAGGGTTTAAATAAGATCATTCACCATCAAAAGGTATATTAGCAACCCAAGAAGTATTAAATTATATGAACATATTTACTTATCCATTAAGTGGACATTTGAAATATGGAATCAATAGTAACCGTATTTCCAGTTCCCTTGACTACTTGTAATCAAAATAAAATGGCGTAACTTATATACAAGAATCATCGTATCAAATTACCAACATGTCGGAAGATATCAAACAAAAAAGAAGACATTATAAATATACGAGTATATATGACTTACATAGTCGTGGAACGTGAAGATTTGCAAAAATCCGTCACGGTAGATTCGACTCGAGTTGCGTACTTTCCCTTGTACAGTACTTGTAAATTGTATACGTGTACTGTGTAACTATGTAGCCTAAAAAAAATTGAAATATCTAAATTCATCTTCTATACATTTGTGTATCACACAATCCAAACACCTAGTTTCCTTTTCATAATGAATTTATAATACGTACGCTGGCTACGTTTTTGCTTATGCAACAATATGAATGGTGTTGCTGATGTGTTAAACCTTGCCGGGAATCGAAACCAAGACCTTCAGATTATATCGTAATAATCACGCAGGAAGCTGATAGTAATTTTTACTATTATTATAAAATTTGTCGGTAATAGTAAAAGACAAGTCTGTAATTGGCAGATCCGACAGGTTATATATTGTTGGATGGCTAACGGAAATGGCATTACCTTGCGGACGTACGTAGGAAATCTTATGCGAGTTAATGCAGGTCGTCTTTTGTTTGTTTCATTATAACGTAGTTAATTATAGGTTTTAATGTTTTACAAAATTGTCGGATGGAATGTTAATAAACTTATTATTTCAAGATGTTTATTTTTTATTATTAACTACAAACTATTATTTAATATTAATTTGTATAATATAATTTTATAAATAACAATTAATTATTTATGTAAAACGAATGATCAGTTTAAACGAATTATTTGACAATAGTTGTTTTAATTGATAGTTATGAATTTATAATTAAAGCTTCATATAATTTGCATTAGTAGTAATGTTTAACAGCGTTCTACGTAAATGTAAAAGCAAAAAAATATATACATTTTTCCTTTCTTTTTAGAATATTTATTGACTGAAAAAATGTACAACGTATCATTATATGAAAAACTAATTATTACTTACGCTACTAATTGTGATGTGTGTTTTTTACAAGTTTCTATTAATGTAAACTACAAAAAAATATCGTTTAATTATATTAATAGTTTTTAAAATCAGTAATTGCACATTTTTGAAATATAATAACTATTATTAATATTTTAAAAAGTAATCACCTTCTATGGAAAATGTTTATTGCCTCTATTTAACACACAAGTTCATAGTTACACCCACAGACAAATATCAAGAAATAGGTATCAAGGAATCTATTTTACGACCTCATCCAGAGACCAGCAATCCCAGCGAAAACGTCGAAGACAACAATTCTACCAACAGGAAAGTTCAAGGTCTGCTACAGTTTACCACTTATTCCACTTACAATACTTCGGAGATAAGGGTCAAGATAGGAACAACACATTAGTAACCATATGTTTCTCTCTAGTACTGAAGAATCAAAGCGGAGTTGCATTTTTTATTAATATCTTTTTTTCAATTCAGATTTCGAACTGTTTATCTAAAAAAAAAATTCCAATGGTTCATTAAAATCGTTATTTAAAATTACGTAATCGTATTAATTTTAAAGTACTGGTAGATAAAATAGATACTTTTTTTTTTTAAATCTAACTTGCAAGTAATTTGATGAAAACATCGTGATCACCATAAGAGTTTTTAAAAAAATGTTTTTTCGGATTAGAGAAAATGAGTTCTATCATTTTTGTTAAATCGGTGTAATTAATGTTACTCGCGCCATTTAGACAAAACATTTCACATCAGTTTCATGATAATCTGTGAAGTTGTTTTACAGTTGCAGGGAAAGAAAACTTAGGACAATCGACCAAATATTATCTTCCGTCTGACATATTTGCATAATAAAAAATGCACCTTTTTTGTGTTATCAGTTAATTTATGCCCCAATATTCAATCTAAGGTGAAACGGAATGATGTTTAGTGATATAAGAAATGGCGATTTATTTTAGAATTTAGGTGAAAATCAGAATATTTGTAATTTAGTTTTTAAAATATACAGAATTCAGCGGTATAGATTTTAAACTTTAATGTATGATTTCACAGGGAAAACTGCATATGTTCCAGATGAAAGACCAGTAATAATTTTTTTTTTTAACTATAGAGGAATAATTTTATAAGAGTATTACAGTCGCTTTCATTGCAAGTGCACGATGAGTATCTTAATTTATGCTACAGACTACCAAAATTATTTCAGAAGAAAAAATTGCTTTTTTTTATACTCGATTTATATTGTAATGATATGCTGTTTTTTTACTTATTTGAATTGATTGTTTAAAATTATTGATTATTTAAACAACCCATTATTTTATAACAGCAGTAACGTTAAATTTAGTACAGGTTGATTCATATAACCCACTGGTCTAGTGGTGAACGCGTCTTCGCAGATCCGCTGATTTCGAAGTTGAGTGTTCCAGCGTTCAATGCCTAGTAAAGGCAGTTAATTTTATATGGATTTGAATACTAGATCGTGGATACCGGTGTTCTTTGGTGGTTGGGTTTCAATTAACGACACATCTCAGAAACGGTCGGCCTGAGACTGTACAAGACTGAACTTCACTTACACTCATACATATCATCCTCTGAAGTAATAACTAACGGTGATTCCCTGAGGCACAGAAAAAAGGAAGGAAGTTTTTCTTTTAAAAAAGGAATTCATTTAAAACTCAGATTTTCTTTATTTTTTTTTTTTATTTTTACAATAATGGTTTATAATATTTTAATTGGTACATTATCTTTAAGAAATTACTCTTATCTTTAAATGAAGTGCTGGCATTGTCCTCCATCCACGTTCCGTCCAAGTCATGTTCCTGGCTGTTCGATTTGCCTTGAGAATACGTTGATTTTGCGGGGTAGAGTTCTGTTTCAAATCATCTAATGATATGTAACGTATACTCTTGACTTCAGATAATCCGAATGGAAAACATTTTGTGGGATAAAATCGGGTGATTTTACTCTTCACAAGTTCCTAAAGCGATCGTCAAAGAAACTTTCGATCAAAGTTATGAATTCTCGTGTAAGATGACAGGTTTCGTCCTGTTGCAAATATTTTTCGACGTAATTCAATCTCGTCCAGTTGTTCCGACGAATTCTATAAAAATACTTCGATACTCTTAGGTTTTCACAGCTCTTTTGAAAAAAAATGGACATACTACTCATTGTACTGGTACTCCAATCCAAACTCCGACTTTCAATGGGTGCATAGGTTCTTCATGAATGGCATGCTGGTGTTGTGCAGCCCAGATGCTTGTATTCTGCGAATTGACATACCCAAACAACTGCAACAAGACTTCATCTGTGAGTAGGTAATTGTTTACTATGCTAGGATTTGCAACAATAGTCGTCTAGAACCAACGACAATATTAAACCTTTTAACCTAATCGAGTTTTAACAATTCATGAAGATTCATCATCCTACACGTCCTTAGCTTAGGTCTTTGATACATCGAGTACGAGAGTTCGCTCTCCTGAGGCAAATGCCTTAATGACTCATCGAGTAACCGCAGATGTCTCTTCTGAACATTTTCCGTAATCTCTGGCAGTTAGGGTGGGCGATGGTTTCCGGTTTCATTCAGAAGATTAATAGTTGTTTTGGACTTACGAACCAACACTAGTATTATGGACCAGCCTGACCTAACATCAAATTCCATCTTTTTCTTTTTCCTCTTTAGCTTCCGATAATTACCTTTCAGATAATACTTCAGAGGATGAGATGTATGAGTGTAAATGAAGTGAAGTGTAGTCTTGTACAGTCTCAGTTCGACCATTCCTGAGATGTGTGGTTAATTGAAAGCCAACCACCAAAGAACACAGATCTAGTATTAAAATCCGGGTAGAAATAACTGACTTTACCAGGACTTGAACGCTGGAACTCTCGACTTCAAAATCAGCTGATTTGGTAAGACGCGTTCACCACTAGACCAACCCGGTGGGTTATCAAATTCCATCTAGAATGCATTTGCGTCACTAAACCCGATTTGTTCCAGTAATCTTTCACAATGAACAGATGTCCTGCTTTAGAATAGATTGCATCTCGAATTACCGTGATGACACAGTGCTGATAAAATGACAACAGTGTTATAAACGATGAAAAAACAGTTAATATATGTGCCATCTCTCGGCATATAAATTAAACAAAATAAACAACCAACCATTCTAATGAATTATTAAAGAAATTATGAGTTTTATATCAATCGCTCTGTAGAATGATTCATAATAATATTTTAATAAAGTATCTACGTTAAAAAAGGTAATAAATTATACGTATTACAAATAATTCGTATTGTTTTTGAAAATAGCAATAGATATTGCGTAATACTCGTAAATAATTAAATGTAAAGATTGCTGAATATAGTTCAGTGAAATATCAAACAAAACATTTTGTTATGGTTTATTTATTATATGATGATATTATTTTGTAAACCTAGTTAACAAACTTCCGGATTGCCTTTTAATTTTATTATCTAATACTATTAATCATTAAACTGGGTAGATAAACAATTAAAAATAGTAATTGTAAGTATATTAAAATATGTTATTGCACATATTCTAGAAAAAAAAAACAAATACGTTAATATAAGAGAATGGAACTGCATACCAATTATTATAATATCGCAACATATAAACTAATAAAATAAAGCTCATTTTCTTCGTTTGAAGGATACAAAAGAAATAAAAATAATAGAAAGTAACTTTAAAAACCTATTCTTTCACAGAATTATTCGTACGTTTAATACAATTTCTCGTCAATTGCAGTATATAAACTGCATACTTTTAAACGGTAGATAAAATCTTCAATCAAATAACGTGTATTGGAGTACACAGTATTGCATAGTAAAGAGTGAAAGTACATTACATCATTTAACGTTTAGGGAAGCGAACCATAACAATAATAAGGTCAGAGACCTTGAAAACAAAACAATATTTCACACCTAAATCGGATCTCTATTGTACGCAAACAGCACGAACGTGCTACTGCTTATCGGTAATATTTTTTTAATTTTATTTATCTCATATTGTTTTCAACTCTTTTAACCAAAATTTTTTATTTTATTTCCTACTCAAAATGAATATTAAAAAAGTTGATGAAAAAAAATTAAAACATAAATTTGCATTATGTTTAAGCGTAATATTTTTTGAAATGTTCGTTAGAAGTTCCAACCTTACATAAAGTATTTTTATACCTCAATCTACGGTACATACAACTAAGAGAAATTATAGCTATCAGTAAAAAAAAGTATACAAATTTTTATTTTCCCTTATCCTAAAAATACAGAAATCTTAGTTAAATATTTCTGTATATATTAAATCATTATTTGACTCATAAATTAATTTACCGCAGAAGCGTGTGCGTGGGAATATGGAAGTGAACATTTGTAGCGTATGGAAAATATCTCATACCTGACAGGGATTCAAATCCGGGAGCTACGAATGAAAGACTGAGACGAAAACCACTCTGCCACGGAGATCGGGTTTTATTGAATAGTATTTATTTTTATAACTCAGAAATTAAAATTTTTATTTATCATTAAATTTGTCATGATACTTTACGTATTATGGATATTGGTTCTATTAAGAATTTGAAGCAACTGGTAAGGGAACAAAATCTCGAAGGGGAATGGATTTCCAGAAAGTTTTACTCGTACGTGTTCTTGTACCTTACCAAAAAATTATATTGAATACAAAAATAATAAACATATTCAATATTCATCAGAAATTCCAATAAAAATAATAATATTAAAACATTTTGAAAAAAAATCACGTGTAATCCTAAACTGTTTATTATATATATATTTTTTTTTAAACTTTTTACAGTGATACCCTAATTTTAACTTAATTTTTGTTTTTAATTTTTCTATAGATATTGTTAAGTTTGGGAAAAATTTTCAATCCTTATCATACAGAAGGAGGGGAGTTTCAGTCTTTCTTGTTATAATCGAGCGGGAATAATTTTCAACTTTATCAATTTAGTGATTGAAAAAATTAATGTTTTATTTTTTTATTAATTGTTTAGTTAAATAGCCTAACATATTGTTATTTGAAGTACTAGTTTTATAACATTTTTATTGGTATATCAAGTTATTCTGTAAGAAGAAAATATTTTCTTAGTCTAATGGATAAATATATTCAAATTAAATCATGTCTCGATGGAGAAAAGTTTATCAGCATTTACCTTGCAGACTTTTTAATTATCACTTCATCAGAATACAACTTTGTAATATTTTTTATAAACTAATTTGTAATTTTTTTTTATCAAACGCCCTTTCCTTGAAGAATCATTCCTCTAAACAGATTTTTACTTGTTTACTCTGTTTACTCCGCCCTCCAGAGCTGAACCTGAAATTAAATATAAATACATCTCCGTGAGGGGGAGGGGGAGTGTCATCGCCTCAAACTACCTCGGCAGAACTCAAGGTCCCACTCAGGTAGCCGGGACCCGGTATTTTGGTTAGTCGCCATGCCTCAAATGAGGGTTCCCCGAAGAGATTCCCCACCGGGACTCCCATTTTTATGCCTCCCCCTCTAGTGAGGAACCTCCAGATTCTCTAAACAGATTGCATCTTCATTTAAAAAGATATTATTTTTAATGCAAATACATCATCAACATAATGAACTTTGTGTTTTTTTGTTTTTTTTTTTTTTATGAATCGTAAGCATAAAAATTAGATTTACAATCATTTTGTTATAAAATAATAATTTTTTCCTAGAAAAATAATTTACCTACGTAACGATAGAAAAAAGTTGCCTAATAATAATAATAGTAATAGGAAATGATATACGCGCTTAAAAACAGATGTTTTGTCTATACATTGCTCAGAATTTAGTTTTCGTGGTATTTGGTAAAACCTGTAGCGAACTTGACCAATATTTTAATTTGTATCTTTTGACCATATAAAAATTTTAAAGAAATTGACACGATTATCTTCCTTAACCTTTAATTTATGAACAGTTGCCTAGGTTCACGGAAAGATACAGGTCGTATAAGTTTAAAAAATTTAATCTGGAAGAAAAGTTAAAAAAAATTCCTGTTTTATGAATTCTAAAATTTTCTCCTAAAATATGAATATGTAGTTTTATCTATGACATTGATATCATTACACTCCATAAAAAAGGATGGTACGTGGTTTGTTTGTTGTTCTTTTTTTTAACCTCCGGGACCACCGTAAGGTATTGCTTCAGAGGATGAGATGAATGATTTTAGCGTGTGTGAAAATACCTGGCCTGACCGAGATTTGAACCCGGGACCTCCGGATGAAAGGCCGAGACGCTACCACTCGCGCCACGTAGGCCGGCAGGGATTTGTTTATTTGTTGTTATCTTCAGATTTTTATTTTAGTTGCTATTGGCGCAGAGCGGACCAATGGTGATGCGCCGAGGGGCTGCGCGCAGCGCACGAATGATTCATTCGTTCGAACAATTTGTATTTTTTAAACAATTCATTCGTACTTACTTACTTCTTGATACGAACGATTTATCTAAAATTATATTTGTGCTTTTTAGGGATAAAAAAGGAAAACATTGCAGTTAGAGCTGGGTTAAAGAAATTACGACAGGAGAAACAATTAAAAATGTTTAGGATTTTGAAGTTTTCGTTTTAAAAGTTTTTATGTGGTTGTTAGTACGCTAAATTCATGAACGTTATTTAGTATAAGATGGCAAAAACATTTAACAAAATTATGTGTAATGAAACATAAACCATGTAAGATTTTCGCGGTGGGCCCTAGGCCCGCCCTTTTTTCTAGTTATAATTTAAAAAAATAAGAGACTTCTTAACTCTCTCTTGCATGGCTTTGCAGTTTATTGTTGTTACTTAAAAGCGAGTCAAAAGAGGGTTAATCCTGACTGAAATCTGGTCTCTCTCTCTCTCTTTCTCTGTGAATATGCGCGCGTGTGTTTGTATTGCACAACACACTGTTGTGGCACGACTACAGTGCCAGGTTACAGAGAAATTATCGATTGCTTTTGGTACACACGATGTGACACATGACGTATCAGCACGATTCACGTGTTGTCAATTTTATGTCACTTGATGAAAATGTTTTAAAAGTGTTTAGTAAAAAAATCAGAATCGGTTAACCTTTTTTTTTTTAAACAACCAAACATTAGAAAAGAAAAATATTTTTTTGAGATAAAGCACACTCTCAAAAACTTATAACTACTACTTTATTCGATTAAAAAAAATAGATAAAGCTAACGATTTTAATAGCATACGTTTTTCGCACAAAATTTCATGTTTTTACTCTAGGAGAAACCGTTCCTGAGATATAAAGCCAAATAGAGGTCAAAAGATATTTTGTTATACAGATTTTAATATTTTTCAAGTCAAGAGATTTCAAAACTCTGAGAAATATAACAATTCTGAAGAGATAATCTTTTTTAGAAACGGCAGTTCTTTTCTCTGTTATAAAATTTCTTTAAAAAGCTAGGAAAGAAAAAAAATATCTGAGATAGTAGACAATAACTCGTCAGGTGATATTTTTTTTTTGTTGTTTTTAAGTAAGACTTAATGAAGAAAATTCTGAATAACACTCAACAAAAGTTACTTCTACTGAACTTGTAGATCTCCGTGGCCTAATAGTGATTTCTCCGCTTTTCTTGTATTAGATCCTAAGTTCGAATCCCATTCAGACTTGGTAATTTTAAATCGTTTGTATTTTTCAAATCTCGTTTACTTTTAACACGTTTCATTACTCGTCTGTTTTTTTTTTTTTTTTTTTTTTCATTAGTTCGTCTGTATACAAATAGACCTTGCTTTTAATTTTATTGAATAAATATCTAATCCCTGTAGATAATCTTCAAATACATGTATGTGATGAATTAACAATCTTAAAAAAAAACACACACACGCACACGCACTTTGGGGGCGTACACATACAAGTTTATTTTTAATGGAAAATCTAACTGAACGGATTATTATTCAAATGGATACTTTCACACGCTACATTATACCGGGAACGAACAAAATTTTTTTAGTGGCCAGGATTTGTTTTAGGACTTAATTTTAATTTCTGGATGTAAAACAATTGTTGTCCGATATTTAACTCGGTCAACGGAAAATCTTAAATTTTCCAGAGGAAGATATGAGTATCTGTTCGATATCACTTGTATGACACAGACTTGAGTCTTATATGGTCTTATAAAATTTTGTAGCGTAATGCCATGTCTGAGCGGGATTCAACCCCGGGACTTCCGGATGAAACGCCGGGACTCTACCAATCCGCCACGGAGATGGCTTTAATTAACTTGTTAATTTTTTTTTGTAGGACTGATCATTAAAAAAAAATATTTTACGAACTTGTCAGAATTATTGATATTTTGAAATAGCAAGGTCCAAATTACAGAGTAGGCATAGAAACTATGACGTTGCCAATTAATGATTGTACATAACATGAGGCCGGTGTATGATGGAACATAATTAATTATTCTGATTATATAAATGTTATTAGGTATGTGCGATGTTACCTATAGGCCACGTTCTGACTCCATGAGGAGTTCTTGAAAATCAACAATACATTCATTATAACTTCACCGTTGTCTATATTAGATTGTCTTATCATCCAGCCTCTTCCTTGAAATTCTCCTCCATTACCTTGACCGATGTAAAAAAAACATTATAAAAATGGATATATTTCATTAAAATTTCTTACAAAAGTCATATTAACTGTGATCCTTATTAATTCATTCAATTTAATTTCCATGAGCTGTTATATTTGAAAATGAATTTTATGAACTAGTACATTGAAACTGCAGTTTCATATCTCAAGGTCGGTCTGTCAATTTGATTAATTTTTAAGTTGCTGTATTGCTGTTTTCATGTGCTGACAGTAATTTTTTTGACACATGATGGACAACGCAAGGTTTGATTCCTTTTCTAGTTGCTGTAATGTATTAAGGAAGTTTAATCAAAAGTATTTGTTTTGATTGTTTCATTATTTTTTCATTAGTACTTCTGTACACAATAGACCTTGCTTTTAATTTTATTGATTAAATATTTTATAAGTTAGTGAGGGTCTTATTCAAAATTAAATTCATTATAACAACGAAACATTCGTTTTTATTAGATGAAAAAAAGAAGATTTAATTAAAAACTGAAATAGATGAATTCGCAGACCGACTCCCATTACCAGATAATCTCTAAAGCGTACAATTTAGGATAGCAAAATCATCGGGTGATACATTAGCAATAATTACAGTAGTAATTATATTTATTTAAGATTTCATTAACGATATTCCTACTCGGAACGCTTTTCCTAGGTACACATATGAAGTTTCTAATTGAACAATTATCATTGATAATTTGTTTTACCTTGTTGATAATTTGAAGTTTTAAAACGGGTTAGTTCTAATTTTAAGATATAATTGTAGAATGATAAAATTCAATTTTTTTTTTTGGTATTTCGTAGCTGTCATCTGAGAAGGGATGACTGGATGACACTTTTTTAAGAAAAGTAGGAATTTCCCTTACTATTCCGTTCAGTAACTACAGACTACCCCTTGAATTATACTTCAGAATAATCCAAATATATAGGTTTATCATTTAAAACCGACCGAAAAATTTCTTTGCATAATCCAATCATTTCTAATCGTATATTGTTTTTAAAAGAAAGGATCCATTAATTTATTGTTTTACACTAACTGTCTTCTCTTTTTTTATGGCTATGATAAGAATAGTAATTGTTCAGACAGAGTTGGTTTCTTTGAAAGTAATGATAAAATCATTAAATGCGACAAAATTAAAATTGCAAGGAAACAACAACCAAAACAATAAAGAAAATAATAATCCAACTACCACTATTAGTTTAATAATTTTAGAATATTTTTGATTATTAAAGATTAAATGTGGTCGTAGTGGTTTGAATAATTATTAATTTTATTAATATTATACGGAATAAATGTAAAAAGTAAAAAAATGCTGGAAAAGTTCACTAACACCGTTGCCGTAGCCAGCTTTGTACTAAAAATTCAGATATGAACACATGACATCCTTGTACGCCTCTTAAATTATATATTTTCTTTTTTTTAATGAAAGTATATAAAATTTCATTTTTTATTAATAACTTCTGATATTTTTATATTTTTTTTTTATTATCGAATTATTATTTATGGTAATTTTTTTTACAATGAGAGCTTAATAATTATTAATAAATCAATAAATTTAAATCGAAAAAAGAGTTAAAAAAGGGAGATGAAATCTGATTCGAACCTACGTGCATTCCCCTTGTAAGATAAAAATATTTCATTTATTACAATTTGGCTATAACTCTGGAACCAATGAAAATAAGTACCACTTATTATATACTGTAGAAAAGCTTACTGTAAGGGCTTCTTACTGCAGTTAAGAAAAAGTCCAAAATCGAAGTTTTTTTGCATTTTGGGCTTTTTTGGTCCAGTCAATTGCAATCAAAAGGGTAGGTGCACAACTAGATGTTACAACAATCCTAAATCCAAAATTTCAACATCCTACGGCTAATCGTTTTTGAGTTATGCGAGATATATACGTAAGTACATACAGACGTCACGCTGTAACTAGTCAAAATGGATTCAGGGATGGTCAAAATGGATATTTCCGTTGAAATCTGAAAACCGAAATTTTTCACTATCACAATACTTCCTTTAATTCGTACAAGGAAGTAAAAAAAACAAAAAAGTCATTGCGTAGTTTTGCTCAAGAAGACCTACTTTTCGTTATTTTATTTTGTAACCTCAATTTATTTATTTTCATAACCTCAAATTGAGGTTATATTGTCGTTTTCGACTTGTTGCAATTGAGCGTAACTCAAGAACGGACTCGACCAATCTTCATCAAATTTTCACATGCAAAACTTCAAGTTAACATAATATCTAGATTTCAATGAAATTTATTCATTAGTTTTAGGGATTTTCTAGGCATAAAAGTGTTTACATGAATCTTATTTTTGAGATTTTCGAGCCGCAATATTTTATACATGAATGGTGTATTAGTAATTTTCATACCTCAAAACTTCAATAAAATTAATTTTCACCCCTCAATCTCACCATGCGACCGAAAAAATATATCAAATTGAGGTTATGTTATCTGTTCACAATATTAAATTGAGCGTAACTCAAGAACGACTCAACCAATCTTTATTAAATTTTTACATACACAACTTCAGATACACTATTACAGCACATGTAAATTTAAATGAAATTGATCTAGTAGTTTTTGAGATGTTAGAACCACAAATTATATTCATAGGCCCTATACACACATATATATATATATATATATATAAAATTATATTTCATGTGAATGGTTATTTTTGTACTTTTCATACCTCAAAACGTAAAGAAAATTCAATTTCATCATTCCCCCAATCCCACCATGTAACCGAAAGCAGTACCATACTTTTCTACAAACGGTAAAAAAATCAGTTCGTAGATTACTTTTCAATATCAGCAATGAGTAAATTTAAACTAACTTATTCTGACCAATGAAATTTTTTTTTAAACTTTTTAACATTGTGTTAATTGCATTATACATGCGATTAACAGATAGGATTGTTTTGATTAAGCTTATTGTCAGTGTATTGTTATTAATAGAATTTGAAATATTAGTTGTGACATTTAGGTATACAGATTGTATAATTTAAATTACATCATAAAACATTCCTTTTTTTATATTTCTGATTTATTATTCTCACGAAACGTTACAATAAAGTATAAAATCCTATTGGTTAATAAGACATGTTAAATGATTTAATGCTTTAAAACGGTTGTTCAACTCTTTTCGCTGGAAATGTGATTTTTTAAGGTCATTACATAAAAGATTTGAAAGTGAATTTCAGCTGTCGATAATTGTGAATAATTATGAATAAGTGAAAAAAAAGTGAGTAATTAAATTTGCAGGTTCATTGCATTTAACGATCGTTTAATAACGTTATTAGAAAATGCGGAAATCCATGGATTAATCTTATAGTAATTCTACAGGATTTCCTATTTCACAGATATTTATTTATTAGATTAAGTATCAGTACAAGATTATTAGTTATTTATATTAATTTTACTTTTCATAGATTATTGTTTAATTTCTTAACTTAAAACTGATTCTCATTTTGTAAAAAATGCTGTCTTATTTTCTTTTTTATTTACTTCAACCGTTTTGTACTTTTTCTTTTTCCTGATTAGCCTCCAGTAATTACCTTTCAGATAATACTTCAGAGCAAGTATGAGGATGATATGTATAAGTGTAAATGAAATGTAGTCTTGTACAGTCTCAGTTTGAGCATTCCTGAGATGTGTGGTTAATTGAAACTAAACCACCAAAGAACACCGGTATCCACGGTCTAGTATTCAAATCCGTATTAAAATAACTGACTTTACGAGGTCTTGAACGCTCGATTTCCAAATCAACTGATTTGGGAAGACGCGTTCACCACTAGACCAACCCGGTGGGTTAACCGTTTTGTACTGTTCTAAGGAAAGTACACTTTAAAAAACGAGCTTTTGTTGATTAAATACCGTAAATATTTAATAAAACTTAGAAATGCTTATCCATTTTCTAGATCCAAAAATATTTTACAGATTTGGTTTTTTATTTAATTATGTATTATAACAACACATAACTATACATATGTTTAAAGGGGTGTGAATTAAACCGAAATATAAAATTTATATTAAATAAAAATGTATTATCTTTTTTTTTTCCTGAATTTTTATGGGCATCGACTGCTAAGGTCATTAGCCCTCGTCACAATCTTTAAAATAAACTACTATCACCATCTGGATCGTCATATGTAAGGGTGTAAAGGGCCCTTACATTTTATTTAAAAGCACAAACTACACAAAACATTTAAGACATAAAGACAAGGACAATCACAAACACTTATGGGGTGTAAAGGGCCCCAATATTAAAATTTGAGATAGGTTCCCAAAAGACCATTAAATTAAAATTAAATTAAAACTTATCCTACCATATATTTCTTTCTTTCTTCTACGAGTCTCATTTATAGTTTGTTTAAGCACCCTCGGGGCGACCAGAACCGCCGTTGAGCAGTATATCAGTCGCGCCAGGGTGCCGTGGCAATTGAATCCTTCTTATAAACAGGCTATAGGCATGCACAGCGTACACCCACAGCCTCGCGCGCTCAATCCACCCTTGAGGGTCCCCCATGCCATCATCGGACACACCCCGACTCACTGCTCTTGAATGCAGGTGAGCCAAAATGGCCTAGGCAAGAGGGCTACCTCCCGTCACTATACGTGCCACGTTTCGAGACTCCCTTATGTATATATGCATACATTTAAAATTAAAATTAAACTTATCAATACAATTTTTTCTTTATATATATATAAACTACCGCTTAGAGTTTCTTTTGTCACAGCTTTAAACTTTCATTTTTATAGACTTTTAAGAAGTCCACTGGCGTGTAAAAATGCAACTATATTTTCTTCATTTCCATTATCCAGATCAGCAGTAATATTATTTCTAAAACGGAACCTCTTTCTGAGGTCCTCATATATGGTACACTCTTCTATAATGCTTGATTGTCAGTGTTTTATTACAAACACCGCACATTGATCTCACTTCGCCGGTTAACAAATATAAATTTGTTAATCGCGTATGACCGATTCTAAGTCTGGTCACCGCTACTTGTTCACGGCGAGTCAACTTATAGTCGCTTTTCCATTTATAAGGAGAGGATTTTACTGTGTTTAATTTTGTATTTAATCTCCTCCATTCAGCATTCCACTTGTTTTTTACTATGTTTGTTAGACGGTTTTTAACATCTGCCACTCTTACAGGAAATGCATCCAAATCATCGCAGACTGTTGCCTTTCTGGCAGCTTCATCTGCGATTTCATTACCTGTAATACCAGCATGCCCCGGCGTCCATACAAATACGCATCGCTGTCCTCGTTGTTTTAGTACGTATAAAATGGACAGGATGTTTGCAATTAGGACATCCTTAATGTTCTTGTTCCGAATTGCGACGAGTGCACTTAATGAATCGGAACATATTAGCACTCTCTCTTCGCAATAGTGTTCAGTGTAGCGAAGAGCTTGCTGAATTGCAGTGAGTTCTGCCGTGTAGACACTGGCCACATCTGGCAGTCTCCAAAAGTGGGCTTCTTCATTTACATATATCGAGCATCCAACACCATGTTCGGTTTTAGAACCGTCAGTATAAATTCTAATATGTTCTTCGTAATTACTGACGGTTGCCAAAAATTCCTGCTGGATGATCACTGCTGGTTTCTTTTTTATTTCTCCTTGAGAGAGATCCAAACTTGTATTTATCGCTGGCAAGAGCCATGGGGGTATTTCTCTAGTAGAAATTGCTAGAGTCTCTGGTATAGCAATTTCATATTTTCTTCTTAATTCGTGGTACCTAATTCCGGCTGGTCTGGAATAGGTAGCACGACGTTCGTATAATGCAGTCATGGGATGATTCGTAAACAATTTATTATTTATATGAGCAGGGAAAGCCCATATATTTGCTGCATATCTTAACAAGAGGATCTCTCTTCTATAATGTAGTGGCATTATGATGACCAACGGATTGGTCTAGTGTTGAACTCATTATCGTATATCGGTTGATTTCGAAGTCGACAGTTCTAAGGTTCATTCTTGTAAAAGCAGTTACTTTTATACGGATTTAAGAAGTAGATCGTGAATACCGACGTTCTTTGGTGGTTATTTTTAACCTCTGGAACCACCGTTAGGTTTTGCTTCAGAGCAAAAGATGAATGAATTTTAACGTGTGTAAAAATGCCATGCCTGACCGGTATTCGAACCCGGTACCTCCAGATGAAAGTCCGAGACGTTACCACTCGCACTACCGAGGCGTTCTTTGGTAGTTAGTTTTCAATTAACCACACACCTCAGGAATGGTCAACCTTTCTTTCTTTTTTTTTTTTGTTAAGCCTCCGGAACCATCGTAAAATATTAAAGGAATGGTCGACCTAGACTCTACAAGTCTACACTTCATTTACATTCATACATATCATTCTCTGAATTAATACCTTACGGTAGTTCCGGAGGCTAAACAGAAAAAATACTGATGAGCACCGTTTACGAGTTTATCGTCTTTGTTATCAATTCCGTGTAAAGTAATTATTTGTGACCAGTGGTAAATAAACAGATAAATCAGATGAATCAGGTTCTTTTTTTAACGATTAACTTTATAAATGCATACTAATGTACTACCATAAAATTTATACAGTAACAGATATAAAGAACTTATAATAGTACTAATGTAATTAATTAACCATTCTTTCATTTTATATCAAACTTTTCATACAAATTTTAGACATCCCCATTAATTTTTATCTTATCAGAAATTATTCAGATTCTTTTTCTACGACTGGATTCATTAAAGATAATTTGTCATTTGTTGTCAAATTTCCTCTTTAGGATTTCAGGAAGTGTCTTTTTTTGGCAAGGACAAGTTAACTGCATACAAATGTTAACTGTATATATGATTCTTTGCTTGTGATGTTCGAATTTGTATTTTTAAATTTGTTCTACAAAATATAAAATGTCATTGTAATTAGAGAACTTATCCTTTAAATCTAGATACTTTAACTAATTTAAATTTAAAATAATTTTTCTTTGTTCGTTTCTGAAAAAAAAATTAATATTTTTCAATTAATTAAGTATAACTGATATACTATGTTTACTAATGACTTTGAAGTTTAATAATTGGCTCCGTTACATGGTAAAAAAATCAAGGATAGCCTTCTTTCAATTCTCATTATTTTTATGATAATATTACGCAATTTCATCGTTGAAATTTTCCTTTAAATAATTAAAGAAATTATTATAATTAATTTTAACCTGTTTGATTTTATTCTCATGAGAATCTTTAAAAATGAACTAAACTTGTAATAATAAATAGTTATTTCTCATCGTCAATGCTCGGTTAGGGAATTTTTAAAATGACGGTTTGTTTATGGTTATCGACCATTACAATTTTTCAGTTAATAAATTTTATTCAGTAATGATTACTTTTAAAATGAAAAATTTATTGAGAAGTTCATTTTGAATACCTGAATAATAAAATCGTATAATAATTAAAAACAACCATATCACGTTAAGGATAAGCGGTAATTATAAAAATTTTTTTTTAAAATATGGTTCAGTAGAACAACTGAATTCTATGGAGAGGAAAGTTCTGCAACTGACCGTTACAGAAAATATAAAATAATGTTAATAAAAATGCTAAGTAGCTGCTATTATATACAGGTTACTCAAATGGCATCGGGCCTTGCTCAACTTTCATTAATTAGGTATGGTAAAGTACTCCCTTGCAAAAGTTACTGTGCATCATTTTTATTGATGTTTAGAAGTACCACTGAAACAGCTGTGTGTCTGATTATTAACACCTGCTTATTAACACTAACTTTTACGTGTTTTTCTTTTTAATTCTTAAAATAATTATTTCCTGATTGAAACAGAAATGAGATGAAAAATGACTGATTAGTGTAAAAGCGCATCGATCCCAAATACACGTCAATTGCACGAATTAAAATAAAAACTGATTGTTAGGATTTGGTTAAGGGCATTCTTTTTTTGGACGATTCACATTGACGTATCCGGAGATTCCGGGTTCGAATCCCGGTCAGGCATGGCATTTTAACACGATACAAAATTGTCGTTTCAAATCATCCTTTAAAGGAATAATTAAAGGTGGTCCAGGAGACTAAAAAAAAAGTTAGTTAAAGAAGAATACTTGAAAAAATACTTTTTAAGGTTTATGTTTAACTTGCTGTAGATAAATTTCAGTAAATGTAACTGATGTGTCGATAAAAAACCGGTTGTAAATAATTAAGACTAGCTTCAATTCCGAGTTATTAAATTTTTAACTTATCGGTAAGAATTTATTAATATTATAATTCGTTGTTTTTATTTAGTAAAAAATGTTATATAAAACTGTATTTTTTTCAAAAGTATTCATAGTTTTTGTTAACAAGTAAAGTAAAACAAGTTTTAAAATTGCTATTTATTTTTAATAGATGCATTATTTTACATTAATGAATTATTAAGTACTAAAATTGTACCAGAACAAGGATAACTTGATTTTACATTTTTTTTTTCTTTCAGTATTTTATAGGAAAATCAGAAAATATCAAGAAAGTGATGGAATTTCCAAACTATTATATAACATACACATTATACCCTCAATAAGATGAAAAAACTGAAAGTATCATTAAAATGGTTCAGTTATTTTTAAAATAATTTTAAAAAAAATGTTAACTGGATATAATGATAGATATCAGTAGATATCAACTATAAAAAGGTCTTAAAATCCTGTCTTAAAATCTATTATTTGTCTAGGGAAAGAAAGAAATTTCCAGTATGGATACAAAATCAGGCCATATTGCCATTTTAACAAAAAAATTTTATTTTCTTAAAAAACACCTGAAGATGTTCTAGGATAAAATATGATCCCCATCTTTGTTTCTCAATAAATTCTTTACGTAAATAAAATATTTAAAAAGTAACTTGGAAATTTAAGAGGTATACAATTTATTTATTTAAAAAACAGTTTTTTTATTGCAAAACAAAAGACTGGAAAAGTCTTTTTTACCGAAAATAAATTCAGTAGTTTGCTACATTTCACCTACTGCACGTACCTAACGGAAAACAATGGTTTAGTTTTATTTCCAACCGGATTTTTGTTGACAAATCAATCTCATTTCACTTACTGAAATCTGTTTTCAACAAATTAAAGATAAACAATACAAAAGTATCGTATAAACTATTTTTTAACTAATTAGAGTCACGCCATGCGCCAGTGTGAATCGTTAAAAAAAAAAATGACCTTTATTAAATCCTAATAATCGCTGTTTCATTCGTGCATACGTTGCGCAAATTAAACCGTAATTGTTAGGATTAACCAAAACAGTGATTATTATGATTATAACTAAAAGCTTTTTCTCCTAATGAGATATTTTGATATCAACCCAAGTATTTATTAATCAGATTAATCCTGAGAAAACACTTTTACACATCCAACGCGTAAATGAAGATATGAATCTTCATTTACTGTACTTGTATTCTATTCTCAGGATTTTTTATAAAGTATGTTTATAAAATAATTTTTATATGAAAAAGGACTTGTTGGCATTTTAGCCAGTTTTTTCAGTTAGTATGTCAATACCGTAAATCGTTATGATTCTTTGACATGAGAGCGCTGTTGCTCAGTGAAGTCTTTGTCACTTAATTATGTCTAGTTTTATATTTTCTGTTACTGCCCTGTAGGATTTTAGACCGATCATGACCGGTTAGAAGACACCTAGAAATATTAGGAGTTCGTCAAGGGATTATTGCCTGGGGAATAAATGTATAAATGAGTGTGTAAAAAAAACAAAAGACGCGAAAAAAATGAGGTCGCCAGGGGTCGAATCGTGGACACGTGTAGTGACAAGGGAGGTAGCCTCAATGTTGAGGAAGTTTCTAGTCCATCCACATGCAGCAAGAGTGGTTGGCTTGGGGCACTCCGATAAAGCATTGAGGACCCTCAAGGTATGTGAGGCGGGCGCGCGATTCAGAGGGGGTATGCGTGGGGTGCATTCCCGGACTCTGATTAGGGTATAGGGACGGGAAGGGCAGCCCTTCTGAAGCATGAGAGGCATCGGGGCAACTGGATACAGTTGTCATGATGTCTCAATGAACCAGGAAATACCCCTATGAGCAAGGCAGCGGTTTTAGCTGCATGCACAGGGTGGGCTAATCTATAGCCATGTCACTCAGGGCCGACTGAGGCAGAGTCTTCTAGGCGATTACTGGATGCCCCTGAGTGGTTATAAAAGGTCCGAAAAAAAGGATTTTTTTACACAAAAATGTAAATATTAATTCTTACTATTTTAGTGCAAAAATAATTCAGATTTTTTAACATTGGATTTTTCATAAATTTAAATATTTCCTAATTTCTGAATATATGTGTGTATATATATATATATATATATATATACACACACACACACACACATTCAAATTTTATTGGAAAAAACGTTGTGATAAAAATAAAATAAAATATTGGTTTTTATTTTTTAAATATCTATTTACAAAAAATGACATCTGTTTCGATAAACAGTTATTTCCTCAAATATTACGTACATAACGCACATATTTTACAAGTAAAGCACGAGATTTTTAGGAACATTAAAAATTAAGTATTTTAAATAAGAGACTTGATTTTGTGCCCTACCGTGAGGTTCTTTCTTTCTCTAGGTAAATAATAAAGAATTATGTATAGATATTAATTAGAGGAAAAAACGTTTAAAAAAAAACGCTTTCAAAGAAGTATTTATGTATTTAAATTGTCCTGTTTTATATTTCCAGTTTGGATTATTTGTTTTTCACGAAAAAATGGTAAATTGATTAATATGCAGGGTGTATATAAAAACCGTTTTAAAAATTCAAAGTAAAAAAAAACTTCATATCACATACGATCCTTTTGAATAAATAAAAATTAATTTTTTTTTTGTCATAAAACGCATTTTTTCTAATAACATTTTGTTGATTTATTATTACGTTCTACAAAAATAAATCAAAAACATTAAGAATAACAAAAAATTTCATTTTTTGGAAAAAATATTTTCAAACAGAATCCCACGTCATGAAATTTGATTTAAATAAATTTTTATTGTTTAAAATAAATTAGTTTGAATTTTTTAAATTATTCCTCTTTAAAACAAGCGTTATTAGCTTAGACATCTCTTAAAAGTTACGGAGTGATAAACCTAATTCTTTAAAAAATTAATTGCAATATTAATTACGTGATTGTTCAATAGTATTGTTTTAAAAAATTCACATTTTTAAAAAATTGTAGTATTATGTATGTAAAATATAACGTTAAATTCAATTTTTAAAATTCTGCCTTTAAAATTTCACCACTTACTGGTTTCCTGATGGAAAATTCTTGAATTTATTCGCTACTGCACCTGTAACAATAAAGTACTCATTAGTGGTTGTGGATAACAAATGTTAATTCTCTACAGCGCAATTTTTTAAAACAACAGTGTGTGTGTGCGCGCGCGAGCGTTGACAAACAGAGTTGTTAAAATATGTTTATAATTACTAAAATAATAATTGTAATATACTGATTCAGTATTAATATCCTGTATTTCTTGTTTATAATCGATCGATCGGCTTCGAATGTAAATTAACATTTTTTGTATGATTTTAATTTCAATCATTTTTTTTAATTTCTAATTTATTGCTTTTATTATGCTGAAATAGCTTTAACTGGTAAATAAAAGCGAATATTTCATGTTAATTAGTCAAATCCATTATTATATAAAGGACATAATTGTAAATGTTTGAATTATTTTAATAAAAGACTGTTAAAAAGTTAAATGATATTTATCAATGATATATTCTTAAAAGAAATTATCTTAAAATTTCTCGGAATATTATTTTTAAATTTCAAATAAAAGTAGTTAAATCAGCGGATTACTTTTGATTACATCTATTCAAGCATGAAGAAGGGGGCTGGTTATCTCAGTAAGCTGTACATCTTATAATCTAGTGTTTTTACAAAAATTTGAACCACCCGGTCTTTACTTAAGTGTTTAACAAAGCACTCATTTTAAAAAGTTAATAGGTACTTATTTTATATATAGTCTCGTTATTTTTAGGCTCTATTTAAAGTATTTTTTAATGAAGAGTGACACTAAAAATTCTTTTAGTGAAAGAATATTCCTTTCTTTCGAAGTTAGAAGGAATACATATATTTGCCGGATGTTTTTCTTTCGTCTTAATTTTCAATAGAAAAATCATTAAAATCAACCACTTCAAAAAATAAATCGGCAATTGACGAATTTACATGAATCTACTGTTGCCTAACTGCAATGGAATTTATGAATTTTATTATTGCCGATAAATTAAATTCAAATTATTTAATAAATTTCTTGATTTAAACACGCGCGCGCGTACACACACACACACACACTAGCAACCTGTCGCGGTTTCGCCTACTGTATATGGTTACTTGTGTTTCCCGTCGTGGTCATTTTTTTATTTTATATTTTTTAGTCGTTTAACCGGTCGTGTAACCAGTCGCATCGCACTCCTTAAAAAATGGAAATTCAATAAAACCCGAAATTACTTTTAAATATTTATCCGAAGAGTATTTTCAAGCCCAAATCTACCGAATATCTCCTTTAGTACAACTGGAAATAGGAAAATTTGCAATCAATGTTCAAAATTGTTTTGCCATTCTTCACCGTTTCAAGGTCGAATTAAAAAAAAAATTAGAAATTGGTTTTATGATATTCACATGAAGATTACACACTTCAAAGATCAACTAAATATCTTCATTTTTTACGGAGAAATTAAAAAAAAAAATAGGCGGTTTTTAAAAATCCATTTTAACCCTTTAAACTCAGAATTTTGAAAAATCTAGAAATTTGTTTTTAGGTATTCACATGTAGATTACACTCACCAAAAATCAAGTTAATGTCTTCATTTGTTATAGACAAATTAAAAAAAAAAGAAGTAAATTTCGTTGTTACTACATTTTAACCCGTTAAACTCGGAATTTCAAAAGAGTGCACTTACATCATATGAAGAACGTGTATACAAATTTCATAAATTTATCTTCTGTAGTTTTTACAGGATGTTAGTTATGAATGACTCACGATGTGTTATTTTATTCATATTCATAGATATGTGTATATAAAATAAAGAAAATTTTACAAAATATATAATTGCAACGACCTCCTTCATTTACAAAAATTACTGGAGTAAAATGAAAACGGCTATACACGTTAGTAGAAGTACCTGTTGTAGAACGGCAAACGATTCATTTACTCAAGGTAAAGGATTAAGCGGTCTATACTACATTATTTATTAAGCCGGTTTCCGTATTGTCATTGAAATTAACAACGTTGACTGCATTTCCATTTCAAGCTACCCGAAAAATAATTGGTAGGGACATGTGCCGTTCGTTTAAACTATTCTTTTTTTAATTTGATTTCTTAAGATTATATTTTACTGTAATTAATAAAGAAAGGTAAGATCATATTTTTTGACTAAGTTTACTTATCATACAGTGGGTCATTTATTTTTCAAGCAATATGTATTTATGAAAACGTATCACATGTACATAATTTTGAAATATACTTTTCAAATACTTTTATTTGAAACACTTTATTTTGCAAACAGTCTTAGTTCTTTAGCTTGAAGAAAATTATATCTACAACCACCACGTTTTCAATTTTTTTCTCTTTTTTTAATCTTTAATTTTCCACTGTTTTCTCATGCTGGTAATTGATTTTTATTTCAAGAAAATCGGTCCAGCTGTTCTAAACACCCGAGGACCAATAAAAACAGTATAGCTAAATAAATTATTCGCCTTCAAGAGTAGTTACTTAAACAAATATTTATTTT
This sequence comes from Lycorma delicatula, assembly GCF_047948215.1. Taxonomy (NCBI): domain Eukaryota; kingdom Metazoa; phylum Arthropoda; class Insecta; order Hemiptera; family Fulgoridae; genus Lycorma; species Lycorma delicatula. The sequence goes on from NC_134462.1 coordinate 40,596,383, forward strand.
CTAATTTTGGTAAAATTAAGTGCCTACAGGTGCCAAAAGTAATCGCAAAACTTGTTATTCTTATCGTAATCTATATAAACAAAAATGTAAATGTTCGTTTTTTCAGAATCTCCGTAAGTTCATCGACGATTGCTTTGAAATTTTGACACAACACTGCATTCTAATACTAGCGTGTTTTTAAATACCTACTATTTGTATACTTAAGATGTCACACCTGTGAAAGGTAAAACATGCTTTTTTTAAAAAAAAACAGCGCTATCTGTTGGACGTAAAAGCAAGACATGCTATACTAAATATATTACGATTCCATTTCAGTATTTCCGATATGTGTGTCCGCTATAGACTAAAAACTACTGGACCGATTTACGCGCGGGGAAAATCGGAAAAGAGAAAAATCAAAAAAGGTAAAAGGAAAGAAGATAAAAAGGAAAGAAGGGAAAAAGGGGAACGGGGAAAAGGAAATAATGGAAAGGAGAAAAGATAAAAAAGTAAAGGGAAAGGGGGAAAGTAAATAAGGGAAATATGAAAAGGGGGAAAGGTATATTAAAGGGAGAAAAGGGGAAAGGGAAGCAAATACGATAAAACTGAAAATGAGAAAGGAAAATCGGGGAAAGGGAAAGGGAAAAAGGGAAAGGTTAAATTTTGTGAAGTTCCGTAATGTTCATTTTGTTAATGTTTTATCAAACTTTCAATTGAGTTCATTAATCTATATATATATATATGTACTTAAATCTAGCAATACCGAAGCATTGCCGGGTCTGCTAGTAAATATAATAAAATCTTATGAGCCAGTTTTCTAAAATAAAGTGTTATTTCAACATTTTAAAACGATATATAATTAGTTATAATTTTACAAATATTAATTGCCGATGATAGATACAGTTTCAGTACTATGCTACATAAAAATAACTCTTAATTTAGCTGAATTTGACCAAAAGTTGTTCAAACATTAAACTTGAAAATTTTTCACTTTTTTTAGTTAGAAAAAATTGTGGTTGTATGAATAGTCTTTAATTATATTTTGTTATCGTATTATAACAAGATGATTTCCAGTAATAGTTACTAGGTGATGAAATGAATTTTATAGCATATAAAAAATGCCATATCTGCTCGGGGCTCGAACCCCTGAACTTGAAAGGCAGAGGCGCTACCATTCTGCTTGTATTGTTCATGAAAACGATTTACGGTTTCCTTTATTTAGAAACAGTGAACTATATACACTGTATAGTATATATCGTTACTTATGTTTTCTATCACCTTTTGCTTATTGGTATGACCAATGTACATCATCTTTTGTTCAAGCTTACACTTATTTCTTTCTCTGATGGTAATGATTTTAATAATTATAAAACTAATCAGTGTGTTGAATACAATGAAGAGATGTTGCTTGTAGGTCAATTAAGGGCTTCACATACTGATAACTTGAGGAAAAAAAGGCAACTGGAAGCCACCAATTTTATCTGGTTAACCTGGCATGCGTGCTTGTTATTCTTGGAAATGCCATTTATCATGAATGAATTTTATCTCGTATGAGATTCCATATAACCGTTAAGCTACGGAACCTGATATAGAGACAAAAAAAATTCACTTTATAATTAAAATTAATTAATGAAGTTATTTTTACAAATCTATCAACCATTTTAGTTAGATATTTTTTTTAATGAACATTTTTCTTTAATTTAGTTAAATATATATATATTAGTCTATCACAGGTTCTGGAAGTAATGTCTCGGCAATTAAATTACTAACATACCTGTTTTAAGTTAGTTAAAATTTATTTTTTTTATGTATGAAATTATTTTAATTTAACCATTAAGGTAATAAATTTTAACTGCTTTTTAATGCATGAGAATAAAATTATTTCTTAAAATATCTTGCAGACATTTCCTGTTAATTAATTCAATTATTTTGTTATTTAATTAAATTATTTAAATGTTTTTATTTAATAAATAGCGTTAATTCTTTTTTAATTGCTTATTTATTAAAATATCTCACATTAAATCATAAATACTTTAGAAATATAATAACTGCAGAGGCAGTTATTATAGGCACGCCCTCCGCGCGGGTTAACCTGGCGGGCGGCGTCTCGGAATGGGATTATTAGGCGTCCAAATTTGATCACCTCTTGGATAAATTTTTTTTTTAATGATGAAAATTGATATAACAAAAGTTAAATTAAAAATTTAACTCTAGAGATCGAATCGGAATTTTCCGATAATGATACGTACATTCCGGTGCCTACTTTTTGCCTGTAGTTCATTATTTATGAAGAAAATCAATCGCATAAATAAAAAAATCGTATCTGGACACCACATGACTTCCTCGTACGCCTATTTAAATATTTTTTAAATTACATATACACATTTTTTAAAATGAAAAGTACATAAAATTTTATTTATGTACTTTATTAATAAATTCTGATATTTTTTCATATTTTTTTTTTTTTTGTTATTATTGAATTATTATTTATTGTAAAAATTATTTTACAATCAGAGATTAATAAATCAATATATTTAAATTAAAAAAAAAGTTAAAAAAAGGAGATGAAGTCGGATTCGAACCGATGTGTCTTCCCCTGGTAACGTCCAAATATTTCATTAATTGAAATTTTATTTGGCTATAACTCTGGAATCAATGAAAATAAGTACCACTTATGATATAACGTTGAAAAGCTCTCAATGAGGGCTTATTACTGCAGTTATGAAAAATCCCAAAATCCAAAAGATTTGGATTTTGGGCTTTCTTGGACACTTTTGGTTGTCATTTGTAATCAAAAAAAGGGGCACAACTAGATGTTACAACAGTCCTAATCCAAAATTCTAACATCCTATGGCTAATCGTTCTTGAGTTATGCAAGATACATAAGTACGTACGTACGTACATCTCGATTCCCCCCCAGAGGGGAGAAGATCCCTCCTCGTAGTGTGTCTGGTCGCTACACCACCCCCTCCGTTCCTTGCCAGTTGTGGCTTTAACGGAGGTACGTACGTACGTACAGACGTCACGCCAAAACTAATCAAAATGGATTCAGGGATGGTCAAAATGGATATTTCCTTTGAAATCTGAAAACCGTAATATTTCGCGATTACTTCCTTTACTTCGTACAAGGAAGTAAAAATATATTATTCATATATATTTCCCATATATAATAATATAACAATTATACACCTGACTATTACGAGACATGTGCTAACAAATCGGGATTTTCCGCTAGTGATCGGTAAATTCCGGTGCTAAGCTAAGGGGGACGGTCACACACACACTTTTTTAACTATTACAAATGAACAGTAATATTTATTACATCAACTCTTTCTTTTCCTGTTTTAATTTTAATAAAATTAATTTTTTTAATTACCGTTTATTTATTTAACGATTGAAATGCAATATAGATTTTAATTTTCACCCATTAAAAATCAATAGAATATTAAAATTAATTTTTATTTTAGAAAATTTCTAAAAAATATTTTTCAGGCTCATTTGATTAAGCCGGAAGTACGGCATACTCTGTTTAGGGGTAAAATATATAAATAGCCTACCGTATAAAGTTATGCCATAAATTTAATAAATTAATGACATTGATTAGCCCAAATAATGTTGAAACCAAAATGTAAAATATTTGATTTTGAATAAAATGTTTCTTTACTAAACTTTTAATTCCTTCAATATTTAATTGCTTATAATTACAGTTCTTTTTTTAGATGATCCTTTTTTCTTTCTTCCTTTACGATTGTTTCCCAAGACTTTTTTGATCGCACATGGTTTAAAGTTAAATGCCAGTTTGTTATCTGTTAGCGAAGAACAAATTGCACATCAGGATATAAATATAACGTCTCATCACGTGATATAAATATAACTAACATTTAGAAATTTTTTTCCCATAAAATTGTTATTATCTTTTTAAGTTTTAAATATCAGCCGTACTGACGTTCTTAATGTTATTTCTCTTTCAAGATCTCTAGCAAGATTTATGGATAACGTAATTGATTTTCAAAAATGAAATGCATTTTCAAGTTGTATAAGTAAATGTTTAATACAGATACTGTAGTTTGGCTTAAAATAAAAATACAAATTACTTTTATAGCAAACGTTTTTTTTTTCTGCCAGATATAATACATTAAATGTTACTGTCAAAAATAAATAAATAATAATAGGCTGTAAAATTACAAATTGAAATTAATAATTTTTTATGTTAAAATGTCTACATCAATCAAATGAAATAGATTAACATTCCGTTAATTTCGCAGCGCTTAAGAAACATCAGTTGTATCCTCTTAGTATGAAGGTCAGATGTAATGTTTTTATTTATTTTTGTGAACTTGATTTCTTTCTTATGCTATAACTTTCCTGTACTGCCTTATACTATAGATTTAAAAGAATAGACATTTCATTTTAGTATAAATTTCTAGATTAATTAGTACCGCACTTTTCGCGGCTCTAAATCGTCGTTATTCTATGTCGTTATTCTATGACGTTCTATGTCGTCGTTATTCTAAATCGTGTACTACAAATGATTAACGACGAGCTTGACGTATCACAAACCTTCATTCGCAATCGTGTTCCGATTTGTGTGAGTGTACAAGAGGCTTAAACTTTTCAATCCAATGATTGTTTTTGCCTCACAAATTTACAGTAATATTAACATTTTAATCAGCGGCGGCTCGTAGCTAAAATTATTGGGGGTGCTGCTCTAGAAAATGTTTTCTGGGCCTTTTCAAGGCCATGGTTAAAGTTTTCTGTAAAATAAATAACCGAAAAATAAACGAATCAAATCAAGTAGCTGGAAGCAGGATAACAATCTAATTCTACACTTTATCACATTTAAGAATATCGTACACGTTTTTTAAACACAATGTGCTTAACAACTGTATTCTGTTTAACCGAATAAATAATAAAATGTCAATATAGATAATATTTTTTAGTATTATTTGATAATAACTTAATAAAATTTCCGCTTAAAAACACTACAGTCCAATGGTGCTCAATTTGAATTTCTATGTACACAGAAACAAATACATAATTAGTTTTTACTCATTACCTTTTTTGACGCCCTTCCAGCGTGTTTTTGGACAGATTTGGCAATCAAAGAGCCCTTACTTTCCGCTATCTTCTGACCACTACTGAAAAAACAACTAAACCACTTTAATATTCCTTCCACCGACCACCGACCACTAGAAAAGGGAACGCGAACAAGGAATGTTCCATACACACGCGGAGTAAAAAAATTATTTTCCACCAGTACGCCAGAATCGGCACTGCGGGAGCGACAGTGCTTTATCTCCCTTGCAGCCTCTCGTCCAGCTTCCTATGTGCGCATGCGCACAACAGCCAAACACTACGCCGCTGGAACTATGAAGCGCGCAGCTCCATACAAAGATTTTTGTATCTTCATGAACTGGGGGATGGCCACTGACATTATGCTTAAGGATTATATACTGTATAAGTATAATGAAAGAATTAGAAAAAAGGACTCATTATATTAAACTAATCGGTAATATCACGTGGAAATAGGGGGTGCTGCAGTTACACAGTGCCTCTACGCGACCCTCCACTAATTTTACTGATGAATAATAATTTTAGCGCTTTATGAAACCCAATAATAATTCTTTAAAAATGAAAACATTCTTCATTCCATATTAATGAACGGTGCGTACAACAAAATTATACTACTATGAAAAGGTTTTAGCGTGAATTTGTCAAGTGTAAAATGCCCAACCTTTTTTACACGTAATTCATTTGTTAGTACACGGTTTTATTGATTACACTTTGTGATTATTTTTAAGAATTTTTACGTTAGTTCTCTTATATTTTGTTCTATTGATTTAACTTTAATTTTTTTCTTACATTAAAAATGTTTGATAGCGATATTTTTCTGTTAAACGATACAAAATCTTGCTGCTGAAAATTCTCGAACATTATTAGTACTTTATTATTATTGTTATTACTCATATTCTTTATTACTTTATAATTAGATTACAGGAATTATTTTTCATGTTTTTAAAATGCATATCAATAAACCATGCGGTTGAATCGGTAAATCTTGCAGAATCAGCATATTGAAAGGTAACATTATTCATATTTCATTAGAAGTATGAAATGAATATTTAATTCAGTTCGTCACAATAAATAATATTTTTATCTTTCATAGAGGAGCAATTTATTCTAAAAATTGAAAAAATATTCTTACCCCGTCCACCACACAAAATTTAATTTGTTTTCATTATTAAATATTATTAATAATTTATTATAATCATACTTAAAAGTTTGTTGCGTGTGTAAATAATGATTTCCATTAAGCGTTAAAATAATAACGAAAGATATGAATATTTGGGTTGAATTTTAGAATGAATTGCATATTTATTGCCTACGCACGAGATATTAAACGAAACAGATTTCTGTTCTAACATTCGCCTTAAGTCAATTGCTTCATGAAGTCGTATGGATAATTAAAAAGAAAAGTGAACATATCGGAATTATAAAAAAAATATTTCATATTCGACATAACCGCCTACTACATTACTTCAAAAGCGTTTAACCAACATAATATGACATATATATATATATAAAACAAAGAAAAATAATAAGGCGTACTTTAAATTACAAATTTTTTAATATGATAACAAAAAATTTAACTAACTAGGCTATAAAAATTTAATTATATAAATAAATGCTCTTATAAAAGATTAAAATGAACCGCTTTAAATTATTATCTACTGTTTTCATTTTATTACATTATTTTTATTTCTCATTTACGAAAATACGAACGAAATAGTACTTAATTATATTTTATTAATTCAAAAGATGACGCAAGTGTAATATTTATTTTTAAAAATTAGAAGTTCCTTATTACCATACGAAGAAAAGTTTCATTTGTTATCTGGAAGTTTATCGGAATACAGCATTCATAATAAAACATTATGTAAGATTAACCTTGAACTCTTTGCTAGAGAAGCAGACATGCGGTTCGTATATAGTTCCTGTTGTATTTCAGTAACTGCGAAGACGTTTTTTGCAAATATGAGTACTCATATTCTACGTTTGAGGCATTTAAATGTCTTTTTAAAAAATTACCTCAGTCTTAAATAATAAAAAAATAAAAAAATAATTTAGCATCCCTTTTTTGGAAAAATTCCCAAACAAATTTAAATAAATAGATATAAAATGAACAGAAGAAAAAATGAAACAAACTATTTTTTACAAAAAGAAAAAAAACAGAAGTCTAGTAGAATACTACACTTTAGGTTTAGAAGATTTAGTTATTTTATAATATTATTTATTAAATTTCGTACAACAAATGAAGAAAAATTATTTTAGAATTGTTTATCTCGTCAGTACAGACTTAAAAACTTAGATTCAACACCATTCCTTTAATGTAATCATTAGAAAAGTTATTTGGAAAATTTTATAAGGAAAAATGAAGGAAGAAATTTCCAGTTTTATCCTATTCCTTCAAGTAAAATTGTTACAGATCAGTCGTGCGTGTAATTTCCAATATAAAATGGCCTTTCATAGACCTATTTAATTAGCTTACAGAGTTCAAGTGTTCAGGCAGCCGATTCACAAGTATCTCCTGTAAATTCTGATGCATATAAACGAAACTACGTAACAATATTAAGTAACCACGCACTATTAAATTTTAAATTATTTTATATATATATATATATATATATATATATTAAATATAAATGAATTAAGACATTTTACTTGAGTTTTTAAGGGTTATGAAATTGTCAATTGTCCACAAACAGTATAATTTCCCTAACATCTTAGATTAAATTTCTATGATAATAAATAAATAATAAATTCAACTCAGCTTTCGTCATCTGACTGTGAGAATCACAATCAGATGACGAAAACTGATGTCTTTACGAATGAAAATGATGTCTTTACGACTCAAGTCGTAAAGACACAGATCTAGGAATACACTACACTCACATACCAGTAAACTTAAAAAATTTGTTTTATATTAACTTTAAATAATATTAGAGTAAATAAATAAATAACAGAAACACAAAAATTGAAAACGAGAACAAAAGATTGATCATGTGAAAAGATCAAGTGTTTTAATAGAAATGAGATTATATAACGTTATATAAACTTTTGATTACATTGACTACTTAATATGACGAATTAATTATACGGTGTCTATATATGAATAATGATTAGTGTATATAGATATGGCCGCGTTGTGAATCGGCATTAATACAAGGGACGTGACTTAGCAGAAACATGACGAAATTACTAACACAAACGCAACGTTTATTTACTCTTCACTTTACAAGCTAACTGAATACAGTACATTTTAGTTTTTTCTCGCATATATTTGGTGTCACTGACGGTTGGTATCGCTATCCGGACAATATGATAATATCCCCTTTCCTTTTCCCACACTTAAAAAAAAAACTGATTTTAATAGGAGAATAAATTCAGTGAGGATAATGTAATTTCATAATTTTAAATTTTCAATAAAAGTACATCTAATCCAAGGATTGGATTAATGCTAATGTATTTTGATAAAACAGTAACAGTTTTATTCTTTTCAAACTGACAAAAAATAATGCCAATTTATCTAATTCCAATATATGTATCTAGAATATTATCTTCGAAGTAATTTTACTTGGATTTAAAATAAAAGCAATCATTTTGCTTAAGGTGTATTATCATAATTTTGTTTTCTGTCGATCTTGTTTTCTTAAAAAAATATTTTACTGCGAAGAGTTGAAAAAAATTTGAATCATCTGGTATGTCGGGAATCTTCCCTTTTTTGATGACTTCTATGAAGGATTATCATTTAGGTTTATTCTATGTACCCAGAATTTTCCGTCCGTTTAAAATAAATGGGTATTGTTGAATGATACCAGTGATACCAGTTCCTTTTTCTATTGGATTGTAAAACATGTGTATCTGTCCGCGGGTAATCTGCTGCCCACATTGGTACACTGAATTGGAAAATAGACAAAGAGGATAAATTGTTCTTCTTATTAGATGAGCTAGATTTGTTAATAGGGTCAATGATAATCTTTTTAAAAATAAAGTGAAGAATTTTTATTTTTTTTTAGATATATATATATACACCAATTTATATATATATATATATATATATATATATATATATATATATATATATATATTGGTTAATTTACAAACATCATAGGACAACTATCCAAAGGAATGTTCCAAGATTCTTTTAGTTAGTGGTTGCCCCATTTCGCCTAACATCCCGCAAGATATTCTTAGTATCATTGTCCATGATGAGAGTAGCATATTAACTGGATCAAACAGTTTGCGTACTCAGTCAAGTATATGATTCATTAAATTTAATTCCCTTCTAATAATAAAAATCCATCCGGGAATAGTTTCAAATTTCCTTAAGGGAAATAATTCCCGTTCAATCGAATTTTGTGGTGTTTTAGCATTCAACTGAATCGGTCAGATTTCCAATGAATTTTATTGGTAGAAAATTTGTAAATTATTTAACTACTTTAATTATTACAGTTCTATTTTTACTTTCTTGTCTAGAAGCGCTATAGCTAGAGAAGGGAATGTATTGTATTAGGTCCAATTTGGGCATATGCGGTTTTCACCGGATCTTGACGTTTTTCTTTTATAAAGATCCCAATATTCTTAATGTAAACCAATAATCTTCAGAGAACTGCCTAAAAATGATTAAATCGCTTCTTGTTTATGGCAGCTATTTGTAAAAAAAGTTGATTATTTATTCTAGTATACTGGAAAAATAATTATATAAGAAAAAAGTTTAAAAACCAATTTTTTTTTTACTTTTTTTGCTTCCCCACTACCAATATTGGCCCAAAGTATTTTTTTTCTACCGCTTTCACTAGTGTTACGCTTAGGAAGACGTAAAAAAAATACGCAATAAATGCAAAATAAAATTTAGAAGAGGCTACTGACTAGCAGATACTCGTAAGTAGTGCTCTATGGGATGTTAGTCTGGGGTAGCGCATTGGATAAGGCCCGTGACAGGAAGAGATTGATAAGCCAACAGCGGAGGCTCAATGTGAGAGTGATTTCCGGGTATCGGACGGTAGGAGCAGAGGCGGCATCAATATTAGCAGGAATACATCATTGACTTACAGGCGAAAATGAAATGCTCAATAGCAATGGAGAGGGGTGAAAAGGAAGCAACTGTCGAAATGTACAGTGCCTGGAGTAAAATATGGAATATGGCAACGACAGGGTGGTGGACCCATAAACTCATTAGGGACGCAAGGGTAGAGAGGATGCATGGTGACATCACCTATGAACTCACCCAGTTCCTCTCTGGACATGGGCGCTTCCAGGATTACTTATACCGGATGAATAGGAGTAATGCTAGAGCCTGCTACTACTGTGGGGAGCAGGATACTGCTGATCATATAGTATTTTCGTACCCAAGGTGGAGGAACTTTAGGGCTGATATGATGGATCATGGTCCAGTAAATGGGGACAATGTGATAGGTATGATGTTAAAAGATAAGGAAGCTTGGACGAGAATAACGGCAGTGGTGACTGCCATAATAAAAGCTGAGCAGTTGAGGAAAGAAATAGGCAAGCTGAAGAAGGTAGCATACCTGAGGCAGAGGAACCGATACCGGGTAGCAGTGGATGGCCAGCCTCGGGAGGGGGTCGGCGGGGGTTCTTCGGAGTGGTTGTCCGTCAGTGTTACCTCGGGGACGCCGTTTGGGCTATCCTAATTCGACCATAAGAGTGTCCGGGTGATCGCGTAGGGGCTGTGCGCATACCGTATGGATTAGGTTCGGCCCCTACGTGACTAGAGGGGGAGGTTTTTTAGCGGGTGAGAGCCCCGCACTGCCTTCAGAGCGGCTGGTAGAGTTTTTTTTCCTACGGAAAAAACAATATAAAAAATAGACTTTTTTGATTTTTGTAGAAAGGGGAGAATTTTTTTTAAGTAGTAAGATATACGCATGTATTGAACTAACACAAAGTGGAGTTATGTTCGAACAATTTTGAGAAAATTGACCTTAAAGAACTTTTCTTTTTCACCCCTTGGAGATATTGATCCCAAGTATTTACCAACTTATTGCCCCATATACACGAGTTTTCTGTGACAGATTTCATCCAAATCGGTTTATCCAGTTAAAAGTTGCTTCAAACAAGTTTCAAACACGTACATACTGAAAGAAAAAAAAATTCACATACTGCCAGCGGCTTCTTTTTTATTATAACTTATAACAGCTAAAGATAATTATATATCTTTTGCATAATATATGATTATTTTATTAATGCGACTTAATACTTCTGTAATTTTAACATAACTACTATTTATTATCCTTGAGAAACAAATATAAACTCGTTTAATAAAGGAACTAACTTCACATACATATGTTTAAGATTAATAGTTCTGAATGTTTGTTTTTTAGTACACGAAAAATTTACGAGTATAAAAATCAAGTTTTTTTTCATATAATGGTTTATAATGGCGAAAATTATAGCATTTCTAGTTCAGGTAAATAATGTAGATTACTATTTTTGATGTTTTTGTAATATTATCATAAATTGACAGTTTACCTTGTTAAATGTGTTTCTAAAATATAACAATATTACTCCTTTTAATCTAGAAGTGTTTATATCGTACAATTCATTTATTTAAAAGCTGTTTAGTAAAAAAACTCTGTTTTTACCGAGACCCAAAATAATAATAATAATATCAATTTGTTTTCAAAAATGTTTGCATATTGGATCAAATATCAGATAATTTTTCTGAAATACGTACACGGATTTAAAACTGCGTATTCTTTTAAACAGAGATATAATTAATACACACTTAAAAGCGCGCTCTACAGAAACGTAGAGTTAACACTTAATAACCATCTCATAGACATTAATCACAAATCTAGCAACATTTACAATAACCTTGATATTCTGTATATACACAAATAAAAAAAAAAACATCTTACGCTTTGAACATTATTAAATACGAGTATATAAGCATAGATACAAAAAACACAAATGATAAAGATGTACTGAACTGACATAATTCTAGTCACGTAGATTTACCAGCAACAATCTTAAACGTATCCGTTTAATTGAAAAATATTATCAGCAGTGCAAATGTAAAAGTAGTATCACTAGTCAGGAAAGACGACTAAAAGGTTTTATTAAACAGTTCGGTTTGGCGTTTCGTTATAAAGTTAAAATTTCATATCGAATGGCATCGTCGATCGTCACAGAAAAAAATCGTACTTCCATCAACAACGTAGACCGTGTTTCCTCGGAAATTTAAATTTCTTTCTTAAACAAACAGATTTTTTTAATGTTATTTTATAACTAAGTTATGGTACGTTGAAACTTCACTTCAAGAAAACCTCTTAAAAACGGGATAAATACTTGTTTTGGGTAATTAATTTTCCTTATTTTCTTTTTTAATAAATTTTCTTCAAGTAAATTATAACTAATGATATTAACACAGAAACAGCAAGTTTTAATACGATATAAAAATCAAACGTATCTAACAATTGATTCATAAAATAACTCTTCAAAGAATTTTTTTTATGACGCAACTAGAGGATAATTTTAATTGATATAGTATGATAAGTTATTAATTAGTAAATAAGAAACTAATTTATATCTGATATGAACTGGTTTATATACCTTCTATAAATCCATTTATTTAATTTTTAATTAATTTAAAATTATAAATTAATTTTTCCCGTTATGATTGCAGTGTATTGAAGAATAAATAATTCCTCTATTTTTAAGCTTGATTATTTGTATCTGATTTGCTTTTTTTGTTGATTGAGAAAATTCGCTGAATAAAAAATATTGACTGTTATAACATTAGGTCTTGATTTTCGATGATATTTGCAGGTATGTGTGATTATTTACCTGGAGGTATCTACTTTACTTTATACTGTCTACATTATTATAGGCAGTTTTGCGTACAAAATGAGTATTCCTTATAACATTTGGATAAAAAAAAAGGTCTGAAACCTTTCATAGATATTCTACCGAAAATTCGTATATCCTGTGTAATAAATATGTACAATTACTCTTATCAATATACAATACAATACATTTATATGTATTATTTATTTATCTTTTAACATAGTAACAGGCTTACGCCTTCTTAAGTAACTAAATGTTAAATGAATCTTTTAGCGTGCGAAAAATGCCTACACTGACCGGGATTCAAACCTGGGACCTCCAGATGAAAGGCCGAGAGGTTAACACTCGGCCACGGAGATGGGCATATACAAAAAAAAAGAATGTATATATATATATATATACTTGTATATACAATACATATATGTACATACACATACAAAATCTAAGTTATTTGCTGAAATAATAAGCCTTTTATTTTGAACAAAATTACATTTATTTTTTAAAATCGGTTACAAATAGTCGAATTATGGGAGAAATTTGATGTTATTTTGTGTCATAAGTATTAGGTCTATTATTGTCAGAAAATTATTACTTAATATGGTAATAATTTACAATATTGGAATTAACAATAAATAAAAAAAAAATAACAATATTTTATCGAGTTTAACGTAAAGTGGAGGACATGAAAACAGACACAAAATTACAACATAAATTTTTTGCCATAATTCGGCTATTTATTAAGCGATTTTAAAAAACGAAATGTGATTTTGTTCAAAATAAAAGGCTTAATATTTTAGTACAAACATAGATTTTTATAAAACTAGTATTTATGGAGATATAACGGATTGAAAAATAAATATGGCCGCCATTTTATAAATTGCGAAGGTATTTAAGTCCTGAGTTTTTGCTAATTTTAAAACTTTATTACCAAGACGCTTACCAAATATTAATGTAATTCGTGTGTCCGAACTTGAGATACAAATTTTTATATAAAAATAACAAAATGGCGGACATAGCGAGAGAACGAAGAGGAAACTGCCATTTTTCCTAAGGGTATTTTTTGTTTAGATTTACAATTAAAATTCGAAAATGTATAGCCAGCCTACCATTATATATATATATATATATATATATATATATATATATATATATATATATATATATATATGTGTGTGTGTGTGTGTGTGTGTGTGTGTGTGTGTGTGCAGTGTCTCATTTTAATCGCCCCAGGCGATTTTCTCAACACGCACAATACAAAAAGAATTACCTAAACAATAGTTATTTTGATTAGAGGGGGACACCTCATGATCTTGTGTTTGACCTTGAACTTGATATTGACCGATATTTCAAGGTTAACACGAATTTTTCATATGAAATGATCTATTTTTGACCCTACCAATGAAAAGAACAGAAAATTTTACATTGGAAAATGTAGTCATACATATGACCTTCGACCTTTTTTGAAGGTCATACGGCTAAAAACTGTTTTTTTTTTCTGTTTTTTCTATGCCTTTAAAATTTGTTTTTAAAATTATCTTTTAGTCGAATTCATATTTCACAGTTGTTTTTAAATATTTCATAAAGTTGAAAGATTTATTTATATTCAATATTATTCATATTTTATTTCTGTAGCAAATGTAATATTTTTGTAAAATACTTGACTTCTGAACTGTTAAACTTAGCTGAAATATAAACTTCGGTTGAAATGCTAGAAATTGATTGATTGATTTGAAAAGGAGAAAACTTATGAATTATTTACAAGTACAATAATTTTATTACCAAGAATAAGGGAGCAAAAGACATTACCAGTTAAAAATAACTTTTTAAGAAACTCTGTGAAAACCATTCCGGATTTTACGTTTAACATTTTTAGTGTAAAATTTTTCTGGTACGGAAATCGATGAAATAAGGTCTCAATTTGATATCATCAACAGTTAGGGAAACAGGTAAATTTTCCGGGAAAAACAGCATATTAAAATTTTCAAAAAGTATACTCGAGAAAAGATTTCCAATATCACAAAAATCGGGATGGTAAAACTCTAGAAAAAACAATTCGTTTTTTATAAAATTTTTGCCATTCATAATCGTAACGTGGTAATAATTATTTTATATAACAATTAACAATTATTAATAACTGAATCAGAGGAAACTCATTATTTTTCTGAGTTCATGAAAATAATTTTATTCAACAGTTTTGTAAAAAGCTAGAGATAAATGGAAAAGAAAATTCAAACATGATAAATTATATTCTTAAGAAACAGGAAGTGGAGATAACTTGAAGCAGTCAAGGCTACTGTCAGAAACCTTAAGATAAAGAATCTGATAAGTTTTAGTTAGTTACTTATACATAAACTATTTCATATTATGCTTAGTCGGTACATTGCGTATATTTAATTATTACTTTCAGCACGTACGTCCTTACACGTAATTTTCAGAGCCTGTTTTCTTTACAAAAAATAATGTTGGTGTATAATATATTAAAATGTAGGCGTACTTACTGTAAGACACGTAATAAGTTCGTATATTGATAATTTTAAGTTTTTTATTGCTTCACCTATTATTATTTTTGATACAATGTTGGAGAATGACTCTTGCCGGTATCGAACTTAGACCATATGAATGAGTAAACAGCATTTAATAAATATTCAACATTTATATACTCTAGTAGCCAATATTAAAACACGTAATATTTATAGTTTGAAGTTTTCCCACGGTTTGTATCATATGAATATTATCCACCGTAAGATTAACTTAAAACACTATTAAAATGGCACCAATGGAGAAAAGTAATATATTCGTTTTAGTCATGAATTATTGAAGAAAAGTAGTTCATATTTACAAAAGCCCAATTTGGCTTCTATAATTCTGTAAAGAGATAATCATCTGATTTTTTTTTCTTCTTTTAATAAATATGCACATGTTAATAATACCAGTAATAATAAACAATGTGATTCCAAACTATAAATGTTTTAGAAAGTATATTTATCAAGTTTATAACTATCGATTTACAGCTCATTTTATTAAGTTATAACCCAGATTGATTTGATACTCACCAGTTTACGAACTGTTGCACAACATATAGGCGCAACACTGGCAAGGTTATTTGGTCTATAAATGTGTAGAATACCTCTAAAATATTCTAATATCAGTATAAGAAAATATTAAGACTGTCTCTAGAACCAAACAGCTTATCAATGTAAAATTTATAAAAGATCACCATAAATTGTTTTTTTTTACAATTTTTTGTCTTTTCTGAACTCATTTATAAGAACTATTTTAAAAAATCTTTATTGCAAGCTAATAAAGATATTTTTGTCCGATATACAATCAATTTTGCAAGTTGGCCGTCCTTTAAACTTTGTGCCTGAAGAAATTTCGGAAATAAAATAAAAATTAACACTTCGGAGGATATATTCAAATATATTTTAACAGTATTTCAGCAGACATTTAAGTGCAACTAGTAAATTCATTTTAAAAAAGTTCGTTATTTATTACGGTCCAATAAAATAATTCAATCCCCAACATCTTTATATTTATAAAGAATAAAAAATATTTGAAAGAAATTCTATAAAGCATGAAAGATTTCCCATAAGAGTGAAAGAACGTTAAATAAGTTTTTGGATTGCTAATTCGAAATTACTTTCCACAAAGTGCAGTCAAACTAGTAATGGCTTACATGTAAACAATTAGTTTGGATGAACACAAAAGACGCTGTATTTCAAGGAAATTACGAACGATATAATAATGCATGTAAATATAAGTCTATCATACGTCTATATCTAATATGAACAGTACGTATTTTAGTGTATGAATAGTTTTATCTGTGATCGTGTTATTTCTTTTTAATGTATGAAATGTAAAACTTTTCATGTGAAACTGATAAAGAAAAATTTATAAATAACGCTCTAGTTTTCTATGAGCTACACATTGTTTATTTTTAAATTTTATTTTAGTCTAGATATAACTGAAAATTTCTTGTGAACTACTTAGCAAGTAAAAAAACTGGGAAATAAGGTGGTCAGATACTCAACCATCTGCAGATTTAATTAATTATTTAGTTGTTCAAAGTTTCCTGTTAAATACAGATCAACAACATTTTTGGTTTATGTTTAACAGAACTGTTTGGGAAAATCTGAGCCAAGTACTCGAAAAGAGTAACTTTAAAGCTACCAATTTAAATCTAAAAATATGAATTTCAGTACCATTCTAATAAATGCATCCTCAACAAATAAAATGTGCATTTTATTATAGTGCGATTGGAACACTTCTTAAGATTTTTTTAGGGTATATCTTTCACGCAAAATTATTCGAATATTATATTTTCTTTAATACTTTATTAGTTTAATTTTAATAATTTAATATATTTTTAATGCAGTCTGAATGAATAAATATTTTTCATCAAAAGGGGGATGTAAGCAGTGAAGGCTGCTATAAATACTTTTAATTTACACATAATCTAGATTTCAACTAGGATTGCCGGCTGATTCAAAAAGGGCTTCACAACTTAACAACTTTAAAAGCATATAAAGATTTATTTAGATAACTTACAGATTCGGTTGAGGTCTCGTTTCATAGTAAACCATATCAATTTTTGACTATTGTAGTTCATTAGTACTGAATTCAGCCACGAGCGCTGTCACCCGTGTTGGTAAAAGTGGATAAATTTACTGGTGCGGAACGTGCTCGCTGTGTGTTTTGGTTTCACAATTTGCAATCAGCAACTGCAATTCAGCGTAATTTTCTTAGTGTAAGTAGGGAACCTCCGAGTAGGCATACAATTTACTCTTGGCAACAAACATTCGTTGAAACAAGTTCTGTTAAGGTATGTTCTGGTAAACGTACAGGATCATAGGACGCACGCATCCCTGGAGCTACTGTGGAACAACTCTCCTTTTCTTTCGTTTTTTTCCTGTTTAGTCTCCAGTAATCACCTTTCAAGTAATACTTTAAAGGATGATATGTATGAGTGTAAATGAAGTGTAGTCTTGTACAGTTGTACAGTCTCAGTTCGACCGTTCCTGAGATGTGTGGTTAATTGAAACTCAATCACCAAAGAACACCGGTATCCACGATCTAGTATTCAAATCCGTGTAAAAACAAATTCAAATCCGTGGAACAACTCAGAAAAAGCTTTGCACATAGTCCGAAGAAATCAACTTGACGTGCGTCACGTGAGACTGGCATTCCAAAAACTACTGTTTGGTGCGTATTACGTAAATGATTACACTTGAAGCCGTACAAACCAACCGTGATTCAACACATTAAAGATGACGACAAAGTTATTCGGCCGCAGTTTTGTGTGTAAATGATGAATAAAATTGGAAGCAATGTAATTTTTAGTGATGAGTCAGTGTTTCATATCAGTAACAAGGTAAACACCCATAACTGTCCAATATGAGCTAGCGAAAACCCTCATGAAACTTCGCAATACATTTGTGATTTCCCTGAAGGTCGATGGTTTTTTGGTCTAAACAAACAAAGATTGTACGGCTCGTTCTTCTTCCAGGAGGCATCCGTAAATGGAATCGTTTATCTGGATGTGCTTCAAAATTTTGTGAAAATTTTTCACAATCTCAGTTAGACGATGATATTGAAGATGGATGACATTACTATCAATAAGACAGAATACCGTCTAGAAATCCGAGATTTTCTTGATGCTCGTTCCCAGGTCGGTTGATTGGTAGTGAAGATCTAATTGCATGGCCACCTCGCTCCCCACATATAATCCCTCTAAATTTTTTCAGCTTTTCCATTAAAAATGGAAGCCATATCGAACCAAAGTGAATGTTGGGTGTCAAACCTGATGTGTTTTTCTATGAAATGAGATCTCAACCGAATCTGTAAGTTATGTCAATAAACTTTTAGATGCTTTTAAAATTATGAAGTTCTTTTTGAATCACCCGGTATATTTATTCGTTTAAGTTTTACTGAAATTGATGAGCTGTTCTTGTTTGTTTTATGAATAAATTTAATTGGTAGTTTATTTGTTCCCGATGCTTATTATTAATTATTAAACCCATTGGTAACATAAAAGAATTTTTCTTATGAAAAATAAAAAAAGTGGTTTTATTTATTAATATGTAATCTAGATAGAATATTTATGACGTAATTGACATTAATTACGCTACCTAACAAGTTGAAAGCTGGGATTCAAGGATTATTAAAACACAATCCGCTTTGAGCCTGCTTGTTAACTTTTTTTTTAAATTTTAATATCAGATGATAATAATAATAAATAAATGGTTACTTTTTTAATTTAACATTACCGTATTAGGTTCAATTTTTTGAGAATTAATTTAATTAAATGTAGTAAAGTTATATTGTTTTAAATTTAACGGATAATATAAATTATAAATTTAATAAAATAATTTATATTATTTTTAATATAAATTATTATTGTTGTAAACTTATGGATAAATTACAAAATATATACGCAAAATACATTTAATTAAAAAAAGCATTGTTTAAATAAAACAATAAATTTATTAAAAAAAATTAGAATATAAATTTTGTTAACTTTTATTTTCCTGGCCTCGTAACTCTATAGCTTTGCTGCAAGAAGGAATGTATGATAATTAATCAAAATAAGGAGTACAGGGTGTTTTCCATTTTTTGTCATACATGTCCCAGAAACCATCGCCCCAAAAAGGTAAGGGTAAACGTACATGTTTTGACATGTTTGAAGCTTAATAATTTGACCGGATAAACCGATTTTTATGAAATCTATCACATAGACTCGTGTATATGGGAAAATTTGTCGGTAAAAGTTTGGGATCAATATCTCTAGAGGATGGCGTAATTAGTTTCTTCTCCCCTCAATTTTCTCAAATTTTTGCAAAGATATATCCACTTTGAATTAAGCTCAGTACATGCGTACCTGCTTATCTTACCATTTAAAAAAGAATTTCCCTTTCCCCAGAAATAAAAAAAGCTATGTTTTCGTTTATTGCATATCTTTTAACAGATTTTTTTTTAAAGTTTTCCTAAGCATAGTAGTAGTGCAAGTGAACCAAAATAATACTTTGAGAACAATATTGGGGGTGTATATGAGATCGAAGCCTAATAATATTGATTTTTTGGAATTTATTAAAAGTTTTTGTTTATTATAAAGTTTTAATAATAATAGTATTATAATAAAATTTCATAAGTCATCTCCTCCCCAAAAAATAAATCTTTGGACAATTTTTTAGGGAAATATTTTTAGCCTCTTTCATTTAATATAGTAAGCGTAGACAAATCAAAAAAATTACTTCGAATGCGATTTTGGGGGTGCGAGGAGCAGTAAAAGTTAAAAAAGCCATTTTACGTTTGTTTTTTTTAAGATTTTTTTTTTAATGTTTTAAACATTCTTCATTTAGCATTATTTTTTCACTACATAAGAATAAATAACTAATGCCAGGAAAGTGAAGCAACTTTGTGTTAGCTTTTTCTTTACTTGTGCGAAGTAAACGAAGTGTTGTGAACGCGAAAAATTTCAGTTTCCAGATTTCAACGGAAATATCCATTTTAAAATCCCTGAATCCATTTTGACTAGTTTCTGCGTGACGTATGTACGTACGTATATATCTCGCATAACTGAAAAACGATTAGCCGTTGGATTTTGAAATTTTGAATTTAGGACTGTTGTAACGTCTAGTTGTGCACCTCCCCTTTTCATTGCAATCGACTTAATCAAAAGTGTCCAAAAAAAGCCCAAAATCCAAAAGTTTTGGTTGTTGAATTTTTTCTTAACTGCAATAATAAACCCTCATTGAGAGCTTTTCAACGATATATCATAAGTTGTACTTATTTTCATTGGTTCCAGTTATAGCCAAATAAAACTTTAATTAATGAAATATTTGCATGTTACAAGGAAGAAGGCACATCGGTTGGAATCAGACTTCATTTTCTTCTTTTTTTTAACTTTTTTTTAAATTTAAATTTATTATTGATTTATTGATAATTATTAACCACTGATTATAAAAAGATTTTTACGAGAAATAATAATTCAATAATAATAATTTTTAAAAAAATATGAAAAAAAAATCAGAAGTTATTAGTGAAATAAAATTTTATGTACTTTTAAAATGTGTATGTAATTTAATAGGTGTACGAGGAAGTCATAAGGTATCCATATAAGATTTTTTTATTTTATTATGATATTCGGTGTTATTTTGACACAAACAAGATATGGCTTTCTTAATCTTCAATTTAGTTTTAAACTTAGATTCTAATCGAATACCTATTAATATGAATTTCTAATTTTTATAAAATTCCCGCCTTGAAATTCCATGCATAAGGTCTAATATTAACATTTTTTACTGATAATCAAATAAATTTATGTTAAAATAGTAAAAGTAAAGCTTTTTAATAAAGGTTAAAGTGATTTTAAAAGAATGAGCAAGAGAAAACTTCTTTCACCTTGAAAATGTTATGTTGAATATCTTTTAATACATTTAACTCCATCTGTTGTACTATGCGTTTAATTAGGTTTGAATTTAGGTTATGGAATTTTAACAAAAATAAATTTCATATATTATTTGAGAATAATTAGAACAGAACAGACTATTGGGCTGTTTCGTCATAAATTTTTTTTTATTTAACCTCCGAGTCCACAGTTAAGCATTACTTCAGAGGATGAAATGAATGATTTGTAGCGTGTATGAAAATGCCATGCCTGACCGGGATTCGAACCCGGTCATAAATATTTAGTTTTTAGGAAATTTAAGTTTTTCAGGGAATTAAATTTGTTAATCTTAATTCGGATATTCTTTGTTGAGAAAAAAGCTTACTTTATGTAAAGAAAATTTATAGGATAAATTTCTTAAATTAAAAAGGTATCTTGAGAAAAACGAATATAAAAAAAGATAGTTTATTGTCCACTAAAAAACCAATAATTATAATTTTTTACTCAAATTGATTGACAAAAAATTGTGAATACTTTTAATTAAATTATTTGTAACTTTCTCGTGAATGTTGACTTCACATATGTTAAAGTTTGTACACTGTAAGATAATAAATTCATATTTACACATAAATGAATTATTTTTCATCACAGATATAAATTTTTTAACAATTAGAATTTTTTTATAAACGAATAGTATGATAAGATGTATAGAATAATGGTTAGAAAAATCAAAAACGTTGGCCCGGAAAAAATTTCAAAGAACTGTAGAATAATAGGTTATATTTTTAGACAAAAAAAAAACACTATTATTTCATTTATATTCCAAACGGCTGGTTGTCCAAAATTTTACGACATTTTTGCTTTTCGTGAAATTTTAAGTAATTCAGTTCATGATTTTGAATTTGATAACCAAATATATAATTTCTACTATAACTTTACGACCATTATTTTTTTTTCTTCCATAACTGCGTGATTTTTTCACTCAGTAAGTTTTAATTATAGTTTAATTCAACTATATGATAATATAAGATTCCTTCTTTGCTCTGAGGCTTTTCAATCTTCTGCCTCAGAGCAAAGAAGGAATCTTATCTTAATCGTTTTTTTCTTCTTTTGATATACAATATCAAAAGAAGAAAATAAGGACATTTTATGTAAAATAATGACATGGGAAAATCTGAGGATATTTTATTCAGGAACAAAAGAATTATATGACAAGATCCTGTGAACGAGAGCTAAGTAGAAAAGCATCCCAAGTATTGGTTGTATTAATTGAGAGAATGTTCTATTTTAGTTCGAGTCAATTACTGACAATAGAAGTATTAAAAAATATTTTATCCCCTCATTAATTGTTAATTTTCGTAACGGAAATGGTACATGAAGAAAAAAATAAATTATTACAAAAGAGAATGTTATATCTTTTTGGATGCAGTTTTCCTTTAGTCAGAGATAAGTAAATCGTTTTTCTTGAGTTAAACTGGAAAAAAAAAAATAGAAAGAATATGACTAGAATTGGAGGAAATTTTTTCCTTTGATTTTCTGATGAAAACTACAGGCCCTCCTTTTTTTCTGCAGAGGGTCTCTTCTGCAGTACTTGCATTTAGTTTTGTAAAATCAATTATTAACTTAACTACAGCAGTATTAAAATTTCAATTCAATTAACCACTTTTTATTAAGTGTTCGCTTAATGCTTCGCCAAGGATACCTCTACAGTGCTAACAAGGATTTGTGTAACAAACGAAATAACAATGAATTGATAAAACCGGTTTTCGGAGTAATGATCTTGTATATTCAAATAATCTTATTGTATTCAAGTATTGTATAGCAGTCGAAATAATTTTATTACTTATTAGCATTCTTTGGATTGTTAAATTATAATGATTATAACTATAATGATTTAAATGTAATAGATACTTTTCTTTGTTTATCCTGAAGGTACATGTTTAAGTAATTCTTGAGGCTTATATATTATAAAAAAAATTGATATGGAAAAGAATATGACTTCTTTGTACGATATTAAATTACATACACATTTTTTTTTAAATGGAAAGTACATAAAATTTTATTTCATTAATAACTTCTGATATTTTTTCTCTTTTTTTACTGTTATTATTGAATTATTATTTATCGTAACACTTTTTTTACAATCATAGGTTAATAGATTTACTAATAAATCAATATATTTAATTTAAAAAAAAAGTAAAAAAAAGGAGATGAAGTCTGATTCGAACCAGTATGCCTTCCCATTTTATGATCCAAATATTTCATTAATTAGAATTTTGTTTGGCTATAACTCTGAAACCAATGAAAATAAGTACCACTTATGATATATTATTGAAAACTCTCAATGAGGGCTTATTATTGCAGTTAAGAAAAAGTAAAAAATCTAATTTTTTTGAATTTCGGGCTTTTTTTGGACACTTTTGTTCCAGTCGATTGCAATGAAAACGGGAGGTGCACAGCTAGATGTTACAACAGTCCTAAATCCAAAATTTCAACATCCTACGGCAATCGTTTTTGAGTTACACAAGACGCATACGTATATACGTATAGAAGTCACGCCGAAACTAGTCAAAATGGATTCAGGGATGTACAAAATGGATATTTCCGTTGAAATCTGAAAACCGATATTTTTCGCATTCACAATGCTTCCTGTAATTCGTACAAGGAAGAAAAAATTAATGATAAAAGTAGGATTAATATAATTTTAAAAAATAAAACCTTGAAAATAATATCTATGGCATAACAGTAACAATAAAATCCTAAAACTCAATAATAATGAGATTGAAACTGTTATGCAATGGCTTCTTACACAAAATGAAAATTGAAAAAAACGTTTGCATTCATAGGACTGAAATATCTACCATATTTCTTTATGTTAATGCAAATAAATAATTTTTTTTGCGCAGTGTTTTATTTTCAATCGGTTTCAATTGACCGTAACCATATTAGATTTGAATAAAAAAAAAAAAAATTCAAAAGAACTTTGAATACCAAAGAACATTGATCAAAGTCCGATTCAGAGAATTGAAAGCAAAGAAAACACCAAAAAATAGTCTTATAAATCACAGAAAGAATAACTAGTCAAACAACGAAACAGGAAAACAAATCAAAGTACCAAAAAACGTAAGTGACGAAACAAAATGAAGAATTTTGTCAATGCACAACATTCTAGGATAGCAGATGTACCTCAAATCTGAGCGAACTTTTACAAACTAATATATGCAATCGCTTTTATCCGCTCAGTTATCCAGGAGGTTAATCCCGAACCAGTTCACGTGGATTTTCAGTCTCATTCTGTATCTTCAATTGAATCCCCGTACCTCCTCACGAACGGCTGGCAATCCCAGATAATCGTGTATTTCAGTGTTTTTTCGGAAACCACGGCGCTTCTACTATATTTCTCAATAATTTACGCTGGAATCGCTGTACGAGTTCGATGTTACTCTCGCTTGTATCCTACAGTTGGATTCTATAGGTCCATGTCGGCTTTAGGACTGCTGAGTACAGCAATTTCTTGTTAGATAATGATAGTTGCGACTTGCGATCCCTGCCTAGCAACCAGTACATCTCCCTGTACTTAGTGGTAAGCTTCGTCCTTTTCTCCTAGACATAACTCCGCTACGTCATCCAGATGCTGTCAGCATGCGGATGAAAATCCCATTAAATTGAATTCGCGAACAGTTACCCCTCCTCTTCTTAAACGTAATATGCGAAGACTTAGCCGGATTAACCTTCATTTTCCATCTAGCTAGCCACTCGTTAATTAGATCCTATGCAGTTTGTAGTTCACCGGAAGCTACGATAGGGTCAGCATCCTCAGCCAGAATTGCGGTGACAAATATATATTATTTTTTTATTTATTTTAAGTTTTCATAGGAGTTACATTACAGTATCCCTTTTACCGGTAGTGTAACTTACAATATCCATCCCGTCTTTCTTATGATTGTGACGCATGAAGAAAAGTCAAGAAGCATCAATTGGATTTTTCGTTTTTTTTTAACTTTGATGTTTACTATCAATGTATGTAAAATTCAGTGTTACTTAAAAGAGAGAGGGAGAGCTCATGTAATTTTTAGTCGGGTGCACAAGGTTGTCCGCCTTCGGGTATGGTGTGGGTTCGCAGGATCATCTCAGGCAATGCCGATGCAATTGTCTGCAGGTGGCAGGATATATGGAATGGGCCTACAAACTCATCTCGGACTTTCAGAGATGGCTGTAAGGAAAACACGGGAGATTGAGGTATGAGTAGACACATTTCCCCGGTCAAGGTTCCTGCAGTATAAGGAAGCATTCAGGGAAAAATTTGGCGTTTACCCCAGATAACATTATTAGAACTATGATGCAGACCGAACAATCGTGGTCTGCGGTGTCCTTGATGTTAGTCAAGATCATCCGAACAAAATTGGCGGAAGAAGTCCAATGTGGATAATTTCCTACAAGTCTCTCTTGAGACAGGTTCCAGGCCCCAATGTCGAGGTTAAAAAAAAGTGACTGGACCCCGATGGGTTCAAGGCGGGGACCAGCAATGTGGATGTGAATGAAGACAAGATACATAGGTTGCTATGATAGTTCCGTATGGTGGAGCCAGTATTCCAAGTTGTGGAAGGAGAGGAGGTTTTTATTAGGTAGCCACTTCTTCTTCTTCATCTTTTTCCTGTTTAGCTTCAGGTAATTACCTTTCAGATAATACTTCAGAGGATGAATGAAAATGATATGTATGAGTGTAAATGAAGTGTAGTGTAAGTCTTGTACATTCTCAGTTCGACTATTCCTGAGATGTGTGGTTAATTGAAACTCAACTACCAAAGAACACCGGTATCCACGATCTCGTATTCAAATCCGTGTAAAAATAAATGATTTTACTAGGACCTGAACGCTGGAACTCTCGACTTTCAAATCAGCTGATTTGGGAAAACGCGTTCACCTCTAGACCAACCCGGTGGGTTTTTTATGGGGTAAGCCAGCAAGGAAAAGTCTCACATTACCATGGGTTATAGACTTCATGGTGCCTATAAAAGGTTTTCACTCTCCAAAATTAAAAAAAGTATTTTTTGAAGGATTGAATATCACACGCTGCATTTCGTTGGGTTTGGCATATTGATATTTGGGTCAGAAAAGACAATAGGAATCTACTTCACTCCTTATTTTTCTTGTAAGCCTGAAATGGAATATAGCTGTGGTATGTCTGAAAGTTACTTACAACTCATGTCAGGTCGCTGAAAACCATTACTATTATGATGCTTACGTACACTACAAGTTTATTTTATACTATCAAGTTCAGTAAATTTATCTATATTTTTCCATAATGGAATTTGATTTTTTCAAAAATATGTTTGGGTAGGTCCCCCTTTTAACTTAAAAATACAATCTTGCCTGCCACCTTCCTGTGGTTTTGAAATTTTGTTCAAAATAATTAATGTCGTAGAAATTAAAATAATTTTTGAATAATATTCTTTTTTTTATTTCTTGGGCCGAGCCTCTACACTTTTGGAGAAAACTGTTATTTCTACCATTACTTTGCTGCTTATTATCTCTCCTATTAGAAACATTACAGGAACAAAAATTAATGTTCGTATGACTTTTTTTCAACATATTTTATCTAACAATTACAATTTTGTAAAAGTTTGTGGGATTAGAGTTCCTTTAATAAAAGGTTCTATCAAAATCTTGAACCATGTTAATGCCTACGAATTTCTAGTAATGTGAATTGTTTCAAAAAAACGCTCTTTGAAACAAGAATTTTCGATTATTTTTGCATCAACAACTTTTATAAATTATACATCTAAAAAACTTTTTATACCTCTCTATTTCAATTATCTTATTTTAATTTAGATTGGTTTGCAGTATACTTGTTTTGTTTGTGCCAAGAATATTTATTCATAATACTTGGCATCGTTTAGTATATAATTATAATACTATATTAAAATTGGAAAATTAATATGCAAATGAAAATAAAATAAATTTAATTTAAAAAATACAGTTATTAACTATTTTAAATTTATATAAATGAAATATATAGTAATAAAATGAATGGAAAATATACATTATTTTTT
This sequence comes from Lycorma delicatula, assembly GCF_047948215.1. Classification (NCBI taxonomy): domain Eukaryota; kingdom Metazoa; phylum Arthropoda; class Insecta; order Hemiptera; family Fulgoridae; genus Lycorma; species Lycorma delicatula. Next base: position 40,623,665 of record NC_134462.1, read on the forward strand.
TAAAGTAGTTTATATGATATTGCGCAACAATATTGTTTTACTTGTACGTAAAGTAAAAGTACGTAATAGTAATAATACTAAAGAAATTTTATTAATGAAATAAAAATCTAAATAATAAAGAAGTAATAAATACGTCTACTTACTTTTGTATTGCAATATGCATTATTATATGTACATCTGTATTTGCTTAATGAAGTAACTCTCTTCTTTATAGTATTTTAATAATGTCTAGCCTGTTTGCCAAGTGACAAACAAAGCAGTTGATGTTTTTTTTTTATAAATATTATATATTCAAACAGATTTTCTGATTTTTTTTTGTTATCATATCTCCTAAAAGAAATTTTATAATTGTCATGGAAATTGTGTTTTTATTGATAACCAGTCGACTTAAACGCTAATTGAGGAGTTTTTGGTGTAGATTAGATTATTGAACTAAACCATGAAGTTCTTGCACATAGAGCACTACTCTCAAGGAATCCAACCTTGCAGAAGTATTATATAATACCTTTCATTTCTTTTGATAGACCAAGATAATTTTACTTCTGATACTAATATTATTTTATATTTACAGGAATCTCTTTTAATGTATTTATATAAAGTTTTAGTACTGCTAACACGTTTCTAAGTGCGTGTAAAATTCCTTTATGCTTTTACAGTACAGAAGTAATTTTATCGAACTTTTAAAAAATGTTTAAACAAGAATAGAATACGTAATGAAATTTGATAGGAGATAAATAATGTAAAAATGATTAAGATTAAAGTATATTATATGCTGTATGTAATTTATTAAGATTAGTTTTAAAAAGCTAACTTTTTTGTCTCTGTAAAGTATTTTTACCTCCTCCTTCGAAACAAATTTTTTAATTAAAATACATTAATTGAAATTTAATGTACATTTTTAAACTTAGTTATTACCGTCTTAATCATTGGAATAAAATAAATATATATAATAAAATAGCTGATATTTATGTAATACGCTAAATTATGTACTATACATTTAATAATATACCGAAATAATTGTATAGAAATTATTAATATTAAAGTAGTATTGTACTACAATGTATATTAAAAAAATTAAATTGAAAAACCTAATTGGCTACGCCAGAAAGGATATCAATCGATCATTTTAAGCTCTATTTTGAAAATTTAAAGTAAAATAGTTTCTTTTTATAGAAAAAACAGAAACCAGTGTTATTAATTATAGATACAACGATAGGTCTAAATAAACAACGGTTTAATTTTATAGGAAGGCGTGTGAAAATTTTTGGCTAATCTTCTTCTCAAGAAATACTAAAGAAAGGGCTATCAAAAAATTAAGATTTTTACATTTTTATGCCAAGTAGGCCAACTTATCTCTGGTCGCAACGACGCATAAAAGTAATAGACTACCATGGTTTCTATTTATATCAGGTCAGGTGGATTGAATCGTCCGATGGCCATTACACCACGGTAGCTTTCCTGATGTGATAAATATTCATGTAATTAGGTGGATTTCACCCAACCGGCATCTTACATAGTTTATTTCTAGACATAGTGCTTTTCAAGATAGTTTGGCCAGATTTGGTTTATTAATTCAGGCTTGTGTCCGGAATGTAGGGCTGTTGATGATGTACGCCATGTCTCATATGTCTGCCCCAAGTACGAAGCTGAACGTAACAAAGTAGCTAGAGAGCTTGTGAGGATGAATTCTGGTTTTACTCTGCAAGTTAACTGGAAAACCGAGAGGGAGTGGAAAGTAGTTGCTAGCTTCCTTAGATTCTTAGCCCTGAAGAGGATGGCTGTAGAGGCTGACGCTGTAATAGATGTATAGATAGAATAGCAAGGGGATGGCTAGGGACTCGCCTAGGTGTTTACTTCGCCAATATAGGCGTTTTGGAATTGAGTCACGGTTATCTGAAATATTCGCTGTTAGGATGAGATGGATGTGTGGAGAACTCTGTGATGGAGCTGTAGTGTGGGAGAGTATAGGCATTGACCTCGCTCCCGAATGAAAACCAGAGCAGAACGAAATAGAGTATATTTCCATCAGAGCCTTATTGAATTTGTGAATCTGTTTCTTGATTTTTAAGCAAATCAAGAGGATCTTGAATAAATTGAATTGTTGGTATTTCCATCAGAGCCTTATTAAATTTGTGAATCTGCTTCTTGATTTTAAGCAAATCAAGAGGATCTTGAATAAATTGAATTGTGGGTCATGTTGAACGTCTTTTGATGTAGAAAATATAGATGTGAAACTCCCATAAATTCCTTTTCTAAAGCAAGATGTAAGTAAAAAAAAAGAAAATATATACTTATTTTTTGGGGAGGGAGTGAATATTAAATAAAAATTTTTAATATTTTTTTAAAATATTAAATAATTTTTTTTTTTAATTTGTGTTTTAAAAAATAAATTTGTATAAAAACCTAAACTGGGGCTAAACTGCCCCAGTAAAGATTAGAGAATCTTATTTCAGCCACAACATCCCCACCACTTTTTTCTAATTTTTGCAAAAATTCAATACATTCTTTCCTCCGAAAGTATCTATCTACCAAGTTTGAAGAAAATCAGTTTATGGGATCCAGAAGACCCAATGCAGGCCATCATACGTATGTACATACCCACAAACGTCCGTCTGATAAAAATTTAATTTTTTGGACTTGGGAGAATTGAAAAGTATTTTAAGTATTTTAGTAAAAATATTTTTTGCAAATACTTATATTTATTTAAGTCTACTTTTTATTTAACACTTTTTTTAAATGTCTCCTTAAGGCACAAAACTTAAAACTACAAATATTTTTAGCCTTTTTTTTATCGATCTATATACTTTCCCGTTATAGCTATAACGGTATATATCTATAACATCATATGTCGCTATAGCTGAGTAAAACTTACAGTAACATAAAATAACCCAGCAATTGCGACTCCTCCGGAAAAGGGGACGCATTGCTCCCTCCTTATAGCTAGTGCCCCGTTGTGGCGTATTCCTGCAAGCCTATTAAGCGTTAGCACCGAAAGGACTTCAGTGGACGGTCTGAAGGGGAATTACGTCGGGAGGACAGGCTTTATAAGCCTAGCCTTCCGCGGTCGGCCCATGAAATGGGTTCGATAACGCTGGTTCAACAACGGATTGGAATGCAATTAAATCCGTCTTAAATTCACTAAAATAATAATACAAAAAACTTGAAAAAATTAGATCCGAGATATAAAATAACCCTTTTAAAAAACCAAGCCCGATTAGAATCATCCAGCAGCAAGGGACTCTGTCCAAGTTCTGCGATAAAGTAGGGAGTAATAAACTCCCGCCAATTTTGCATTCCATTCCATTCCTATAGCTGAGAAAGCAAAAATTCCATACTGAAGATATAAAAATCTTTGTTAAATAAAATCTTGGAAAATTATTTCAAGAGAACCGTGACACACAAAAAGAAAGAGCAATAAGTTATCAATTTTTTAAACTAATTTCAATAAATTTAATTTCTTTTTTCTAATTGTTATGTTATAAACTCTTTATGCCAGATTGTACATTTTCTAAATAAGATTGGCAAGAACATCACCGATTAACGATTAAAGAAGTCGTACGTAATGCATGCTAGACGACCTTTTTGCAAAAAAATAAATTTACTAAAATCAAATGTAAATTTTGAAATAAGAAAGGATTCATGTAAATATTTTTTAGAAAGTTTTAAAATTTAGGATTTTTAGAAATTTTTACGTTTTTGAAAAACTGAGGCTTTTAAAATTTGTTTTTACCAAAGAATCATTCAAAAGTAATTTAGACAATGTGTCGGATATTTCAACAATGTGTCGGATGTGTCAACAATGTGTCGGATATCTCCCGACTTTTAATATTCACTTTCAAACAATATTAAAAGAAGTTAAAAACTAAAACTTGTATGTAAAATGAGATTATTATTTGTAAATGAGGGGATCTTAATCGTGATCGTTGCCAGAAATATTTCGCTTGACTACACCCCCTTAACCAGTATGAAAAGTGTCTATATATACCAGCTGTATAGACGGCTTTTACTATCAGAGGCTATTATTATTAATAAATCAATATATTTAAATTTAAAAAAAAAGTAAAAAAAGGAATGAAGTCGCATTCGAACCGATGTGCCTTCCCCTTATAAGATCCTAATATTTCATTAATTAAAATGTAATATGGCTATAACTCTGGAACCAATGAAAGTAAGTACCACGTATTATATATCGTTAAAAAGCTCTCAGTGAGGGGTGATTACTGTAATACAGGAAAATTCCAAAATCCAATTTTATTTCTGATTTTGGGCTTTTTTGGACACTTTTGGTCCGGTCGATTGCAATTATCAAAAGGGGAGGAGCACAACTAGATATTACAACAGTCCTAAATCCAAAATTTTAACATGTATACAGATTTCTCGCCGAAACCAGTCAAAATGGATATTTCCGTTGAAATCTGAAAACCGAAATTTTTCGCGCTGACAATCCTTCCTTTACTTCGTACAAGGAAACAAAAAGCTTATAATTTTTATTTATTGTATTTTTGTTACCAAACTTACAGTAGCGTATAAAACCAGTAAATGTTTGCATATAAACTAGAATTTATAATAAGCATAAACTTTTGCTAATAAATTAATATTCTTCTGTTTTATAATGTATTAGAGCTGAACAGGGTATCAAATAATCAACTGCCGGGAAGTCCTTGTGTCAACGGCATTATAGATTTATACATACTTGTACTCCTACAAAGGTAAAACTGTAAGCAAAACACGTCTTAGTACGTATGTTTGTAACTGGTAAACGAAACGACCTTCCTAACATGGGAGGGGGGTCATCTTTTTAGTTCCTTGTTAACTAATTTTTTTATTAAAGTTTTAGCGGATTGAAATTCATTAACCCAATGCGAGTAAATTGATGCGTTAAGACATAAATAAAATAAATGATGTACAATTAAAATGAAATATATCACCTTAGTATTGTCTTTGTTCTGATTTTTTTTACAGTTTTTCTATTGTATTTAATAACGTATAATTCTTCCTTTCAAAGTGATTAAATTAAATTTATCACTAAATTGTAATTTTCAAATTTTTTGTCCACCTGTTTTTCTAGATATACATATCGTATGGTTTTTACAAGTATACGAAAATATCCACAATCAGATGGAAATGTCCAAATTTCCGATCAGATGGAAATGTCCAAATTTCTGATCAGATGGAAATGTCTGCTTCTCCCCCCGCAGTCGCAATCAGCAGATGGGTGGAAACCCCACCTCTTCAAGGTGTAACCACACCCATCCTAGTGCGGTTCAGCCTCGACCAAGTTTGGCGCGACCCACCGGGTTGGTCTAGTGGTTAACGCGTCTTCCAAAATCAGCTGATTTGGAAGTCGAGAGTTCCAGCGTTCAAGTCCTGGTAAAGTCAGTTATTTTTACACGGATTTGAATACTAGATCGTGGATACCGGTATTCTTTGGTGGTTGAGTTTCAATTAACCACACATCTCAGGAATGTTCGAACTGAGACTGTACAAGACTACACTTAATTTACACTCATACATATCATCCTCTGAAGTATTATCTGAACGGTAGTTACCGGAGGCTAAACAGGAAAAAGAAAAAGGTTTGGCGAGGTAGTTGGAATTCCTCAACCTTCTTTGTTGGATCTTGAACCAGGTGAGTATTGTTGGGTGGATGTTCATTCCAGCGTTGTCGCCACTTGGAGATTCGTCAACAGAATTGATACTTACTAAATCAGCCCAGGGCGGTTTGCCTGACCTCAGCCCAGTTTTTGGCAGATCCTGTAGGGTATCGTACAAGAGAGAGATCATATGAGAAATGATCCACTTGAGCAAGTCTACCTTAGCCGCTTTACTCCTTAGATCTTGCAAAGCAATATTAGCCAGAACAGGCAGCCACTGAATGGGAGTATATGTAACAATACCATTGATAACCCTCATGGCTTCATTGAGCTGCACATCAGGCTTCGTTGTGTGAGGCGCTTTTTCCCACACAGGGGCACAATTTTCAGGGGAAAAGAATAATACTACAAACATTTTTAGAAACTTGCTTTATACTCTTTAATCATATTATTATCACACATTGCATGAGTTTTATTAGCAGGTCAATTTGAATTTCAAAAGATAACATAATATATTGAAATTTCTAATATATTTATAAAATATCAAAAAAAATTTCAAAAACAAATATTTACACCTGCAATATTAATTTCTCCCATACGGGGTGATGTTTGCAAAAGTAATGGTGGAATATTGTACCGTCGCACGACCTTAGTAATAGTACAAAATTTCATCAATTGGCATTGTCAGGAAGGATGCCAAGATTTGAGGACAAACATGAAAAAAAAAAACATTTTGAGTTAAAGTAAAGCAAATAAAAAAAAAAGTCAGAAGTATGTTAACGTGATAGGAACGAAAAGAAAAAAAAAGAAGATTTCTCCAACGTTTATGTATGCTTTTTTTCGATTGTTAGTTTCATTTTCTTGGCGGCGATTAAAAAAAAAAATTTCGACTTTCGATAAAACTATTTATCTCGAATTTTATCAGAAATGTAAAATCATTCACGCACACGTGCGCGTGTGTGTGAATTCTTCTTCTTATAAGGTATTGATAAAAACCATTAGTTTAAACAAGAATATTATATTTATTAAGATTTTAAATATTTTTTATTACATATTACGTGATAGTTATCCAAATGCTCCTGAATTAATTAGAAACAAAAAAAACCATAACAAGAAAAGGAAGTTTAATTTTTTTTTAATTTCCTTTGTTAATTAAGCTAAAATACTGAGTATTTGTTGCTTTTGATTATTTATTTTGAGTTTCAACTTTTATCCAACAAACAATTCTATATTAATTAATTTCTATTTAGTAGCTTACGTAATACTCTCATTTTTTTTATGATCGATTTGATTAGTCATATTTAATCATTTCTCATTTCTTTTTTATATTTCTATTTATGTATTTCCTTTTATGTTTTATTTTCTACTCTTGCTTAAAAAAAAATACTTTAATTATCCTGCAAAGTGTGAAAAATGATAAAGAGAAAGAATTAAGTTTGTGACAAAATCTTGTTAATTTAAGGAAATATATTAGTAAATTATATCAAGTATGAAACTTTAAACAATAACCTAAAAAATTCCTTCTGAATTCCAATATCTGTGTTTGATTAATGCAGGAATATATTTTGTATGAAAACTTGATTTATCAAATATATGAACAAGTAGATCAGTTTCAAATCAAAAAATGCTTTACCATTTTAGTGGTTTAATTCTAAAATTGCTTAAATAAATTGTTATTTTATAACTTTTTTTGTAATTGAAAACGGTTTAAAATAACGTTTTCAATCAAATTTATCCCCAGACTAGCCTTTCTCCAGAAATTTAAAAATGTACTAATCAGAAAGAGACTTAATATTAATTTTTAAGCGCCTTCAGGTGAAAAATTCTGATAATGAGAGCGGATTAATGATCCATGGCTAAAATACAAAGATGTTAAGATCGATTGAAGAAAATCCTTATAGTGAAACCACCTTAAAAAAAAAAATAATAAAAATAAAAAAATAGATATTGCATGATAAGGATTTATTTTTGAAGAGAAATTAAGGAAAGACAGTATGATAAAAAGTAACGTCATGAGGAACACAGTACTTTCTTTGGTTGAGAATAAAATATATGAAAAGTTGCAGAAGTTTTTTATTTAGATGGTAATGAATTAATGAAATAATAGGATGAATGTATTAAAAGTATGAAGAAAATGATAATTTTTATCAAGATATATGTATATAAAAATTTAGAAGAAATTCTTAAAAAGTTTGTGAATAGTATAGTTTAATGGATGAACTATGGACAGTAGAAAAACTAAGAAGAAACCTGTAGAAATATTTTTAAAGTATTGTTGTTATGTAGCCTAGTAGAGTTTGATAAAAACGAAGTGAAAAAATTATGATAAAATTGTGAAACCAATATGGACATATCGCATCCAGTTATGGGCACGGCAAGCAAACAAATATTGAAATCATACAGCGGTTTCAGAACAAACCAGCGAGATGTATAGCTGAGGTCGTTTGCTTTCTTTTTCATGTTTTTTTTTTCTTGTTTAGCCTCCGGTAACTACCTACCGTTTAGATAATTCTTCAGAGGATGAATGAGGATGATATGTATGAGTGTAAATGAAGTGTAGTCTTGTACATTCTCAGTTCGACCATTCCTGAGATGTGTGGTTAATTGAAACCAAAGCACCAAAGAACACCGGTTCTACGGTCCACGATCTAGTATTCAAATCCGTGTAAAAATAACTGGCTTTACTAGGACTTGAACGCTGTAACTCTCGACTTCCAAATCAGCTGACTTGGAAAGACGCGTTAACCACTAGACCAACCTGGTGGGTTGAGGTCGTTTGCTAAAAACAGTGAAATCCACGAGAATATGAGTCTACGGTACATTAAGGAAGAAATACAACTTTTCAGTTTGGAATATGAACTTTGGCTAAATGACCATGTTAATCACTTAGCCGTAAACCTTCTGAAAAACGGTGAAAATGTTAGAAGACTTAAGCGGCTACATGTTCTGGACTATAGTGTAATTCCTCTCTGTTTTTGTCTTCACATTAATTTTTAACTCTTTTTTCTCTTTTGTTTATTTTTTTCTAAGTGTTTCATCAATATGCCATTTTTGTGATTCTTGTTATTGTTATTTGTTTTCCATTATACTTCTACGTTCTATCTCATAAGTTCATAGCACTAGTATGTAATTTTGAAGGAATCTCAATAGGGATTCCTTGTTAATGTGAAGTGATATAATATAATTTATATTAGATTAAAACAATAACATGTAACTGATTCTAAATATAAATTTGAAACAATAAAAAAAAAAGAATCATTTATCCGACTTAGAAAAGAAATACACAATTGTATATATCTGTTAATTAGTAATAGCCAACCCGATTTTCCGTAGTTACTTGTGACTAAATTTTAGACATTTTTTAATCGTTACTGTTAGCAATACGTATTTTATAAACAAATTTTTGATAAGTTAAAACTCTTGTCCTAGAAAAATTATCTTTAAATTGAATCCAAAAATACCTATTGTTACCTTCAACCACCACTTTTTTCTTTTTTGTTACTTCATCAATTTTTTATTTATTTTTGGCTCAACCGCTCGCTCGTGAGTATCAAATCAAATATCCACGAAAGACATGTTTTAAAAAATGTATTTTTTTTATTTTCAAACTTTTAAGGTCATCTTATTTTACCAAATTATAGACGATTTTATAAAATAATAACTAAATAAATGTGTGTGAACGATAAAAGTATGTTTTTTTTCTTTCCCGGCTTTATCAATAAATAATAAGTAAATTAGTAAGGCCAAGAATAATTGATATTAAATTCAAGCTACCATCTCTTTCTTCACTAACTATTCACTAATCATTCTAGCTACATATTACCCAAGGTTATAAATTAATACCCGGAACATTTAATTGCTAATCCTATATAAGTACTGTACTGTAACTTATCATTAACTTACTTTTTTGTTTCTTTTTGCTCGTTTTTTTACACCATGATTACTTCTTTATTTCTTTTGTTACTTTAAAGTAATTCATAATTTCGTATTATACCTGAACCGATCAGTTTGAAATTTCACTTCATGATATTATTAAATGTCGAAAGTTTATTTAATTTATTATCTTATCCCTTTCCTTTTAACCTATGCAACTTTTTAATTCCATTATTTAAAAAACTGAAAAAATAAATAAAGAGAAAAATACTTTTTGATTAATTTTTTTTTACCTAACTGGACTTCACGTGTGCTAGGTTGAACGCGTAAAAAGATATAAATATATACCTTATATAGTGTACAATGTATGTTCATGTATTTTTTTTAATACCTTCGTCTGATTTTGGTCTTTTAAACGAATGATATTTTGGGTATCGATAATTTTTCAGGCAATACTTATGTCGGTAAAGAATAATTATTTAAACATTTTTTAAAAATGTATATTCGTTCTGATAAGCATTATGAGTGAAGTATTTAAAAGTAATCATTGTTAGGACGGAGACTAATTTGTGGTTTAATAGTGTATAAGAAGGTTTGTATTGTTGACTAATAATGAAAGGGTTTTGCTTTTATTTATTTTTTTTACATTTGCAGATATACGATTAATTAATTGACTTCTGATAGTCTGATAATGATAAGGTCAATGGTAGGATGTGAAGGTTTCTCTTGAAAGGATTCGAGAAAAAATACGTACTCTACTAAAGATCTAACTTCATTATATCTTTAACCAGCAACAGATGTTTTTATTTTTTAAAGCACTTTCTTTTTAAATAAATTCGTTAATTTGGTTTTTTTATATAACTAAATAATTTTTAATTTTCTTTATATTTTGCTCTAAAAACCATGAGTAATTGAAAAATAAAAACTATAAAATATATTTATACTATTATATAAAGAAAAAGAGGGTTTTTGTTTGTTCGGATTAAATAAAAAAACTACTCGATCAATCAAAACCAAATTTTTACCTATGTTTCTTGGCATAACTAAGAAGATTTTTAGATATATTTCATCTTGAAAAATCTCGCAGAACCAACCGAGTGATTGCTTTAAAATTTTCAGGATACATTCGTACTATACCATGGAAGGTTTGAAGTCACAGACCGAGGCTCTAGCTTCCTTGAAGGTTAAAATATTAAAAATATTCATTATTTCTTCACCCCCAAGGAGTGTAAAGTTGTAAATTAAAAATATTCATTAAGGAAAAAAAGATTAATCCCTTTACTTCATTATTGTATTTTTGCCTCCATGGCAAAGAAATAAGTCTTTCCATCGTCAAAGAGTTTGTACTTTAGATACCGCAGCTACCACTATTCTGTTTTTTGTAATTTAGTTTCTTTTCCAGGTTTCTATAAAGCCTGACTACTTTAATTGTTATTTATCAGTATTATTTATTATTTAAAGATAACAAACAGTGCGGGGTCCAGGGAAGAGTCCTCTGAGCAGACGGGAATGGCGACCTAAGCGAACTCTACAGGTGTCCAAGGTGCTGTTCCCCTGCAACATAGAATGGCGAGCGAAGTTAGCTCTGTGGCCCAAGGTAGGATTGTAGAGCCGGGAGGCCCCGTGAAGCCCTTGAGTTGGCTTCGGGGTTCGCCTGGAGCGATCTGGGCCCTGAGGGTCCAGAGTTTAGTTAGATGGGCCGGCTAGTAATTAATATGAAGCATTTTAATTTACAGATGAAAAACGTTTATGGTAAGCCTTTCATTTTGAGTCAATATAACATCAAGGTTTTAAATAATAAATCATCAAAAGTTAAACTAAAAACTGAAGAAAAATATATACATTTTAAGTATTAAGTAAACTTAACTAATTTCCCACATAATATGATAATTATTATAATATTAGTTTTCATTTCATAATTACTATTCTTTAGATTACATATATTTTATGCTTAACGAGTAAATGGGTAAGTGTAGCTTTTTTAATCATCAGAGAAGAGCCGAGACGGTGCGAGGTTTTTAAAAAAAATTTCAGACTAAAGTTATTTTGGCATTTGTTTAATTTCTACATAACATTTAAGTGAGCCCAAAACATGCGATCCTCAGGCATATTTTTTAAACTTCACATAGCTTCCCATAACCAAGATTATTAATGTTGAAGGTTTCATTCATATCTGACCAGTGATTCTTCGATTATGAAGAAACAAAGGAACAAACTTTATAATATAAATTAAAAAATAATAATAAAACCGACTAAAAAAAAATCGGCCAAATTGTAAAGAAAATCATTTATATAATTTTATCAGCTAAGATTGGAAAAATACACATATATATATATATATATATATATATATATATATATATATATATATATAAACGCATTTATATTTTTTTTAATTTCATCGTTTAGATGTAATGTCAATTTAAAAACAGTTACAAATACTTTAATTAACCCTTAATTTGATACCAACGATAAAAACAGAAATTTTAAAAAGACCTGAAGCATTTTTTTATTTATAGTGGTTTTTTAAGTACTTTTTTCAATTTTTTCAATTTATTGTTATTCAAAATGTTTGAAGGCTATAAAAAACCTAACTCCTTGGGAATACAACAGTTTGTAAGAGAGACTTTAAAGGCGAAAAATCTCCGTCTTGATAAAAATAAGTAACATTGCTCACATAACGATGTTAAAAGTAATGATGCGAAATGATTACTACTTAGTATGAGATAAGATTTTCTGAAATGTGATGTATAATTTTTTTTAATTAAAATATGCTTTGCCGGCGTCCGTGGCGTGAGTGGTAGCGTCTCGGCCTTTCATCCGGTGGTCCCTGTTTCGAATCTCGGTCAAGCGTGGCATTTTCACACAAGCTACAAATCGTTCATCCCATCCTCTGAAGCAATACCTAACGGTGGTCCCGGAGTTAAAAAAAAGAAGTACTTTCCAAGTAATTCTTACGAGAATATATTTTTAATATCAGATTAACAACCCATTATATGTACTAGTATCTCAATTTAAAAATAAAATACCAATATGTTGAAAAGGAAAATAAATATTTTCAAAATAACCATGTAGACAATTTTATTTTCGTTTAAAATATTTCTCAGTTGTCATAACTCGAAATAAAAATGACAGTGAAACCACAAGAAGAGTTTCCTGTACAAAATAAATCAGAGATCATTAAAATCGTTCCATTTCGTTATTAATAAAGCTTAGACAAAAAAAAAACCTGTGGATCAATTTATGAATCTCTTCCTGTTATATTAAATTCTGTATGTAGTTTGGCAGCTTTTAACATATTTTTTTTTTAAATATTCAATTGAGGAAGCAGTAACATTGTATGAACGACCCACAACTCTTACATTTAATTATTATTATGAACGTTATTTTATAAAAATATTTATTCTAGTTTTTAGTTTATTTCTATTTACGTAGTAAAAAATAAAAATTTACATATGTAACCTTGTGATGTTTACTTAATCTAAAATAACTGGATTTGTTTCCAACTATCTTTTAGATGTAATATGAGACTGCAATGTTAAAGAGTTCCTGTTTTATCAAGTTTTGTACTAACTTTATTGTTATTATGCTTCCACGAATGTGTATTCTCGATTATGTATATCTTTCGATTATAGGTATATCTCGATTATTTTCTTAATTGAATTGTCAACTTCTTATAATATGATTCGCATATAATAATTACGAACACGTTTCTTCTAGTAAAAATATAAAAATGATTTATAGTACCGTAGATGTAAAAATAATATCTTTGATTTGATATAGAAAGTTCATAATATAATTTTTACTGGTGTTTTCTCTACGCAGGTTTTATTTCAAGTTTTTTTTTTACAGTTTTGTCTGTTAATTTTCAATCTAGCCTGAAGTTCATGATATTTTTTTAATACTGATTTTAAAGCATATCAAATTAATTCTGAAGGGCCTAACCTTGTTTTGAGCATTTTTTTTTTATCGACAACCCTATACATTGAAGTTGAGTTTCGAATGAAGTGGTTACCTATAAAATTATTAATTAAAGAAAAAAATTGTAATATTTTTTAGAAGAGAAGTTTTCATCTATTATTTCACATTTTCACAACTTTTTCCGGTAACATTCTCTAAACTCGGAGTAATTTATACTAACGAGTTTAGGTTTGCTACTGTTGAGTAAGTGTCTTCCGGGCAACACGGCAAGAGTCAATTATCACGCTCCTTTTTATTAGTGCGTGATCCTTTCCACTGGATCTTCAATTTTTCAAGACCGTTGTGCAAAGTAGATGATATTATTCTGTCCACAGATATAATTATTGGGATTATATAACCTCTCTTTGATTCCACATTTCCTTAATTTCAAAAGCAAGATATGCGTATTTATACAGCGTCTCATTGTGCTTAATGTTGAGGTTGTTTACTTTATGGGATGGCCACGTCTAGGTAAGTTATTTTCTTCATTTTGTCAACTGTTACGATATCTGGCTTATTACAGTTGATGAATTTTGCTGTTATAATTCCTTGTTTCCAGAGAATTTTTGCATTGCTGTTCTCCAAAAAGAAGACTGGTTCGTAAGTATAGTAGAGCTTATTTTGAAACTCTAACGTGCATCTGTTGTAGAGTTTTATGTATTTGATTTTCGCCGCATTGTTGAGCCTCCGGGTGTACTCCATCGGAGCTACAATCGAACAGCTTGATTATATGTTCTGTTGTTTCATTATATACCATACGTAACTAATATTTGTTGTTGATATTTTCTTTAAGAATAAATTTTTAATACTCCTTGTTGCTACTACTTGATCCTGTTTGCTACATATAAACCCTTCCGTCTCGGAATGTAACTTTCCTTGCACAAGCCAAGTATTTGAAGTTGTTTTGTCGCGACTCCTTCTTGGTCTAGCTGGTGCCTATGTAACGCAACTCTTTCCTTCCCCAATCTAGAATTTGATCTCCGTTGCTCTCTTTCTTGTGTTCACGTTGTTGGTCCTGTTGGCTAGGTTTAACGGCGTGTAGTTCTGGTCTGCCGCTACAATGACTTGATGGAAGGGGTGTTCCTTGTTATGGAAGTAATCCCTTAAGTTTTCGTTCTGCCCGTAGCATAGATTTTTAATACTGAGTATTCCTCTTCCACCTTCCATTCTCGGTAGCGTGAATCTTTCTTTTGACGAGTAGATGTGGTGGGACTTTCTGGGTAGAATATTTTCTTAGCGAGTCTGTTTAAGTCGTCTAACTCTGTTTCACTGTACTTTATTATACCTAATGCCTACGTGAGTACTGGTACTGCATGTGTTCACTGCCTTAACTTTATTTCTCCCATTAAGTTCCGATTTTAAAATTATATTTAACCACTTTTCGTACGTTATCTTATAAATAATAAGAATGTTTTCCCCTCTGTTAACAACCTAGGTGTTTTCTCCGGATGTTCAACTATATCATTATATTCCTGTGCTAGTATTAGGTGCGCTACAGTGAACTTTTTTAGCCAAAAGTTATGCACTTTATCCGATCCTGGCGATCTCCAATTTTGAATGCGCTTAACTGCTTCCCTCACTTCGTTAAGTGTGATGTAATTCATTGCTTCGATGTTTCTCCAGTTTTCATCTTCTGCGGTGTTTTTATGTTCTGAGTTACTCGACCAGATGTTCTTCCAAGATTCTTCCACTTGTTCCTGAGTTGGAAGTTCAAAGTTGTTGTTTTTCTCTTCTGATAATTTTCAATAAAATAATGTCTCATTTTGTTCAAAGTTTTTCTTTTTTTCTTCTGTTTGACTTCTTATGTCGTCTCAATCGTGTTGTGAGGACGGCTAGCTTTTGCTTTTTCATTTCTAATGCATAATCTGCATTTTTAACTTCCTACGAGCTAATAATTTTTTCCATTTCTTGTTTTATCCTTAGTCTGATTTGTCCTTGCCTGTACGCTTCTAATTTTCCAATTTAATATGTAACATTATTATTATTAAATATACATGAAGTTGCCGACCTTCTTGTTTTTATAACACCGTACTTAATATAACGTATATAAATAAATATATTGTATTAGTGATAGCGTCTCTACACTTTCATCCAGAAGTTTCTGGGTTCAAATCCCAGTTAAGCTTGACATCTTTCACACGCTCTAAAATTCATTTCTTATCGCAAAACAATCTTCAAAATACTCTAATTAGGCCTATAATTATTAGAATGAAGTAAGTAAATGAAAAATTATCCCTTGAAATTGTTTTTCATGGAATTTTTTCTGGGATAAAAAACTTTATGGAATTTACAAAATAACTTTTTTTTATAGATGTGACTTATTGAACGGTCAAAAATAATATAATTCTAAACGATTAAAACTAAAACTACGTCATAAATTATCAGCTATTTGATTGCTGTTTAGTAAGGTAGATTACTGTATTTTTTTTATTTTTGGCTTTATAATACTTCCCAAAAAATAAACAATTTATATTTGATTTTGCATGGGAACAAATCAAAATTGCTAAGATATTTCTATTTACTTAATTAATCCCTGTCACTAAAATACGCTGGTGAAATGAGAGGATTAGAATTTAAATTAAAGTAATTTCAAATTTAGATTAACTTGAGAAGATTTTATTTATTTAAATACTAATCTTAGTTAATTTAATAAGCAGAAATTTACTAATCGTATATATGTATTTATATTTATTATGAAATTAATTCATTATACGAGGTAAAAAAAATTTGTCACAAAACTTGACACATCAACTCTATTAGTATTATATCACAATTGTTAATTATATTTATTTAATTTATTATTAGTTTACATAATTTAAATAATGATCCTTAGGAAAAAATCTAATTAATTTTCCTTTTAAATGAAATCTCCATCATGTTTGTAACTTTTTAATTTGAATGATGCTAAAAAATTATTTTTACACGTCTACTTTGTTTCTTATGAACTAAGAAATCTAAGAAGTTTAAATAACTCCTAAGTTTAAGAATCAACAATAGTAACAATAGAAAAAACTTAGAATCCTTTTAAAAACCTATTAATTAATTTAATTTTACCATTCCAGCTAAGAAATCTTTTTAAAATATTTAACTTTGAAAAGATTTCTTGTCGTTGTATCGTCATTATTTTGCAGAAAAGACGGCCTGCATAGTTTGTAAGTAGTTTCTAAAATCGTAGAAATGAACCCCTCTTTTCTTAGCTGTTACCTTTACATTTTTCTTGATATATAAATAATAAAACTGTAGTAAACAATAAGTAATAAAGTTATACTTAATGCTTGTATAGCAAAGGAAAAGTTTATTTAAAAATTATTTTCCAGTCTAGAAAATAATTTATTTTGATGTTTAACGCAGTGTTTGAAGAATACATTCTAATTATTTCGGCTCTATTGTATTCTAAGTTGTAATTTAACGTTTTTAACGTAGCGTGTATGTTTTTCTTGAGTAGAATATATCTTTTTGGATAATTTGACCTTTTAAGACTATGATTGTTATTGTTGTTGTTTATTATGTAATAAAATATTTGAAAGTATATAATCATCACTTGTCAGCAGATTTAAATGAAATGTTCAAGAGTTTTATTGTTTATGTAAAAATTACGATTGTCATATTTCGTAATTAGACCTACTAACATACTAGTAGTACATAATAATAATATAGATAAATTTACGTGGTACTACAATAATTTTAAAATTGTTCAGTATTTATATTCAAAATTAACGTGTTTGATATATTTAATTTTATTTAAGAAATTTGAATGTTAAATAATATTATTATCTAATTAAAAAAAGAAGGTAAATACGGAATAAACATTTTAAGTTATTGGTAAATAACCTGTTATTTAAAACAAAACACATATGTAATGCATAAAACAAAGTGCTTCGTTATATTAGAATTAGTTTTTTAATGGAGAACATTTATATTTTTCGGTTCTGTATATATCTTGCTCTAAACGTTAATTTTTTTAATTTTTCTTCTCCATTTATGCTAAATAGAAAAGAAGTTTACCAAATACAATAAGAACAGCCATAATATTTTTATTGAATGATAGAAAAAAGGGTGAAATGTTTCTTACAACTACGAAAGATAAAATAAAAAATGTGTTTTGTACTGTACTATTTTTAATGAAATCGTTTTTATCATTCATTTACAATATTTTTTATTCATTATCTTGACAATTACAGAGAAAATTTAGGTAACTGTAAAAATAATCATTCTTCACGAGTGTCAGACTTTCACTCATTTAAACAAATTTTGTTATATATAAATCTTTTTTTTAATTTTTATGTTCTGTAAAGCAGAAATTTAAAAAATAAAATATAAAACGTTTATTTCAGTTCTGTTAAAGATAAAACACATTTTAAAATCACTCTTATTTCTTGGTTAGCTGTTCGAAGTTAACAAAAAAATAATAAGCTCTTCAAAAACAGCTTGTATTTTTAAGGTAGAAATTAAATTTTTTTAAAATCCATTTAAAAATGAAAACTATGTTTTTATTTAAGTATTATGTAAATGATCTCTCTAAGGATTTTTTATTCTTTGTTGTTTGTTTGTATTTTGCAAAGGCTTGACTTCGATACACAATCCTTGGTTGATTCACCCGTATTCCTACATCCAAATCATTTTAAAGATTCCTACAGCTTCTGGGATGTTGGTTATGACCCTAATAGTGTTAGACCAAAATATACCGAACCAAAAGTAGGAAACACGAGTTAAAAAGAGGATTGATTACTGAGGAATGACCATCTCCTTTGAATTAATTCAATATAAAGCAAATAACCTTACCCAAAGGAAAGCTCATGATCCCGTTCCCCTTTTCCGTAAATTCTTCAAAATGTCTAGATATTTTCGTTTAGGTGGAAGTTACATATTTCTGATCAACTAGCACAACTGTACATTACTGATTTTGTGTAGACCATCTTAAATATACGCAGCAAACAAAAATTGTTTTCCCTTAAAAAATTAAAAAGATGCTCAGGAACAAGTAGAACTCGTTCAACCCCTGAATTGCACGGCATATGATTGTATCCAATTTAATTACACATCCTTTTCAGTAATACCACCGTGTTGGTATGTTTATATATACAAATTGGTTTAAAGGTTATTGCTTCTATATTTAAGTTTGTATTATTAAATATTAGATTTTATCGGCAAAAGTAAATGTTTGGTTTACGTATTTTTTAAAAATTTAATTATTTTTTTTTACAGTTGATCAAGCCACAAACATAAACACAAAATACATTATTTATTACACACACACACACACACATTTCTAAGTTTTATACATATTATATACAATTGTATGATATGCACATACACATACCTTGAAAACACAAATAACATAAGTAGATGAAATAATTTTAAATTTCATATCAGCTGATCACTCGCTCTACGGTGCTTCCTCAATACTTTACGAAAAGCACCTTCCGTTAGATATTTAATTGTACTACTTTTAAACTTCTAAAAGTTAGACATATTCCTGATATTAGATGGTAGGAGATTGTGTATTACAATTCCAAAAGTCCAAAATCCTTTTTTACAAAGAGTCATAACGTGCATATTATAAATTTTATCATCATATCTTGTATGATAACAATTATTGCTATTAACCCAATTTTAATATGTGCTGAAAACTGTTTTCTTATTGTGATTTAAATGCATTATCTACCTCTACTTATTACCGAAAAATGTTATTATAATTTATTTCAGTGTTAACAAAATTGATGAGCGTTCAGATAACATTATAACATTACTTGAAAACTTTCTTTCGCGATCCTTATTTCTCGTACAGAGTTGATGAAATTAATAATGTATTTGTTTATATATATATATATATATATATATATATATATATATATATATTCGTAATATTAAAATAAAATTGGTATCATATCATACTGAATTTTTGTAAGGGAATGGGATCGTGATTGGAAATGGAATGCGAGGTTACAAGTAAAAAGTACAAACAAGTTAATGAACTGATCGCTCACATTCTCGGTGTTGCAGCCCACATCAAGGAACGCGGAGATATCATTAGGTTGGCGACAGACGTTGGCAACAGTTATCATTAGGTTAGCGACAAATGTAAGGAAAAGTACATCGACAAGCTGGATAGACTCATATAGGATCACTGCTAAAAAACTACACAGAAGTGGGGTACTCTAATGTGTTGTGTACTAATCTATAAATATAAAAATGAATGTTTGTCTGTCTGTATATCCTCTTACGCCTTCCTAAACCATTCATCCGATTGCGATGAAACTTTAGTGAGTTGTGCGCACGCTTGCAAAGGTTTCTGAATTTGTTTGGACCCGCTAGGTGGTGCTGGCATCGAGATATTTCGAAAAATTGTATTTATGGTCCGATTTGCCTCATATTCAGAATACGTGTTATTTACATGGAAAGAATTATCTCTCCAAAAAAATGAAGCCGCTAGATGGCGTTGGTATATAGATATTTAGAAAAATTATATTTATGGACCGATTTGATTCATATTCAGAATGTGAATATTAGTTACGTGAAAAGAAATATTTTTTGCAAAAATTATACCCGCTAGGTGGGGCCGGTGTCGAGATATTTACGAAACAAACAAATATACAAACAGACTTTTTTATTCTATATATATATATATATATAAAAGGCATGTTCTTATGTCTGTTGGTGAAGACTAAAAAACTAACGGACTGATTTACGCGCGGGCAAAAGGGAAAAAGGGGAAAATGGAAAAAGGGAAAGGGTAAAAAGGAAACTGGAAGAGGGGGAGGGAGAAAGGTGAAAGGGGAAGGAAAATAAGTGAAAGGTAAAATTTGTGAAGTTCCATAATATCAGTCTTTTAATTTTTTTATCAAATTTTCTATTGTGTTCATTAAACTATCTCTCTTTATATATATACTCAAATCTAGCAATAGCGACATTTCCTCCTGGATCCCACTGTTATTATATGAATTTAGCAAATTAATGAAATTCAATAAAATATGATAATTTTATTTTAATATTAGAAAAAAGTTCAATGTTTGAATAGCGATTTACTTTTGCTTCTCCTATTTAATTAAGAAACTATATTAGAAAGAAATATGGTAGTGTGGAAAAAAAATGGTTTTAAATGTCTTACATTTTTCATGCGGACTGTATAAATACAAAATCTTTTGCCCTTTTCTGAACAGACAAACATCTTATGACCTACAAAGCTGTTATTTATTAGATACATACCGCAGTAGTAGTAGTAATAACAAATAACTAAAAGATAACATTTTCTCGGATTCTTCATATTTTTAAACATTTAAATTAATTTTATTTAATCGTTTATAAAACAGTAATTTATTCTCATATTTTATCAATTAATATAAAATACAATTAGCATAACAAAAGCATTACAACATTGCAATTGGTTAATTATATATTACATCATTGATCATAACAATTATTTGTATTATTAAAAAAAAAAAAATATTACGTAAAACATTTCAACAAGTGAAAGCATTTTTTTATTATAAACAAACGATAATTTATGTTTTGAAGAAAATTAATTTTATTTTAATTTTTCTCGCAATTTATTATCTCAGTAGGCTGTAAACTAATATACAATTAAACCGTTAGATTTGTCCATTCTCATGATGATGATTATGACTGTGAGCTAAACCGTATCAAAAATGATGTACTATTAGATGTGAACTGGAAACCTGGTGAATCAACAACAGATAAAAAAAAAAAACTGTTGATGCCCAACAGCATATTTTTAATAAATTAAAATTCTGACGTTTACTAACGGATTATAAAAATGTAAATTTTTCCATTAAATATTTTTTTATTAAGGTTGTTTCCAACATCGCTCGCTCGCTAACTCTCTCTCTCTCTGTCTCTCTGCGCGCACGCGTGTTTTGGACGGTATAAATAAAAATTCGACCACCGGGTTGGTCTAGTAGTGAACGCGTCTTCTCAAATCAAATTTGGAAGTCGAGAGTTCCAGCGTTCGAAGTCCTAGTAAAGTCAGATATTTTTACACGGATTTCAATCCTAGATCGTGGATATCGGTGTTCTTTGATAGTTGGGTTTCAATTAACCACACATCTCAGGAATGGTCGAACTGAGACTGTACAAGACTACACTTTATTTAAACTCATACATATATAATCCTCACTCACCCTCTGAAATATTATCTGAACTGTAATTACCGGAGGCTAAACAGGAAAAATAAAAATAAAAATTCGAGAAACAATTTGCTCTTGAATATGGGAAAAGTATTCCAATCTAAATATTCCAATCCGACTTATTTTATGTTGTTTAATCTGTCCTCCAGTTGTCTTCACTCAACTGAATAAATATACTGTTGCATATTATTATATATATATATATATATATATATATAATCAAAATAAAGGCTTTTTTAATTCTTTTAACTATCTACGAAGCAAAAAAAAATTATTTGCTAAAGGTGAGTTTGTAGTGCCAGTGATATTCTTATGTATGACTGAAAAATCTCAGGAAGTTTCTAAAAAAATTTGACTGTATTGATACATTTCTTCATTTTACAACTGAAAGGTATGAACAATAATTATAAGAGAATCGATGAATATGTACATTCCGAAAATATTATATTAAACGGTACTGGATTTTTTTTTCTAAAACACCGTAGCAATTTTTCTAAATCCAAATTATGTAAGATTTCTCCGGGAGAAAACTCTTATTTCAAAGTAAATAAAATGTAATATTTATTCTTTCTGCAGAGAAGAGACCGGAAATACTCTTATTCAAACCTAGCAGAACATTTGCTATTTTGACACAAATTCTTAGAAAGATTTATGATCAACAAACTAGATAAAAATTAGAGTCCTTGAACAACTTTACCAGTTCATCTTGAGAAAATGTTAAATGACCAACTGGTGAAAATTTGAAACCAATCTTTACCACACATTTTTAAGATTCTACCTCAAAGAATTGATAATGGACATTATTTGAAGAGCAACGGCTATTAAAATATAATACTAACCTGCCAGTTTGTTAATTAATTCTTCTACAGAAAAGAAATGCTTACATGTAACGCACTACTTCATAACAGGAAGGCCACATTCATTTGTCGCATTACTCCATTTGTTTCACCTTCTGTTACAGCTGTGACATGTTTGAAGAAAGTGAAATATAATTGGTACTTAGCCAGAGTTGTTTTCACTGAGTACAATGATGTTTATACATCCGCTTCTAGTGGTGAATGGAATGAAACAGCCGTGTCCAACAATATATCAGCTCAATTAAGAATACAACAAGAAACCACCTTAATCCTCATTTTCTATAGGAAGCCAGAACGGAATCCTTCATTTTTAATCCACCTAACACATGTTATAATGTATTTTTATGTATACCACGAACAAATAGTTGCCTTTTATTTTATATCTTAGCTTATCAAGAATTTTAATATAATTAGCCGCAATATCATCGTCTTTATCCAAGTGATATCCCTACTATAATGTCTACTATAATATGTTCTACTTCTCAGAATCCTGTAATAGTAAATATTATTGCCAACCTCGTTTCTGTCTTTATACAAAAGATCCTAGGTTCGTATCCCAGTGCTTTAAATTTTTCATACTCTATAAAACTCATGTATTATTACGAAACTGTAACTGGATGACACCGGTTATTTATAAATTAATAATTTATTTTTAAAGAAAATGAGTAGAAAAAAATAAAACTTCTGTTGAACTATCAAAATTTTTTAATTAACTGAAAAGAATAGTAAGGACTGGTAAAAAAAAGGGAAAAGATGAAATCGTTTAATCAAAATTTACAAACGGTTCAAAAAATTTCAAATGATAAATTGAAACTAAGATGGTTTAGCAGTTTTAAAATAAATAATCAATTTTGAAGAGCTTGGTGAAAAGATTAAAGTTTAAAAATAGTTTTTCTAAATGATGTAAAATTTTATATGCGAAATTTTAAAATAAATGATTAATTGAAATTTAGATTTTATAAAGAAAGAGGGTGAATTTTCTTTAATAATTGAAAATGCTTACATATATTGCAACAACCATGAAAAAAAAAATTTTTTTCAAGGCTTTAAAAATAATACAACAGACTTCAAGCATGCAGTGAAAAAGTGAATAATTATTTTTTATTTTATTTTTTAGATTTAAATCTTTTGAAATCATTATAAAATTAAAACCAATACCAAATCAACTTACAAACCGTTAAATTTTCGACCAGTTTAAAGAATGGAAAAATAGACGAATCTAAAAAAGAATTGAACTGTTTTTATATTTTAATGCTTTTTTTTTAAAATAATTATTTTAAGTTATCTTATTTTAAATGTCATTTGAAATATGGTTAAACTTACAATAAAACTCTACCTGTAAGAAAAAAATTATTAAGAGGTTAAAAAATTCAGATTGTTAAAAATAGAAAAGGAATGAAAAAGATGTTAGAAACTATTACCGAGCGTGAACTAAATGAAATTCGGGAAATTGTACTATTTTATTACTAAATATAAAATTAATATACGAAAGTATATTAATTTGGAAAAATATAATTAAAAGAAGAGACAGACTTATAGGCCACATACTAAGGCATCCTGGAATAGTCGCTTTAATATTGGAAGGACAGGTAGAAGGAAAAAATTGTGTAGGCAGGCCACGTTTGGAATATGTAAAACAAATTGTTAGGGATGTAGGATGTAGAGGGTATATTGAAATGAAACGACTAGCACTAGATAGGGAATCTTGGAGAGCTGCATCAAACCAGTCAAATGACTGAAGACAAAAAAAAAATTAATTTTTAGTAATATCAGATATTAAATTTACTGTTTTAATATCAAGTCAATATTATTATTATCGTACATTAGTGGGATTTTTTTCAATATGTCTTTAATATATTAATTATATTTTATTTACAAACAGCCACGTAACGGGAGTCCTACAGCTGTGTTGTCAGCTTTTTGTTTATACTCTTTTATTTTATATATAATTTATTTTATAATAATTAATGAAGATTTTTATGATTTGCTGTAGGTTTGGTTCAATGATAATACATCCAGTATGATATTTTTAATAATTATAACAAATTTATTAATACGAAGTACGCTAACATGAAGCATAGACTTGCTGATATATAATACGAGTAGCTGTTTTTAAAAAATAAAAGAGGGAAAGGTATGGCTTTAAAATTTAACTCAAGAAAGGTATGGCTTCAAATTCCAGTAAGTTAAAAAAAATACAGTGGATTCCGGTTAATAGGACCACCAGTTATTCCGGGCAGCTGTTTAATTGGACCATTTTTGTCAAAACAGAAACATATTGGTATAATTCATGTAAATACGAAAATATAGCTGGATATATTTTATTTATTTATTTTTAATTTCACCTATTGTTTCTACAACCCGTAATATTTTTCAAAAACAAGATTCTGTCTTCATAGTTTACTACTTTTATTTAACAGTAAAACTTCATTACGCTATAAAATGTAAACTTTTTCCTACATCATTGAGAGTTGAAAAAAAAAATTAATTGTTTCAATAGGTGGAAATTTAGAAATTTAGTTGTTGTGATGCTGTTAGAATAAGTTATAAATTCAAAGGTTTATATTTATGAAGACGGACGAAAAACCTTTAAACCTTTATTGGTTAGAATTCAATCAAATTTTACTGAACTTGAAAATATTTATTGTGAAAATGAAATATATTTCCTCAACTATTTCTTAATAATAAACCCAAATAATAATCAAACCATTCAAATGGATTTAAGTTGCCGGTAGAGATGTTTTGGGTCTCGTGTACTCGTATCATTAACATCGAGTGAATGAAGGGACACCGGCAGCAATGTGTTGAAACTTAAAAACATTGTCATCAATATTATCCGTACTTATGTACACGTACCTGTGTGAAAGATTGTGCTAGAAAAATAACTCCAAATCTCCGAACGACTGCAGCTACGTAAAGGTGCGATCTGTTCCGCTTACTGAGCGGAGCGTTTGTTCTTAAATTTAGAAAAAAATTGTTGTACTACACAAAATGTTTTTTGAAAAATTAACCATTTTTTTTTTCATTTTTGTTGTTATGTGGTCAGGCAATGATTAATAATAAAGTAGTTACGTAAAAAAAAAAATTTTATTCCAATAAAGATGTAATAATTTTAAAGTTGCTTTTATATGAATTTGAATGATAGACTGTGGATACAGGTGTTCTTTGGTGGTTGGATTTTAATTAACCACACGTCTCAGGAGTGGTTGGCCTGAATCTGTTCAAGATTGCACATTTACCGGTACACTTACACTTACACGCCAGACTGCGAATAAATGCCTTTGCATCTCTGCAGAATACTGCTGACATCATGTCACTTGCTGTTACTCTGTAACCGGTATTAATAAAATATGTTTATCTGGCCTATTTATATCAAGACAATAAAAGATTTTGTTGTAAAAGTTACGTTAAAAGAAAATCGTAACTAAGTGATGATAAAATTATTTTATATATTTTTAATGATAGTATGAAGAAATTCATGATTTTCGATTGTCATTAGATTATCCATTTTGTAATCTGTTAAGTATGAAATTTAAAATTTATATATATATATATATATATATATCATGAATTTCTCCGTACTATCACTAAAAGTATAAAATAATTTTATCATCTTTATATATATATAATTTTGTTTAAAAAATGTATAAAATAAATACACTTCTATTTCGTTTATACATTCTTGTCTCCCTACAGGTAATTTTCCTAGCGGACGAATTTAAATTTTGGCAAAATTAAGCAAAGTTTTATAAAACTATATAATCATATATTACATTGCTATAAAAAATAATTAAAGAAAATTTTTTTTATGTAAAAGCTACCTGAATTATTTGATAGAAAACAATTCCTGAACGTCCATAGCCGCTGCAAGAAGTTATCATTTAAAAATGTATCTTTTTTTTTTATAATTTTTTTTTTTTTTAAATTAGGTTTTATTATTTTTTGTTAGTTCACTTCAATAATATCTCAGTGCGGCTCATATTTATGAATACCATTTAATAAATTATTTAACATTGAGAATTTTTATTTGAAAATACAATTATTTGAATTTTTATTTTGTTATAAATATTTTACTGCAAAAAATTAATTATATTTTTCATTGATATTTAGCAAAAGATATTAATAAGTAATATAATATGATATAGATAAAAATAAAAATATATAGATAAGTAATATAATATGAAAGGTATTAATTTATTTTTAGACTTATCTAAAGTTTCTTGAACTAGTTGTAGATAAATAAAAAATTATTAAATGGTTTTTTTTTTGGGGTTTTTTTTAAATCTACCATCTTCACCAAAAGGGTTTAGATTATTTTAAAATGTATCTCATTATTAAAGGAAATATTAAATATTAAGACTGCAAAACATTTTTAAAAAAAATTAAATTACATAATTTTTTTCTTTAATTTTCTTAGAAAAAAAATTTTAAACATTTCCTTTTTTTGAATAAATTTTCATTTATTTAATTTAGGTATGAACTAAATAAATATAACTATTAAAATTTATTTATAAGGATTACTTTACCTCAAGTTTGAATCCACAGAATAAATAAATAAACAAAACAAAATAAAAAAAAAATGAACACACTATAACACTTATTTCAAGAACACTTCACCAGTTGTTCTCTAAAGGAGTACTGACTACAGAAGCCAGCAACCGAGATGGGCGTACATAACCTGTCTGGCGTTTTACTATGCTACATGGTAAGCATACCACGCTTCACGCTGATCGTTGTTGCTTGCTCACTACTTCACAAGATCACCACTTATCCCCCCACTTTCCGCCGTAACTATTTACGTTTAATATCTAAATCTACGCTATTCTACACCATCCGTAACTTCTTTGTTATGATCAATTATTATTACTGTTTTAATTTATTATTAATTATTATTATAATAATAAGTAATATAATAATAATAATATAATAATAATAAGTAATAATAAGTAATATATATTCTTATTATTACTTATTCAACAATAATGTTTCTGGGAAATTATAATAAAGTAGACTCCGGATAATCGGACCACTTCGGGACCGGGGCTAAATGGCCCTATTAAGCGATATTAACGAAAAATGAGGAGCTATGCACAAGTACGGTATACGGGTGTATTCTAATTATTAAACTCGAATTAGCGATTTACTATTCTGAAGTTTATTTCTAATATTAAGATTACATAAACAATACTATAAATTACAACATAATAAAAATTTAAATACTGTACCGTACAATACGTGACTAATAAAATACAATACATTATTTACTAATCTTTTACATTACATAGCAAAATATAAAAGCAGGCTTCTTACATTTAAAAAGAAATACTGTTTTGGTACAATGTATTACTGAATAGTTTTTGTAATCTTACATAATTAAAAAAAAAAGAAGCAAAACGATTGATAAACAAAAGAGAGATACAAAATACAATAATGATTACTATTTATGATCAGTAAAATAAAAAAATATCCTAATATCTGTTACTTGTTTAAACTTTTTGAAAAAATATTTTATTTTGCTTTGTCGTCTCCCTTATAATACTTGGCGTTCTACCAATTTCGCACAGACTCCTAGTTCTGGCGGGCTTCCTTCACTGCCTTCTTGTATAAAATACTGCTGAAGTCCGACAATGAATTTTTTTGCATCTTGTGTAGATACGGGTTTGACATCGGGTTCGTATTCATCTTCAATCTTGTGCAGTTGTTGAGTACCAGTAATGTTTTTAATTATTTCTTTATCACCGGTTTCATTCTCATCATAGTATTGTATTTTTTCGTCTATATTTGAAAACTCTTCAAAATTCTGTACCTGGTGTTGCAAAAAAATTTAATCATTGTTATCAGCATCGATTGTTTCAGTATCATCATCAGCATTAACTTTTAAACCACTTTTGGTAAAGCAATTTCTGATAGTGCTACTTTTCACTTCATCCCAATTATCGGCCACAAACTGAAATGCCTGCAACAAATTTACACGTGCACTAACATTTTTAGCCGTAGTTGAGGAAGTTAACTACTTCCTTCAATTTTTTTGTAAAATGTAACTTATTATTTTACTTCGGTAAACAAATTTAATTTTTTGTTATTATTCCCATGTCAAGCGGCTGATTTAAACTCGTCGTATTCGGTGGGAGAAACTCAATTTGAATGTTTCGCAAATTTACATAAGGATGTGCAACATAGCTATCATTAAACAGGAAAATCTTTCTTGATTTTTTCTGTAACTCGTTGTCCCAAGCACAAAGCCAATCACGAAAAGTTAGACTTATCATTCAGGCTTTTTTTATTAAAATACTAGTGCACAGGTAAACTCGCTAATCTAATCCGCATAAAACATCGTGATTTACCTGCTTTACCAAAAACATGAGGTTTTAGTTTGTCATTGCCAGATATATTCGTGCAACAAAGCACAATAATTCGATCCATTGGTTTTTTATCAACCAGGTAACGCGATGTGTTTGTAACAAAGAGACATCCGGCGTAACGCGGTAAAACAGGCCCTTTTCGTCTGCATTACAGATGTCATCGGGTGAATATATCTTCACTATTTCAGAAAGTTTAGAACTTTTCCATTATTCGGCACTGACAGAATCGGCGCCTGCCTTTTCACCGTGAGCTTTTGTAAATTTTATTTCACGTCTCCATCTGTTGCTTTGAAATCACAATGTCCCAATTTTTTTTCAAGCTCTTCTGTTTTTTATTTCAGCATAGGACCACTGTCACTTACTCCTCGACTAGCAACGGTAGGTAATCATCCATTTAAAGCGTTCTCAACGAGTCGGTCCTTTCCTTCAAGTTTTCTTTTTTGAAAAGTTCCTTCTTCATGTTTGTTAGACCATTCGCTGCGAAGAGTTTCTTCTTCCTGTAAAATCCGAGATATTGTAGTTTTTGATCCTCCCAGTAGTTCTGCAAGTTTACGCTGATCAGTGTTTGGTGGATAACTTTTTATTTTGTTTAGCAAAGCAATTCTTTCTGACAATATCATGTCTTTATGCGGCACGGCAAAGAATCGAATAGATAGGAACACCGCCTAGTAAAGTCAGTTATTTTTACACGGATTTGAATACTAGATCGTGGATACCGGTGTTCTTTGGTGGTTGGGTTTTAATTAACCACACATCTCAGGATGGATTGGTCGAACAGAGACTATAAGACTACATTTCATTTACACTCATACATATCATCTGAACGGTATTATCGTATTATCTGAACGGTAATTACTAGGCTAAATAGGAAAAAGAAAGATTATGAACACCGACTTTTAACTAAACTAACAATTCAAAGTAAAAAAATAAAAGTGATTAAAAAGATTAAATGATTAACGAAAATAAAAAGTTAAGCAATAGTGATTAAAAATAATTAAGGAAAGACGGATAACAACAGCACCACACACAATGAACAACGGACTCGCAATGAAGAAAATAAAAACATTTGCTTCGTCATAACTGTATGGTGTCTGTCATCTGTGACGCCACACACTACGTACTGTGCAGACCAGTGATAGTAGGAAGTTACCTCCCTCAATACAACATTCAACAATACTCAAGCGATTTAAATCGCTAATAAAATTGTGATATTTTAGAACTAAAAGAAAGAAACGAACGAGCTGGTGGGTCTTATAAGCCGCATTTTGGACCGTTAAACCGGCGTAATTTTACATGAATTATACCAATATGTTTCTGTTTTGACAAAAATGGCCCAATTAAACAGCTGCCCGGAACTGGTGGTCCTATTAACCGGAATCCACTGTATTTTTTTTAACTTACTGGAATTTGAAGCCATACCTTTCTTGAGTTAAATTTTAAAGCCATACCTTTCCCTCTTTTATTTTTTAAAAACAGCTACTCGTATTATATATCAGCAAGTCTATGCTTCATGTTAGCGTACTTCGTATTAATAAATTTGTTATAATTATTAAAAATATCATACTGGATGTATTATCATTGAACCAAACCTACAGCAAATCATAAAAATCTTCATTAATTATTATAAAATAAATTATATATAAAATAAAAGAGTATAAACAAAAAGCTTACAACACAGCTGTAGGACTCCCGTTACGTGGCTGTTTGTAAATAAAATATAATTAATATATTAAAGACATATTGAAAAAATCCCACTAATGTAAGATAATAATAATATTGACTTGACATTAAAACCGTAAATTTAATATCTGATATTACTAAAAATGAATTTTTTTTTGTCTTCAGTCATTTGACTGGTTTGATGCAGCTCTCCAAGATTCCCTATCTAGTGCTAGTCGTTTCATTTCAGTATACCCTCTACATCCTACATCCCTAACAATTTGTTTTACATATTCCAAACGTGGCCTGCCTACACAATATTTTCCTTCTACCTGTCCTTCCAATATTAAAGCGACTATTCCAGGATGCCTTAGTATGTGGCCTATAAGTCTGTCTCTTCTTTTAACTATATTTTTCCAAATGCTTCTTTCTTCATCTATTTGTCGCAATACCTCTTCATTTGTCACTTTATCCACCCATCTGATTTTTAACATTCTCCTATAGCACCACATTTCAAAAGTTT
Source organism: Lycorma delicatula (assembly GCF_047948215.1). NCBI lineage: Eukaryota > Metazoa > Arthropoda > Insecta > Hemiptera > Fulgoridae > Lycorma > Lycorma delicatula. The sequence continues at coordinate 40,654,637 of NC_134462.1, forward strand.
CTAATCTTTTCTTCTCAGATACTCCGATAGTCCAAGTTTCACTTCCATATAAAGCGACACTCCAAACATACACTTTCAAAAATCTTTTCCTGATATTTAAATTAATTTTTGATGTAAACAAATTATATTTCTTACTGAAGGCTCGTTTCGCTTGTGCTATCCGGCATTTTATATCGCTCCTGCTTCGTCCATCTTTAGTAATTCTACTTCCCAAATAACAAAATTTTTCTACCTCCATAATATTTTCTCCTCCTATTTTCACATTCAGTGGTCCATCTTTGTTATTTCTACTACATTTCATTACTTTTGTTTTCTTCTTGTTTATTTTCATGCGATAGTTCTTGCGTAGGACTTCATCTATGCCGTTCATTGTTTCTTCATAATAATAATTATTATTATTTATTTATTATTATTTTAATAAATTATTAAATTATTATTATTAATTATTATTTCAATAATTTTAAATATTAACATCGTTTTCAGCGCCCTTGAAAATGCAAAGATTGACACCACACACGGCCATGTTCATTACTTTTTTGCGCGAACTCCAAAGTGGGAGTTCAATTTTATAAAAAATTTTTTTTTAAAGCAGTCTTGATTACAATATAAAAAGGGAAAGAAGAAAAATATTAAACATGCATAAATTTTAATTAATTATATTTATCTTTACTAAATATAAAGACTAATTTAGTAAAGATTAAGTTTAGAGCATTTTTTGGGGTGGTGATACGATTTTGCAAATAATGTTATTTTTTAATTTTTATCAAATGTGCCAGAGAATAATATGAACTTAATTAAGTGAAATCTCGAGGTACTGTTGGTAGCCTTGCTTTACAGCCTCATTCTCTTGACCTTAGTCAATTAAAAATTTAATGGCACCAATGCCCACATATATAGAAGTAATCTGACCAAGTTTGATCAAAATCGGTCTAGTAGTTGTGAAGATATAAGGTGACTTAGAGGCCAACACTGAACACACATACGAACATTAATATCCAGAAAATTTCGATCCGGTTTTTTGGGTTCTTTAGGTGTCAAAAAGTCAAGATCTGGTGAAACCGTATACGCCCAAATTGGACCGATTACAATACTTTCCCTTCTAGAGCTGTGGCTCTGCTATAGCTCTATCTAGACGGGAAAATAAAATTTATTAAAAATGGTATTATAAATTTAATTTTAGTGCACCTATATAAAATATCTAAAACAACCCTTTTAAATCAATCACCAGTAAATTATGCCAAAAAGGCCAGCTCGAAATTGTCTACATTTAATGTCACTTTAATATAAATCCCATTTACATTTACTTAAAACAAATTGAATGGCATTTTTTTTTTTACTTTCTTTAGTTTCATACATTTTTTAATTATTTACTAATAAGTTTCATGTGAACATGTAAAATCGCAGTTTTACAAATCAACCAGGATCAGTTCGGGTTGTTGGAATAGTCACGTATATTATTAGTGTATATGGTATATATAAATATATATATATATATATATATATATATATATATAGAGAGAGAGAGAGAGAGAGAGAGAGAGAGTGAGAGCGGGGAACCCAGTAGGCGGATGGAGAAAACGATTTCCTAAGGTAATATCAGAGAAATTTGTTTTATGTAGTTTTTTCTTTCGGTTGACAAAAAATTTCGTTTGCCCTGATTTATTCGCCTTCAGTAAAATTAATTCAGACTGTAATTATTGGGATCCAAATTAAGGGATAAATTTAGTGCTTTTATTTGATAAATTAAAAAAAAATAGGTCCAAAAATTGTATTTTTAGTCGTTAAGAAATCTTGGGTGGAAGTCTGTGGTGAATGACAAAAAATTAGAGTCGACAAACTATTATACTATTTTATGTTTGGCGTTAAAATGACTTTATTAAATGTGTAAAACATATATAAAAATTTTAAAAAACTTGTAGAGAATTTTATCCTGTGTGAAGTGGTATGAATACGTCCATAGAAACTAAATATAAACATAAAAAAATTCGAAAGAGAGACCAGTAGGCGGATGAAGAAAGAGTTCCTAAGATATCTAATTCTGTTTTTTTTTTTTTTTTTTTTTTTTTTTTTTTTTTTTTTTTTTTTTTTATTAAATTAAAGTTTATGTTCACGACTGAACCATAGTATATTACACTATACTAATTTTACTGCTGATTATTATTACTAATATTTAAGACTGAACCGATAATATTAATTACATTATATATTAATATTTTTAAGGATTGTCAGTCAAAGTCCCTTCAAACAATTTTTTTTATAGATGGGACCATAAAGGCTCAATAAATTAAAAATATCTTTATACATTTTTATTTTTTTGAAAGAATTCAGTCGAACCACTTTCACATCATCGAAATTTTTTTACTTGGCAATAGAAAAAGTTTACATCTTAAATTTTCACCGCTCTTAACAGAGGATTCTGTGAGAATTAAGGATCTTTCACCCCGTAATTAAAATTAAGGGGTTTTTAAAAACCGCATGAACAAATTATAAAATTTAGATGGAGATATCATAACAAATTTTATTTAAAAATTTATAAAAGTGTCTTTTGTTCATATATTTTAGAAGTTTATTTTAATGACGACAGTAAATGCATGTGTCACTAATATAGAAGTTAATTAATTCCATTAATAAATGTCATAAATATACACAAAAAAAAAATTCCACGCTTAAGGAGAGAATTATAAATTAAGTCATTTATGTAAATAAATGACTAATTTATAAAACAAAACTATTAAGTTAACCCCACATTCAAAATTAATTTTGGATTCGATTTTGAGAGAGAAATTCAAAAATATTTAAAAAAATGTTAGCTGGTAGCAAAGAGTTTAAAAATCTATAGAAATAATTTTTAAAAATTTTTTATTCTTTCTTGAATTATCTCGTACAATATTCTTACGTAAGCAAAAAAATCATCTTGTTAAAACCAAAAAATAAAAAATATATGTTTAAGATTGATTGCTATAATTAAAAAGCATTTTGAAAGAAAAATATAAGTTAATTTTTTTTATTTTCATGTCTTGATTATGATGTGTAGTTATAATTAATGAAATTAAATCTCTATGATTAATAAAAATTCCAGTTACACGATTTATTTTTAATGTCATAAACATAACATAGTCATCGTTGCTAATAAGGTTTTCCTGTATCACATCTCTTAATTATTCTTATTGCACTTATATTTTAATTAAAAACTCTAAAACCTTTTACAAATTGAAGGATAAATTTTCTGTAGCTGTCATGTACAATAATGATGAGAAATAAATATGTTAGTAAAAATTATTCCTTTATACGTTTTATTGATCTAGGTTACCTACCTAGAAAAACTTTGGTTTTGAAATAATTCCTAAAATAAAAATAAAATATCTCCGTACGAAATAACATTATTAGCAAACTGATAGGTTTTGCACGGTGAGCACAACCAGTATTGCTTCGGACCACGATAATATCTGTGTATTTTGCGGCAGGAGAGTCCGCAGCTCCAGAACTGGAAGCATCTGTATACGCTAGAAATATCAATGTAGTTCTGAATGATACGTTGCGAATTGTAAATGGTTGGAACGGGAAAACCAGTACCAATTCACAGGATTTACGCTTTAGCTGGTACACTAGTTCCTAAAGTATGACGGAAAGTTTTGGAAGAAGTGGAAAGGAAACAAATAGGCGACAGACACTAAACAACCTATACGTATAACTTGTAATACGCTTAGATATAAAAATTAACCTGATAATATATAAACCAGTCTTAATTTCAGCAAAACTATCCTGAAGAGATTTATCAAAAATAGTCCATCGTAAAGGCAATGTTGAAACTGCACTCTTCCTAACTATACGCCGAATTTTTGTTACAGGTTGGTTATAGCAATTTTAACATTAATAATAGCATAAATTAAAAAAGAATATATCATACTTATATCGAAATAAGTGTGATTCAATGACAGACTGCCAAATCATTGAAACAGTACGCTACCATTTTCGGGCAGAATTTAAAGTCCCTTCTCATAAGTTGTTATATCACGCTTCTCTTTTTTTTATTAGACCCTTTTTTACCTAAACTATCATCGAACTCGTAGATTTAAAGTTCATTGTACGTATCTTTTTCCTTCAATAAGGTCTTACAAAAGTCTGGAAGTTTGTGGGTTTGTTCTTGGTGGAGTTGTAATTTAATCTTGCATGAAACTATATTTTATGCAAAATTATCAAATATGATAATACTAGCAAAACCTGAAACTCTGAACTGGTCGGTTCAGATCGCCATTTTCCCTGTAATGCCCAAAGGCTAGATGGATTTTTTATCCTCTTAACTGAAAAAAAATTACTTTCGTTAAGAGTTTTAGTAAGATACTGTAAAAATTTACTTTCACTTAAATTTTTATTGTTATCGAATTAATCTATACGAAATGTCTTTTCTCCATAAATACTCAATATTTGTTTTTAAATTTATTCGGTTTTATTAATCAAATTCTCTAATAAAAACTTTGTAAAAAATAATTCTACATTTACCTTTATCAGATATTATTTGCTTATTTTCATTGTGTAACGATGCTAACTTTGTTTCTATTTTTTTCTTTAAACCTCCAGGACCAACATCAGGTATTACTTCAGAGGATGAGTTGAATGACAGTTTTTGTAGCGTGAGAAAATATTTCTATTAGGTAAAGGAAACATTAAGAATTCTTTTTTTTTTGGTATAAAATAAAGTTTCTCACTGATTTTTTCTCATAGCATTTTCTTTTTTACTTCTGGGACCACCGTTAGGTATTACTTCAGAGGATGAGATGAAGTAGCATGTGAAAATGCCATGCCTGACCGGGATTCGAACCCAGGACCTCCGGATGAATAGCCGAGACGCTACCACTCGCACCACGGAGGCCGGCATAGCAGCTAATTATGTTAATGTGGTTGTTTTATTAATAAAAACAACATTTAAAATAAAATGTCATTTTATTTTATTAAAAAAAACCGTATTTAAAAAAAATAATTTAGTTACTAGTTCTTTCATCCGGAGGTCCCGGGTTCGAATCCCGGTCAAACATGGCATTTTCACACACTAAAATAATTTCATCATCTCAACCTCTGAAGCATACCTAACGGTGGTCGTGGAGGTAAAAAAAAAACAAAAAAAAACTGGTTTTACCTTGCAGACATGTTTACAAGTTAGTAGTTATGTTTTTACCGTCTAAATCTAAACAAATTAAATTACTGGAAAGAAAATATATTTTATTAATTTGTTATCATTATTTTATTTCTATAATAATTTTTTTTTTCATTAATTTATTTAGTTTTGTTTCTTTAACAATAACTTTTTTTGTTTATAAAAAATAATTGCAAAATTTTTAATAGAGTAAACAAAATATATTTTATGATTTGTAAATTTTTTTTAATGGTACGAGTATTTTCGGCATTTTTAAAGAATGATTATTTTTGTATTACATTTTAACTTAAAATATCTAGTTCACTTTGATCTATTTTAATCTTATTATTTATAATTATACAAATAATTATTTCAATTTACTATTTTGGTATTTTTAAGACGTCATTCTCTACCTTTAGTTAATTTTACTAAATCTTGACAACATAAAATTAGAAACGTTAAATTTATTTATATATAGATGTGAGAATTTATTACTTAAATATCGTTTACTGAAATAAATAAAAAAGATTAAAATATATTCGTCTATAGATTGGATTTATAACCGAATTTCTATTCCAAGTCACAGTTCAAATCAATTTTTAAGTATCATTAAAATGCAGTTGGTCAGTGTCTGTTTCCCATTTCCCATGTTAGGGACGGCTGGCTTAGCCTCCAAGGCTTACGTCTTCAGTTGTATTTCTGTAATTTCTTTTAAATTGTGCCAAAAAGTATTATCATTTATGGATATGTTAATAACATATCCATGTTATTACATGTATATTATGTGCAATGTTAATAACAATATTACCTAAGGTAGTACCCAATCCACCACACAAATGTTTGCAAGTAAATATTCGGATTCTGGAGAATCTGTCAACTCACACACAAAGTTGAATCGGAGCGACTTGAAAACCTTTTAAAAAAAAAATTCAGAATAAAAAACCAAAATTTATCACAACCTTCAATGTAAATTCACAATTAAAAGCAGAAAAATTAAAACGCCTAACAGACACTCTAAAAACTCAAAACATTATGATCACAATTCTACAAGAAACACGGTTTACGGACGAAAATTATTTTACTGGGAAGGTTTTAAAATTTATAAAGGTAAAAAAGGTGCAAGAATAATGAAGAACACGCCACATTTAGGTACTGGTTTTATCATAAACAAACATATTTTAAATTCTGTTCCTAACTTTAAATTGTGTAACGAAAGACTTTCTTATCTTAACATATAAAAGCAGAAATAAAATTTATACGATAGTTAATGCACATGCACCTATTAACAGAAAAAAAAAAAAAAAAAAAAAAAAAGAAAAATAGAACGAACAACAAAGAAAGAGTGATGAAAAGAAGATGATGTGGATTATCAAAAAGAACAGAATCCTGAAGTAGCCAAAATTTCAGGAACCTTGTTTTTTATTGCAAGGCGTCGCAATATAGTACTAAAAAGGATTCAATAACACGATTAGTTCGAAAGAGGTTGGTTTGTTTACTCTATTATAAAAACATAAGATTAAAGGGAAATGCAAAAAATTGTTACGGAGTAATGAAAGGCTGTTATTTTGCAAATGTATGTTTAGATATGATAAAATCGTTTACCTTTTCAATTGAGATAGGCTAATAGAATTATTAAAAATCCAAAGATTAGATTAGAATGATAGAATATTAATTAAATAACTACATTTGAATCAGGAAACATAAATGCAAATATCGTCTACAAATTTGAAAAATTTGAGGTCGGAGGATAAGTAAATCAAGAGTTCTGTTTATTCCTATCTCTTTTAACATATTTGTTGAAAATATAATATAAAAAAATTAAAAGAAATCAGGCTTAGAAGAAAGAAAAATAAAATGTATAAGCTCCGAAATGATTTGATGATTTTAAAAGATGTAGCATAGGACATTTAAAATACGGTTGCAGAATTATAAAACACTATGACCAAATACGGCATTAAAATAATGAATACTGATTTCCAAAAAAAGACTAATAACTTCTTTGGAAATTTATAATGATCTCGTCGATATTTTGATTTAATGCTAATTAATTCTTTAGGGATGTTCTCAAACATCCTGTTGAGTTTGGTAATTATGGAAGGTAAATACAACCGGTATTCTGGAGACACCTGCAGGGGTCATCTTGTAGTGGTTCTTCGTGATTTGTAAAGAACAGGGATTTTTTTGAACAAGTATTATGTTAATATGTAAAAAAAAAAATTCCGTGCTGCTTTAAGGAGAGATTCGTGTATTTACCATGGAGAATCATACAAGGAATTCTAAATATTTAGTCGTTATGAAATTGATTCTTTCTTTTTCCTATTTAGCTTCCGATAATTACCTTTCAGATTGTACTTTAGAGAATGAATGAGGATTATATATATGAGTATAAATGAAGTGTAGTCTTGTACAGTCTCAGTTCGACCATTCCTGAGATGTGTGGTTAATTGAAACCCAACCACCATAGAACACCGTTATCCACGATCTAGTATTCAAATCCGTGTAAAAATAACTGACTTTACTAGGACTTGAACGCTGGAACTCTCGACTTACAAATCAGCTGATTTGGGAAGACGCGTTCATCCGGGTTCGAATGAAACAGATACCTGCATGTATATTTCCCTTATATATGTAACAGGTTATTCTAATTAAACGTAGCTGATTTCACAGTGTCTAATTTTATGTAAAAACGTCATAAATAAACTTCGGAAGGAATTTATCCAGCTTTTTTAAAGCTATTTCCATAAAATTATTCCCGAGAAAGTAGTTGATATAAAACGCTTCCACTGAGATGAGTATAAGTTTTTTTACGATTTTTAACATATTAAATATTACGACCAAAATTTTCATTTAAATATGTATTCTCGAATCGTCTCTTATTAGAATTTGTAAATTGTTGTTGTTTTCGTTTTAGCCGATCTCCATGGCAGAGTGGTAACGTCTCGGCCTTTCATCCGAAGGTTCCGGGTTCGAATCTTGGTCAGGCATAGTATTTTTCATACGCTACAAAATTTAATTTCTATATCAAGCCAAAAAAATTTATAATCCTCTCTGTATTTGTTTACGAATGCATTACCACTATATTGTTAAAGAAAGTATACCGTTATACCATGAAATTTAATTTTTAATTATATAATTATAAAATGTTTGACTGAGTAGTAAAATATTAAACGAAAATTCTTATGTAATAAAGAATTCCATTTTATAAATAACTTCGCTTTTTTATTAAAGATTTAAATTTAGTTAAATGAATGTTGTAATGCTTACGTATTCTGTTTTCGTAAAAAAAAAAAAAATAAATAAAACCATCGATCATGTTACCAAATTAAAAAAAAAAATTAATTAAAATAGTTTCGTAATCTATTAATTACTTTAAAAATATCTTAGTCTATTAAGTACAAAAAAAAATGCAGTTTAATTAAAACTGAATTATTTTTTTAAAGTTTTTTCTGCAAATTACAGTATTTTATTTTCACAATATTTTATGCTTAGTAAAAGATTATTAAAATTTTCCACATGATTGAGTTAGCTTTTTAAGATAGTAAGTATATCCAATTATTAATAAAGTACAGTAAAGCAATTAAAACGAAACTGGCCGGACGTATTTGTATAGTATGTTTGATGTGATTAATCCTGCTTCTTATTGATGAGATATGAGTATAATGAAGTTTTTAGGTATTTACTTGATTAGAGAACACATCAGCCTGAAAATTAAATAATAAAAAATTTGTAAAGCACAATAAGATAGAGTTGTCTTTTAGTAATAAAAACATTTTTTGGGAAAAACACGTGAAAAAAGGCGGCCTATGGCGCGCCACGAAAATATTATTTGGTTTATGACAAGAAAAGGATAATTTACTTCATTTTATAACATACAGCATGTGTACGAACATATAATTTTTTTATCAAAAATAAATTTACATAATATACACGTAAATTAATATGTAATTGTATGTTCATATACACATTACTAATTGTTATACATTATATGCACTCTCCAATTCGTATAGAATTAATAAATTTAAGTTGTTCTACGGTTATAACAGATATGATTCAGGATAAAGAAAAGAATATAAAAATTATATTATTTGTTTCCGTACAAATGCTCATCTATTTTTTTAAATGAATTTAGTTAAATCATTAAAATTTGCAGATAACTGTATAAAAATCTCCTTAACCATATTAAAATGAACGAAAGAAAAAAATTCAATGGCGAAAAATAATTTGTTATTGTCTTATTAAATTTGATTAGTCTAGTTCAAATGTATATCCCAGTACCGGAACCCCACCCTGCTATCAACGAAACAGAATGTCACAACCTCCCCTCCACAATTCGAAAAAATTCATCTGATAGGTATGGTGATATCCTGACAAGTGCATTTTGTATGATTTGAAGCTACAATTTTTCTATGATATATTTTCTAAGTGTTATTAATAAACTGTTCCGTTATGTTAATTTCGACTATCACTTTTTCGATACCATTAACATCTGGTTGGCATACGAATTCAGGACTCTGATGACAACAACCCGAACCTATATCACAACGATGTAGAACGACATAAACCGGTCTGAAAATAAATCTTTGAGAATTTAAATCTTTCGAAAGACTCATTACCGGTACGGATCTTTGTTGCGGTATTTTACACCGAAAAGCTAACGTTTGCATATACGTTTCGTAGAATAACGAATTGAGACACTCTACAGTAATTATAATGAACACAAAAGCTGTACACACAATAAAAGATTCATTTTTCCCATGTTCAACCGTTCACGCCGAATGCTTAAGCACAAATAAACTTATTGTCGTTAGCAGACGACTAAGACGCTCCTCGCGAGAAGTTTTAAAAACAAAACTAAATCCGTTTTTTGTTAAAAACTCTCCTCACCATTTGCAACATAATCCGATAGTAGATAAATCTATTACCAGATCGTGTCGCGGGCCTTGGAACCACTGCATTCAATAAACGTAACTAAATATTGTTTTCTTTAAAAGAAAACTTTTTTAAAAAACAATAGTTAATTAGTTTTTATTGAATGGGGGTTTAAAGTGTTTTTTGTTTTGTGTATGTATGTGTAATTTTGTGTTGTTTGTTTAATGTGTTGTTGTCCTGAAAAGGACAGTTTAAATAGCTACCTGTTAATCATTATTCGAATTCTACATCGAAAGCTTTACCAATTAGTCCTTTATATACGAGTTTTAATTTCATAGATACCATTTTTTCTAATTCATCCTCATTAAGCGTTTCGGTAAAACGTCTTGGTAAATAAACGTTAAATGGTTGTTCTTCTTCGCCATCTCGTAAACGACATACGTTGTAGCGTATTTTCCTTAACCATACAATTTCATAAGGTTTACCGATAGTGAGATCACCAACGCTTTTTGTTTCGAAGTGGTAGGAACAAGTCGCTTATTCAATTGATGAATAAAATCATTTCTGTTGTCGTCAGTCATGATGATGTTGTTTGTCCACGAGTTAGATTTAGAATGAGACTAAGGCGATTACGAATGGCTATTTATACCCACACATCTGCTTATCAACATCCGCATTCGGTATTCCAAGAATCGACGATTAATATTTATTTTAATTGCTTATCAACTAACTCATATATACGGTAAAGGCTGTTTCATTGTAAAAAGGTTTATTCTGAAAACGTTAAAAATGTTTTTTTATTTCCGTTCTCAATCGCCATATGAATTAAGACATTTATCGTAGCGAACACCAGCTTCAATACACCCCGCCGTATTTTTCTGCCGCCAGTCCATTTAGCCAAAGATTAACAGCATTTTTAAGGTCATCGTCACCCGCGAATTGCTTACCACTCAAAAATTCTTTCAATTTCCCAAACATATGGTAATCAGAAGGAGTTAAGTCCGGACTATATGGTAGGGTGATCGTAAACTTCCCATCCAAATTTTATCAGTAAATCACATGTCGAACCCGAAACATATGAACATGCATTGTCGTGCAGCATGATGACGCCGGCGGTCAGCCGCCATGTCACTGATTTTGAATGACGCGCCGTAACTTACGTAGAGTTTTGCAGTAGGTTCTGCATTTATAGTTGTTCCACGTGGAATGAAATTAATCAGCGTATGCCAAACCGATCCCAAAAGACTGTGGCCATCAGTTTGCGTCCACATGGCTGTGGCTTGACTTTTGTTGGTTTGGTTGCTGATTGAGGTTGACGCCATTCACTTTACTGCAGTTTTCTCTCTGCCGTGTAACACAAAATCCATGTTTCATCGCCGGTAACAATCGAATTAAGGAACTCATTACCTTTTTCTGTGTAGCGCATCAAAAATTCCAAAGCAGTTTCCTTTGGATTTTTTTGTGACGTTCCGTCAAGACGTGGGGCATCCAACGTCCACAAACCTTTGTGAAACCTAAATTATCATAAACAATGCAACCAATAACAGCTGTTCAAACATCAGGAAAAAGAAGGGCCAGGTCGGAAATCATTGAGCGACCATCTTTTCTGATTTCATCATCGACACGTTTCAATCTCGGTGATTATCGAGGGCCTCCCCGAACGTTCTTCATCACGCACATTAATTTTGTTATTTCTAAACCTTTCACAACATTTTCGGACGTTTCTTTCATTCATTACATTATCACCGTACATAGCAACCAACTGCCTTTGAATTTCAGCCGGCTTAACGTTTTGATGGTTTAAAAAACGTGTGACTTACATATTTCACAGTCGATTTTCGTATTCATTTTATATCGTAATTACTCACACGTAATCAAAGATACCACAACACCGCAACATACAGACAACAATGCAGTGTGTACATTACTTTTTTTCTGTTTAGCCTCCGGAAATTACCGGTCAGATATTACTCAGAGGATGAATGAGGATGATATGTGTGAGTGTAAATGAAGTATAGTCTTGTATAGTCTCATTTCGACGATTCCTGAGATATGTGGTTAATTGAAACTCAACAACCAAAGAACAGTGGTATCCACGATCTAGTATTCAAATCCGTATACAAGTAACTGCCTTTATTAGTACTTGAACGCTGGAACTCTCGACTTCCAAATCAGCTGATTTGGGATGACCCGTTCACCACTAGTGTGTACATTACTAGCGTGGCTATGTATGACACAGGTTCGCTGTGTCATAAGGAGAGAAATTTCCCAGCGGCCCTTACTTTTGAGATATCCCTCGTAGATAGATTTCTAGTACACTAATAGAATTAATCCAAATTAATATAAATTAAATTTTTATAATTGGCTTTGAAGGAGGTTTTCTTGCATTTCTCGATCGAGTGTAAAATATTACTGGAATTTATTCGAAGTATCTAATACCGAAGTGTTTATTAACATTGTTTATGATTATAGTATAATGCAAGGTTAGCGGGAATTGGTGAGAGTCTACAAAAAAAAATTTGTTGGAATAGAATATTAAATACTGTTTATTATCAACATCATTTCTATGATCTTACTGCAATTCAATAGTATAAACTTGGAATTTATCCACTTACTTTCTGTATGTAATTGCATTTAATGATTTAAACGCAGTTATAGAGAGAGCATAACACGACCATTCATCTTTTCATTATGACATTGATTGATTTATTTATTTTACTGTTCTCTCTTATGTTCAAAAAAAAAATCGGGTGGGGCTGTGTCGGGGCGCACGGCCGTTGGTTTAACGTGAAACGTTACAGACCTTGGATGAAGTTCCTCCGAGCTACAGACTGACCAACTTATCTGTAGAGTTAACATACCTGTAGAGTAAAGATGGTGGGAGAACCACCATCGTATATTTTTTAACAAAACTGAAAGTCTCCAATGGAAAATTTTAGTTCCTCATTTGGCCAACCCTACAGATGAATTGGTAGGTTTGTATGTCAGCGAGTCACTTTTAGTGTATTGGATTGAAATAAAAACGAGACAGTGAGTGCGTACTAAACTTAATTTTAACTAAAACAGGCACTAAATGGTACATGATATTTATTTCGACTAATATTCGACGACAATTTTTGTTCAATATTAATCTGTGATATGAGAAATAAGAGACAGAAGGCATAATAAGCAGCGGTAGAGATGCTCGCACCGTCGGCGTCGTTCACTGAGCGCGCCGTTCCAGATTTGCGACGCTCCCGAAACAGTCTCTCTCGCTCGACACCGGACAATGGGGTACCTGAGCATGGCCCCTAACCTTCTCTCTCTAACGATATGCGTAATTTATATTTCCGGCGGACTGAGGCTAACATATTGAATTTTTATACTTTTTTACATGTTTACTTTAATTTTTTTACAATAAATATTGTCCAAAACTACACTTATTATTACTTAAATCGATCTATCTCGACAAAATTTAAACACAAACACACGAATTACGAGTCACACGAATATCACGTCTAAATCGTGAGCTACGCTGAATGGAAATGAGCGAGAGCGCCAGTTTTGGTCGATCTGCGCTGTGCCCCCTCCCCACCAACCTGCTCGATAGTGACGCAAAGTCGTATCGGCGAGCTGACCATGTAAGTTATAAAATGATACCACTTTTATGTCTCTGAGACTAATAGTTACGGAGCTATTAAGGCAGGACAATATAGATAGACCTTTTCGTTACGTTACAAATTTCTATTCTGGTACCCGTATGTTCCGGTGTGATTTTAAAGACGTTTCACGTAAAAAACAAAAGCGTTGGAGTTTAGAAGTTTCTAGAAATATTTAAAACTGTTGGCGGCAAATGCCATAATATAATAAATGACAGGGAAATTAACGATTGTTAATTCAAATATAGGTCATTCTAAACTTTTAATTAGAAAAATTGTAAAAGTATCTACGTTGTTGCAGCCAATATACTTCTGTAGGTAATTTTGGATCGGTGAGGGTACAGCTTGAGCTATCTTCTATAATGGGATACAGTCTTATATTTAGAGGTAAATAAAATTATTTTACGTTGACTAATACAAAAATATTAAAACGATTAAAATATTAATAAATATAAAACTTTTAATTAACATGAGGTATACTCGTATTTTACTTGCAAATTATTCATGAATAATGGTTGACCAGTTGTGATGAATAATTACAGTAAGTGACGTAGTTTTTGCCTTCAAACCACTTCTTTTCATGCTCATTAGTCCTTACTCACTCTCTCTTTCTCTGTTATGTTATCATCAATTTATCTCATACAGTTTTGTTACTTGAGGAGAGAAACTTTTCTACTCGGAACACCAGCAATTTAACGCAATAATACGTTTTCTTCTGTGATTTTATAGAAAATTTCCAATTTGCAACGTAAATCATATATATTCTATTTGTTAATTATTGCCCAGAATTATAAATAATTTGTGAATCGTCTTCATAAAGTAAAATATTTTACGTGAATTTTCTACGATAACATTGTGTTCACATTTCATATTTTATTAATAAGATGTAAAAAAAATAATATTTTTACAAACTCCGAACGTGTATTTACAGCTTCTGAAAGAATTTTTTTATATATATTTAAACCTCGATATTACGAAAACGTTGATTTTTTCAAAAGACTGCTGCACCGTGACATTTTAATAAAACTAGGAATAAATTTACCTCTATTTAACCTCTCTCTCTTTTTTCCTGTTTAGCCTCCGGTAACTACCGTTTAGATAATTCTTCAGAGGATAAATGAGGATGATATGTTTGAGTGTAAATGAAGTGTAAGTCTTGTACATTCTCAGTTCGACCATTCCTGAGATGTGTGGTTAATTGAAACCCAACCACCAAAGAACACTGGTATCCACGATCTAGTATTCAAATCCGTATAAAAATAACTGGCTTTACTAGGACTTGAACGCTGTAACTCTCGACTTTCCAAATCAGCTGATTTGGGAAGACGCGTTAACCACTAGACCAACCCCATGGGTACCTCTATTTAATCTATTCATACCTTTATATAACGAAATGGTGACATATTACATATTAACATAATAAAGTATGCAGTAACATACAGTAATTTTTACCAAGTGTTTTTTTCACAATAATGACATTAAATTTATTATTTTGGACATCGCTGTGAGTTTAAGGTAATTACTCTTTTTATTTTCGTACCTAAATTGCACCTAATAAACACAAAATATTCTTGACAACATTCTGCCTGTACTTTAAAGTATCGGAATTTCGTCAAATCCATTAAATAACGCAGAACAATAAAATTACTCTATAAACTTTCATTCATTAACCTAAATTGACATTTATCTACAGTATATAGCCATAACAAATAGAATTTTTAGAAAACATTTAACACATACTCCCTCTATTGTTCAGTGCATACATTCAGTTCAGCAATGATTTTTCCGGAGAACCTCTACTTTACGAAAACCTCCATTTAACGAATTTTTCCTGGGATGCTCGATTTTATTATACAGAGATTCGGTTGTATGTACATATTTTAAATACTTTGAAAAAAAACCATTTTCCAATCCAATATTTGATTTTTTTATGATTATTTTTTTTATAGAGACTTTTTACTCGTAATTATCTGAATTTCATACTTCTCAAATTCACTATAAGTGACTAAACCCGTAACTTAGAGCATCTTCTTTTTCTATCGATTAGATCTTTTTAGATTTCGTTACATTTTCTTTCTCCTTTTTTTCTTCTTTCCGTTGTTTTCAGTACTTTTTCATTCTTTCCGAGAGTATTTGTTTTTGCTGTTCTGTAAATTTTCTGGAGCTGTTCTTTGGTTTTTTTCATTTTCATCTAGTCTGAAATCCTCAATTGTTTTTCGAAACTCTATTCTGTCTGTTATTTTTTTTTCAGTCTTTATTTAGTTTTTATAGGTTTTGGTTTACTTCCCGGTGCCATATTATTTTTTTTTTTATCTTTGTTAAAGTTAAATAATTTTTTTAAACCTATTTTTACTCATTCTATAAATGTTACCAAAAAACTTCATTCTTCTTTTCCGCATTTCCGTTTCTAATGCGTTTCTTGGTAAATTTCTTTTTAAATTTTAGCCTATAACCTTTTTCTGTTCTTGTGGTTCCAAAAATCTTCCTTAAGATTTCTTTCTTCTTTTAAAATATTTTTTACATTAAACTTTCCTAAAAATTCACTTGTATATAAGGCTTCTAGATTAATTACAGTATTTTAGTGTCGTAGTTTAGCTTTATAGTTCAAGAATCTCTTACTGTAAACTTTCAATCTATAAGCTGCTTCCATTTTACAAATCCTACTTTTAATTACTTCTTTTCCGATTGCAGTTCGTGTTACCTTCCCAAGATACCTAAATTTGTCTACTTTGTGTATTTTTTGTCTTCTTCTGAAAAATTATTTCTTCTAGACCGTTCTTATGTTTGGTTATAAATTCTTTTTTTCATAGGATATTTGTAAACCTATTTTTTTGCTGTTTTTTACCAGTAGATATACTTTTAATTTTACCTCTTCTATATCTGCAGCTAGATTAACTGCTTATCTGCAAAGGCTAAATGATTAATGGCTAACTTCTTTTATCGCGTTCCATTCGATGTTAAACCAGTTCTTTATTCCAATTTATAATTACTTTTTTTTAAGTAATATTGTTTTTATTTCAAATTCTTCTGAGTAACATAGTTCAATCCTCCTCGTAGTTCAATCTTAAATTTTGTGTTTATTGGTGTTTGTTTGATTATTGCTATACTTTTCCTACCGATTTATGCCTCTTCTAATACTTTAAATAACGATTCGCGGTGTATAGAATCGTAGGCTTTTTTTAAATTTTTGGCATTTTTATTAATATAATTAATATATATATATATATATATATTTTTGGCATAATTAATATATATATATATATATTTTTGGCATAATTAATATAATTTATGATAGTTTTTAAATTTAGAATTTGCAGTGCATGATCTTCCTGAGCAAAATCTACCCTGATATTCTCCTAAATAATTCTCAACTTTGTCGATTATTCTGTTTTGTAACGCTTTACTTTAAATTTTGTAAGGAACTGGTAAAAGTAATATTCCTCAGTAGTTGACTGGCTTTGTTTTATTTCCTTTTTTTTTTTTTGTAAAATGGATGTATTAATGCATTCTTCCATTCCTCTGGAATTTGTTCCGTTAGCCAAATTTCTTCACAGTTTTAATCTTGCTTATTAACTTGGGAGAATTGATTTGTAAAATTTCTACTGTTATGTTATCTTCTCCAAAAGCTTAATTATTCTATAAGTGTTGTGTTATTACTTTGATTTCATTTTCATTCGGAGATATTTAGTCTTTCATTATACGGTTAGGTTTTTCAAGATTAAATAATTCGTTGGTTTCTGAACAATTTAATAGTGTCTCAAAGTACTTCGCAAGTGTTTTAAGGTTGTTTATTTGTAGGCATTTTCATTAAGAGCATTTTATTTGATATATATTTTTAATTTAAGGAATTTTTCGAAAAACAGTCGTAAATTTTCATGATACAAGCCTATAATTTTTTTCAAATAATTTTAGATTAATCATATTTCATAATTTCAAGTTCAGAATGCCACAGTATACTAAATTAAACTAAAAGTTTTATTTCGTATTGTTGAACTTTTTTTTTTCATTCGCTTTCATAAAATAATGATAAAAATATCTACCAATACGAAGTCTTATAAATTACTGTCATTTTTTCCATACAATTTTTTAAAAATTCTTCTAAATTTCTTGTTTTTAAATTTATTTTGATAACATGCATTAGAATAAACATTGTTTATGTAATATATTTGGTGAAGTTTTTTGAATGTCGATATTCATGCACTTTTGTCAAAGTATAACACCTTATTCTGTGCATCCATTTGAACCGAGTTACGCAGTGGAATAGAAATACAAGATTTATACTGTATTCTATGCTTGCATGAAGTAATTATATTTTTCCAGCAGTTGGTTGCGACTTCCAGTTAATATAAATTCGTATTCCTTTATCATACTCCTTTACATATCTTTTACCATCCCTCTTTTTAAATTAAATATGATACAATATTTGTAGTATAATATTGTTCTTAAAACATATACTTTGATCTAAAAAAAGAACGCTTTATCATGTTAAAACATATCAATGTTGTACAAAATGACTGCTATATTGTAACAAGGCTGGTGTAGCAGGCCTGAGTAACGGATTCCTGCCAATTATTATGGAAGTAATAATAATAATATAATAATTTGGAGAATCCAGAAAGGGACAAAAAGGAGAACCCCGTCCGTATAGGACGTAATAGGTCCGTCCGTTTTATAATTGTCTTTTGTTATACTGCCCGCTAACACACAATGCACATCTGTTGTACGGTGAAAAGAGACCAGGCTTGGAATTCATGAGAACAAAGCCTCGGTCGACTCGGGTCCAGTGCTACAGGTAAAGAGGCTAACAGTATAAGTAGCTCAATAAGGTCAGCTAAAAATAATTTCGGTAGAGAGTTCTGCGAACCAGTCTAGCGACACGTACGACGATGGTCCAGCGTGGAGAGACACAGGTTTGAGTTTGCGAGACGAGTGAGCGAGATGTCAGTCTAGCGGGAGAGTATCCAGTTCGATACGATTAAGGTGACGCCACGAGTAATTCAGTAACCAAGAAACATCAGTGAAGAAAAAAAAGAAAAAGAAAGATCGGTGAGTTACAGTAAAACTGTATACGTGAAAGAAATAATGCAATAGACTTTATTCATAAACTGTTAAGGTAGATGACAAAAGGATATGCAAGTGAATTTTATAAGTGTTTGTTAATGTAAGATTAGTGGTTAAAAACGGTTAAAACTAGCGGTTTCTTTTGTTAATGGTTCTGCATACTAGTTTTTTTTTATATACTTGGGATAAATTCCGAACGATTATTTATTTTGAACTCTGTCTTATATGTAATCTGTATTTATTAATTACCATTGACATAACTAACTCTTTGATGTGTAATAATTTTGATTGTTGATTACGTTATGTATTTTTGTCTGTTTTTATGTCATGCTTACTGCTTTGATTATGTTATGTTTCATGTCATGTAATAATCGTTTACTACTATTATACCGACTATTATTGTGGTTGTAATTACTGTATTAATATTTGTGTTCATTAACTGTTTTATTATTTTCACTTGTTATTATTATCATTATTGTATTTATCACCATTGTCATTATTATTATTTTGCCTGTTTGTAATTTGAACATTTTAGACCAATAAACTATAGTTGGCAATTTATAATCTTTATATAACGTTATAAATTGCCAACTACCTCTCACTCCTGATCGAGCCGCGCGGAACCACACCACGCGAAAATATTTTAAACAAAGTCCTTTTAAATAGTGTTCGTTGCTAGTTTTGTTCTTATATATTTATATAAGTATATATCTCTATATATAAAAGAGATTGTCCTGATTGACTGAGTCATAATCAACGTACAGCCAAAACTATTATAGGTAGAGATTTGAAATTTTCAGGATACCTTCGTATCTTTAAGTAGGCGTGCACTAACAAAGGATATTGCGAAATTTTGATTTTAAGGGGGGTTCAAATGAATAATCGATAGTATTTTCAGTATAGATTTATTTGTATCGCAAATATTTGTGTTTTAAGATCAATCGATATTGAATGAATGGATTACGGTAGTCAAATTTATTAATAATTTAATTAAAATTTATTATTAATGTTGTTTTTTAATGTTTATAGACATTTAAGAAAAATTCTTATGGTTTTTTGACGGGCATCATCATGTAAGCATGTTCTTTCTTCTGTCTCTTATTTGTTGGTGTTGCTTCTTCCTACCGATCAATTTATAAACACTTAAGAAAAAAGAAGTCATATGATTTTTTATGAGTATAGTGTTTCAAAAAGTGAATAAACATGTCAATTGAAAAGATAATTGTCAATGACACGTTAATAACCCAAACAGTTAAGCCTATCAAAGGAGATGGTGCATGCCTGTTCCGAGCACTTGCTTTTCGCTTATTCAGCAATGAAAAACGACGCCAGGAGGCACGAAACACAATCGTTTCGTACGTGGCTGATCATTGTATTGACTTTGCTCATATGTCTTGCAAATCTTCAAATGATGAAAATTTTCCAATTTGTGAGGAATATGCACGCGAAATGTCAATTCATTCAGCTCGAATGGAAAAATGGGTAGACTTTTTTTTTTGGGAGCCCGCAAGTAACTATGATGATGAATGATGATTATGAGTGATAAGAACAGGAGTTCTATTATCTATTTCTGACATCATCTTTTAAACATAGCAACATAATATATGCAAAAGGATCACTCCAAAACATTCGATAAATAATTTTAAAATTCAAGTATCGCGTGGGCGAGGCCGCGACGGGTAACCGGCTAGTATATATATATATATATCTTAACGAAGTTATGGGACGTTGAAATTGCACTACCAGGAATTCAAAAACAAAAATTAATTAATATTTATGAATATTTTTTTTTTTACTTCGACAGATTTTCTTCAAACTATTGAAGGTCTCACCAATTACGTACAAATAAAATCCTTTAGAAAGGTATGAAATTCAATATTTTTCATTAAATAATTCAAATAACATAACTTCTAGGTAATCAAGTTTTTCTTTAATACTGCATTCTGTTATTGTGCGGCTTTAATTAACATTGGATCACCAAGATAAGTGAATACAGGTGAACATTTTTGATGATTTCAATTTAATATAAAGACTTTTACGCGTTGCAGTTAAAATATATTAAGATGTATACGTTTCACGTAATAAAATACAGTAGTTTAAGCGAAATGTGTTTTATTAATGTATTATGTATATTAATTTTATATATTGGTCGGTCACCTTAAAATGAGATTACACCCATTAACTTTTATCATCTCCAAATTAGGAAATATTAAATAAGTGTAAATGTAGAAAATTGGAGATTGAACAAACGTGTTAATTTTTATTATTAATCGTTTTAATTTGCTTGTCGTTTTTAATTTGAGTGGTAGCATCTCGGCCTTTCATCCGGAGGTCCCAGGTTCGAATCCCGGTCAGGCGTGGCATTTTCACACACGCTACAAATCATTCATTTCATCCTCTGAAGCATGCCTAACGGTGGACCCGGAGGTTAAAAAAAAACGTTTTAATTTAATAGGGAACTTTTTTAAAATTAAAATTAATAACCCTTGTAAAAAGATGTAGAAAAATTAAAGTTTTTAAATACATCAGACGTTGATTTTATTACACAAAAAGGGGAAATTAAAAACGTGAATTAAAAAAAGAGTAAAAAATGATGTATTTATTTAAGAAACATGCGTAATTGTTTTTGAGGAAAAAAATTATATAAATTATTACGAATATTAAATATAATTAAGAAGTAGAAATAGGATTTAAGTAAAATAAAAGAAAAAAATAGTACAGGAATTTCCCAAAATTATTATTTAATGAAATATTATTTATGAGATGTGGACGTTTACTACAAATTTTGTAAAGAGTGGACCTTACTAGGTTCAACAAATTAAACGTTGTAAAGAAATTTAATTAATAAAATGAAAATTAAAATAAATCATTAATACGGAATTTTTGAGAGTAACTGATTGTGAAAAATTTAGCAGGACCAAAAAATAGATTAATATATTAGCAATTACGATATCGCACCGTTTTCAGTGAGATCAGACATCGCTAACTAATGATTTTGTCCAAGGGGCTCTTCTACAATAAACCGAATGGTTATTTCACAAGAAAGCTACCTATTGTAATGGGTACCATGATTCGACCTCTCGAAAATTTCGACATATTTTCGCGTTTCACATCCCACAGACCACAAAACCACCGTCAGCTCAAAATTTTATATATACATTTACATATATGTATTTCAGTTTCTTGTGGACACGATAACTGTCGTAATTTTGTGCCAGTCACTTTCAAATTGTTCCCTAAAAATAATTCGATCAAAAATCTTGGTCGAGTTCGTTAACGACCAAAATCGGACCGTGGGGGTGGAAATGAGATGACTTTTTCGAAAACACAAAATATCGCTATAACTTTCTTACTAAGTAAAATATCGAATTCCTTTAAAATTCCTATTATTCTTTGGATAAGGACATAAAAATTGAGTATGTAAGGTTTTTTGATAACTTTGATATCACCAACCATTGGCCCAGGGGGTGAAAAAAATTGGGTTTCGAAGACAAAAAAAAATCATACCTCCCTCAATATGCACACTATCAAATCGGTTTAAGTGGTCATTAGTCCTCTAAACATTACCTAAAACATTTATATGAAACAATTTTTGTTATGACCAACCCTTACGACAATGGATGACCAAAATGTTTCTGGAATTGTAAGATGGGGCTTGCCGTATGCTAAACATGTGAAACCTTTTTTCACATGCAACCATTGTTCTATTGTAAATAGAACATATTCAATAAATATGAAGTTTTTCTTAACTTTAAGGTGGAAATTGTTTTTATCCCCTGATTAGCACTGGTGAAATCTACCTCCGTCTTCCGGCATGCCGAAAGGGTTTTTTTTTATTCTATGTAAATTTTTTTTACATTTTTAATTTTTATAAATAACTTCCGAGAGAAAACTATTACATTTTTTTAAAAATTAAATCATCGTAAGATTTAATATTTACTGCTAAAGGCATGTTCTACAATAGTAGGACAATTGTCAAATAGAGGAACCTTTTCGGCGAAGATATAGTAAAATATAAAAGAGGGAGGCTTTTTACGCGTAACCTATAAGAGAGAAATGCTGGATAACGTTAGAAGGAGATCGTGTCAGAAGCGTACGAGAGATGTTAATGTCTTGACATTGAAATCTTTCCCTTTTGTACAGAAAAATAGAAGCCGTTGTTTTAAACTGAAAATTCTTTCAAAAAGCTTACACATACATCGTTTCGCCTTGTAGTATGGAATCTTATTGTAAAACTTCATAAAAACTAGAAAACGTTTGTGACCGTAGTTGCTTTATAAACACGTAAATAGAAAAAAGCCAAAAGGTTGTGGTAAAATAGGACGCCGTGTCGCTTTGTTTTTATTTATTAATAAAATAATTATATTATCATTAAAATTTAATTAAGGATTCTAAATAAAAATACACCAAAATAGGATGTATTGCATTACATCATAATAATAAACAACAAAATATAGTCCATTAAAAAGTTTTTTACAGATTTATAGTTTTAATACAAGGTTTAATAATAAAAATATTCATTTCCTTTTTAAGCGTATATCATACAAATTTAACCTTGATGAAAACATTGACTTTCTTTATTACAATTTATTTTAATTATAATGTCACATTTCTGATTATATACACGCACAAACATAAATGCGAAATAACTTAAGAAAGCACGCAATAATGTTTGTTTTTGTATATTTTTATTATTTACAATACTAAATAAAATATATTTGATGCGGTGTTACACTATTGGCTTTTGTAGAAGTTATACTATTAGTGTAAAAAAATAAGGAATTACGCTATGTCAATCATGAAATTGTATTATTATTATTACGAACCAAACTTTGGACATAAAATCTAATCGTCAATTATTATTTTGAAATTTTATATAAAATCTGATTCTACTATTTTGTTGAACCGAATTTTGTGTTGTTTTTTTTTTTAACTATAATTATTATTAAATTACCCACCATAAATATTTTAATTATATTTGTGATATAAAAAAAAGATAGGTAGAGGAAAATTAGCAGGTATAGATTTTTATTTATGCATCTGAAGTTAAAAGATGTTTCTTTCCTAAAATTATGATTAAGTTGATATTAAAAAATTTCATTGTGATAAATTTTTCAGCTGCAGTTAACTTGATAACTTATAACTAATTACAAAAAGATCGATCTTAGTTTTTACGAAAGAATTTTATAAACTATTGTTCTGAAAATCTGAAATTAACATCAGTAGACGATTTTGATTCGTACATCGATCTTAGAAAAATTTATATTGAAAAATTCGTACCATTTAAATTATATATTATCGAGAGGTGTGGCCTGAAGGTATTTATTTCTGCTAAAGTGATAAAGAAATAAAAAATTGCACTTAACTAAGTTAAAGGTTTATTAATTTTATCTTTTATGCTTCTTTATACATTAGAATTTCATGTAAGAGATTATACCGCTTTCAAGTATTAATACGCTGATATAGTAACGTTAAGACTAAAACTTATCCAATATTTTAATTTTATTATTTTTTTTTTTAAGTTATAAATAATATTTAACTGTTAATTTATATTAAATGTGTACTGGACAAAAGATGCTGTAAATATTTCTTAGTATTAATATATTTAATAAAATTCTTCTAATGAAGTACATGAATTTATAATATATGAATTAACAGTTAGGAATTTATAATATATGAATTAATAATATATATTTTCTCATTAGATAATTAACATTTCTTATTACATTTAAAATGTTGAGGGTGATATAAAAATATGGATTAATATTTCGTGTCCGTGGGAGCACGAAATATTAATTTCGTGTTCCATTTATTTATTTAAATAAATAAGCATTTATTTAAAAATAATTTGTATTTACTAATACCACTTCATTCGCGATTTAATTTAATTAAGTTTTACTTACTATATATATATATATATATATATATATATATTCTTATTATTCGGTTATCGGAAGTGAACTGATTTTTTTTTCAATAATTATTTTTAACAACTTGAAAAAACACTGATAACTGAAAAACTGTTGGTCGAAAACCCTCCAGATTGGGTCATACCCAAAAAATATATATGTGGAAAAATTATTATTATGCAGTTAATAGAACACATTTTTTTTGTTTTTCAAACTTTTCTCAAATAGACTTAGGTTAAAGAGACATTCTGAAAGAGAATTATTTATATATAAATTATTTTTAAAAATTGTCTATAAACATCAGCGAACATCTTGCCCAAGAGTTTTATGTCGAAGTTAAAGAACGAATATGTCTTTCATCATTTATAATAATGAATACGTTATGAATAAGAAGGCCCGGTTTTAGATGACTAGTATGTTAGCTCATCAGATTGGGATTTTTGGGCAGCAACATTTTTTCGTTTACTTTTCCTTCAGGCCGTACCCTGCTTTAAATATGAACAGAGCCTCAAGGAAGAATTTACCTACCTCCGTACTACTTCCATTATCTTTATAAGCATATTCTCCCCAAAATCTTCGACACCGCGTGCCATGCTCGTTCGATCTGCAGTGTTGTCTCTACGATGTTATCGAGAGTAAGTATTCCGAAATCTCTCAGGCATATTTCCCTATGCTGCAAGAAGACCGATTGCATTCTAAGATTATATGTTCTGCTACGTCTTCCCTTCCGATCATCATATTCAGTGCAGAGCCTTAATGTTCGAGCGCATAGGTATACTTTAAAGTAACCATGACAGGTAAGAAACTGGATCCACTCGTATTCCAGTTCTAAACTAAAGTAAAGACTAAAAGGAGGTTACACTTCTTTCATAATTTCATTCTTTCTAAATCTTTTTTTTTTTTGTAAGAAAACAACTATTTGTTGTTTTGTGTTTATTTAAATTTTTTAATGAAGTTTTTACTATTAATAAGTATATATTTTAATTTTGAGGAAATGTGTAATAATTCCGAAGTCTGTGCAGATATGGTTGCTGCCAGATGAAGACTGGTGATAGAAGTTTGTAGTCATGTAAGAGATCGAGATTTGGGGCTACCATTCCCCAAAATTATGAAGTATTTTCAAACTTCATTTTTGGGCGATATATATGTATTGTGTGTGTGTGTGTGTGTGGAGGGGATGAGTGGTTATGTGTATGTCTCTCTCTCTCTCTCTCTGTGTGTGTGTGTGTGTACGCGCGCGCGCGCGCGCGCGTTTCTTGCTTTACGTATCCGTCAATAAACTCACCGAATATGTAAGAGGCGTGGGATGTTGTCGCTTACTCTGAGTATAACAATGAGTAGCCAGGCTACAGCTATTATTCAGTCACATCCTGATGTTAATAGAGTAAATATATCACTTACATTGGTGTAGCGGTAAATGCTACAGGCTCAACGTTTCAGTGTTGTGGAAAGCGACGTACAATAAAAAGTGCATTCTTTGTTCATTCAGCTCGATGAAAAAGAAACCGCTAACTCTTCACTTACCTCAGTAAGTGCTGTTATAGAGTGTTTCTTGCTATTGAGCACGGTTGTTATTTTTGAGTGTAATCTGTGCCTTACATCAGGTTACCTGTAACCAATGCGGTTACACTAATAAAATAATATACTCTGACAAAAAATATTATAAACAAACTTGTATTTGAATTTAGAGAACTTCGGTCCATGTAGTAAGAGTTTGAATATAGTCCTGCCGTACAACTAACCGGGAATTGATTTATATACGAACACTACCAGGTTTCTAACCGGTGGTTGTTAGCCCCTAACGGCGTGGACAAAATTTTTAATCTATTAGCCAGCTGAGATTTAGTCTCGTGGAGATAATACAATCCTTCATCGTTTAAGGTAATAAGAAAGGATATAATTTCAAACCAGGGGCGCGTTCTGCTCTTCGCGTATCATCTCGTGGCTTATCCTGACTTAGTTCTAAATCGGACTTTCAAACCACGCTAAGAAAGATCCCCAAGTTAATTGCATATTAGTCGAGTGGTTTGCTTCAGTCGCTCGGAACCGATTACGTGACTGAAGATACTCATAACGTTAATTGGCCCCAGATCATGTTGACTCTGACAAAAATCTGTTTTTTTTTTCGGTGAAGCCACAATGTATGTGGAAAGGGTTGACTTGCGTATTACTCGAGTGGAGTGGGCATGATTGGGAACTGATAATGCCGGTGGATAAACAAAGTTTATTCTAGTTTCTCAATACGCTGCAGTCATCTGAGTATTCGGATGTTTGCCGTTTTACGTCGTTTTTCAGACTCGTTTATCCCACATTTCGCAATTCTAGAACTTTTTCTAGCTTCTTTCGGTATCCGCGGTTCAGATATGTTGCTAAAAATTATTAACACATTCTGCTGGATGGAACTGTAACCCGTGGCTATTAGCGATCTTAGAGCTGCGTAAAATTTGAAGCTTTTAATATTTAACGGTAAACCATACGTAAAATTTCGAAGAAGCGACACTGGTTCACGTACTAAATATATCGAATTTCCGTGGCGTGAGGTTTGACCAAACTCCCAAGGCTTGTTAACCACAAACACCACATTTTCCACCATCTTGCGGTATTCATATTTTGGTCTTGAGTTTGGTACCCATTTGTTACATTTTTAAAGAATTCGCTAGACTATGCGACGTAATCAAAGCAGTTTTGGAATTACCTCATCGAAGCCGAAAACAAGATCAAATTAAGTGATTAATAAGGTAATTTTTTTTGTTTATCTCATTTTCCGATCTTTAAAAATTAATTTTTACAATCAAGTGCTACGTAGAAAGTTGTGTGACTTAGTAAGGAAAACTTGAATTTAACGTCTGACCGGTATGTAATTACCAGTAGTGAAAATTTATTATATATCATTTATTAAGCTTAACGTGAAATTATTTTTCTTCTATGTACGAAGTAAAGGAAATATTGTGATCGCGAAAAAATTCGGTTTTCAGATTAATATCTGAAAATATCTGAACACTTTTAAAGTAATCATTTCTTCTTAACTAAAGCTCTCAATTTTTTAAACTAATAAACTAATTCATCACAGTAACCTACAGAAAAGCTTTTACTCGGAATATGGAAATGGAATTTTGCGGCGTATGAAAAATTCAATGCTTGACCGGGATTCGAACCCGGGATCCCCGGATGAAAGGCCGAGACGCTACAACTCCGTTTTTATTAAAGTTTTTTAATGGTATTTTTAAACAGGGCACTATTAATTAGTGGGGACATTTAGAAGCGAAGGTATTTATTTATGTAGAATCTTTCAACCAGAAGTAAGTAATTTTATTTAAGGCGAGTAATTGTACTTACATTAGAAAAATTACATAATTTAAAATAATGATTTTTATTGTTACACCTGTTGTTATATACTACATTATAAAGGGAACATATTGTTATTGGTAAAAGAAAAAAATTCTAACAATCCATAGCTTTTGTATAATCACAGGTCTTGATTTTTTTAAGTCTCCTCAGTTCATAGATGTTTTATGTAAAACTCTATGTTGTCTCTAATTTTTTTTATCTCAATAACAGTTTATCCCAAACTCATAAATTTCGTATTTTAATACCAAAGTTAAGTAACGTTGATCATGGTAAGTAGATGGATTGTTGAGTGATTATTTACTTCATATCCTATGTTGAAATCTAGAAGAGCATCCAGTTATAACAAACGTGTCAAATAATTCCTGTCCAAGCCCAGAAAAGATTTTATGAAGACTTTTTGAAAAATCTGACTGAAATTTTTCAAAATTTTGCTGAAGCTACATGTAAAATTAGTTTATTTTCTATTTGGCATAAGCTTTTTTTTTTAAAAAAGCTTATGTAAAAGCTCATCTATATCACGGGGTTCCCTTTTCTGCATTAATTTACAGATTAGTGATGCAGACTTCTAAAAACAGGATTGGTAGGTAGACTATATTATAATTTTTTTTTTAATTTTTGTAATTTAATAAGGCAGCAAAAGTCTTTCAGATTATTATAAAAAATGTTAAAAACCATTAATTATTTAAATTATACAATATAAATGTACATTAGATTAGATTTTAAAAAGTAAATGATAAATTTACTTAAAATATTTTTAATTAAATTGTGTAAATTAATAAAAATTATACATTATTACTATTATATGACGTAGAGTTTTATCCAAACTAAACTAGTCCACCTTGTATTACAGGCAGTTAAACAATGTACTAGGCAATCCAACTGGCCTTTTTTATTTCCATTAGCGTCATCTACAATAAGGTGGTAGAATAACTTGCTGTATAACTGGTTAGGTTTAAACATACTGATTATAGCACTAACCCAACTGGTTAGGTTGATTCCTATTCTTGTAATTTGTCCTTTAGACCTTGTTCATTTTTTAACCTTCAACTTAATTTTTTTTTTTACAATTAACCGATAATTATTTTATTATTCATAATTTTTACACCTTTACTTTCCTGACATCATAGCTCTAGAGCTACACTGCAAGAAGGGAAATATGTAATTCAGTCAAAAAATAGGGTATGAGTTTTTTCTTGAGGTTTCATGACCCAGGAATCCCAAAAAACTCAAAAAAGAGAGGTAATATTCGTACTCAACAGACTCAAACAGAACTGACTTTTCAACCCATTCTAAATGCTAGTCTGCCTAATTAAAAAAAACTCTCATTAACATCTAAGCTGAAGCAGGGTGAGAATAATATCATCAGAGAAATTAACGATGGTTGCAAGTGCAACTGAAAACTACAAAACATATTTAAAACATTTTGCAAACATTATATTCATAAAATTTGGTTTACTTTGTCGTTTTAAAAAGTTTTCATCACCGAATGTCACAAACAAATACAGCAAACAAAATTTCAAATTGTACGTCTTTCCTAAACCAAACTTTAATGCAATGTTAACATTGTTGAAATTCAATACATGAAATTCATTGTTGTTTGCATGCTATTATCTGGACTTGTAATTCTTAACAGACTTCATTAAAAGAGGTTCTCAAATTTTTTATGTGTGTTTAAATCTAATTCTTCAACAAATGATGCAGCTACACAGATACCCAGTTACACATTTAGCTTTTCTGTAATATTTAAATGGGATTATAATTCCATTGTAGTGTGGAAATGGGAATATGAAGATGGAATTTTGTAGCGTATTATGAAAAATACCATGCCGTTATTTCATACCATTTATTTTGGATGCGATGCAACTTTTTTTTCAAACGGGCAATAGATTTGTAGCTCTAACTACATTTAAAAATAAATATAAAACAAAAAAAAATATATAAAACAAAAAAAAATATATAAAACAAAATAAACTAAAAACTAAAACATTTTAAAAAGGAAAAAATTATATTTTAAAATTCTTTGAATTTTGGCTGAATTCTTAGTGTAAATTAAAAGATGATGTGAAAAAGTAGCATATTTCTTTAAGGATTTCTTTAGGATATTTCTTTAAGTGTGACTGTTTTTAATTTATTTTGTAACCTCAACATTATTTTATTTTGTTTATTGAAATTGTTACAATTTTTTAATTCATGGGTAAAAATGTATTTTTCATTTTTTCATTATAATTTTGAAGAATAAAAATATTCCATAATTACCATTACATTGTTTTATAAAAATAACCTACACCCAATGTACCCCCTAAGTGGAATAGAAATTGAGTTTGTAAATGAGGTCAAACTTTATCATTAAAATTTACCTATTCTGTATTTTTTTTTTCTTTTAAGTGTAATAATTATTCTAATACACTGTACAAAACATTAACATTCCACATGTAAAATCTTTGCCTATGATTGGAAAATTAAGGAACTGGAGTTTTTATTTTAAATTATTTAAGCCATTAGCTATAATTATTGATTGCTACCGAATAACTTACTTTGGTGTATTTTATAGTTTTTTCACTTCAAAATAAGTTTAGTAAATATATAAAATTATGTAGTAAAAGTGTAATTGATAATTCCATTTTGTCATAATTTAAACCTTATTTAAATTTCCTTAAAATTTATTTGTACATAAAATTTTCTAACACATTTTAATAGGTTTTAACTTATGTACAAATAGCCTGCTTATCTGGATGCTGATACCGTTGTAAAATCGGTTGTATTATTCACGATAATATATTTTTTGAAAATTGTTGATTTTTTTATGGAAATAAAAAAGATTGAGTTTTTGTTTTATATATAATTTTATTTTTTTCCACTTTTTGAAGAAAAGTACAGTATTACTTTGTATAGTGGAAATGGAGAGTGAAAATAAATTTCTATACATTTTGAGGAATGAGGAAAACTACATGTATATATATATATATATATATATATATATATATATATATATATATATATATATACATATATTACCTATAAACCTTCTATAACTACTAGCTCAATTGAAATTTAGATATGCTGCTTGTATTTAGATATCTGAAGTTGTGGATGTGAAAATTTAATGAATTTGATTGAATTGTTCTTGAGTTACAATCTATTTAACCCTTTCCAGCCCAGTGATTCCAGCTGGAATCAATACTTCTTTGTTCTGATATAATATTCTGTTTTAACAATATTCTACTTTAAAGCTTTTTTTGTTGAAGGAAATCTGTTTATATCATGTTGGCTACACTGATATTTTTACCACCAAATGGGTACATAGGTTATTTTCGTTATAGGAACACATGTTAGTCCTGCTGGAAAAGTTTGATGTTGGTCAACTTTATACGAGTTTTACAGGTAAATAACTTTTTATTATCAATGAAATTTATATTTATTAGTAGTTTATTCTATTTATTTGTAAATAATTGTATTCTTTTCACAGTTTATGAAGACACAACTGTATTATCAATAAAAATAACAGTGATTCCAAATGGAATCATTGCACATACACAATGCACTTCAACATGTTTTACTTGAAATGTATATGATTCCAATTGGAATCACTGGTCATAAACAGTGATTATTCACTTACAACTTGTAAACCTGACTCAGTATTCAATTCTCTTAGTATTTTATTTTTATATGGTTACTTGGTTAGGTACTATTGTATATTTATGAATTGTTTTTATTTTTTTAAAAACTGTTCTCTTATTATTTGAAATTTTATTTTATTTTGCAGAATGGAGTCAGATTATGAACTACAGTATATTCTAATGGAGGGAGATCTGTCAGATGTTGACTTAGAAGGTTCAGATAATGACAATTCTAATGATGAAGTAATGAAGCAGGATAGCATAATTACTGATGAGGATCTTGAAGCAGCTTTACAACAATTTGAGTCAGGTTTACAAGTTGTAAGTAATGGAGAATTTGAAAATGTATTTTCAGTTTAGTAATATCAGTGACGTTGAAATATCTGTTCCCAATGAGCCACCTGCTACTAGTTCAGATGCAGTTCAACCTCTACTTCAAATTTAAATACTGAACTTCCCATTTCTACTGCTACAACAGGAAATGTTTCTGGTAAACCATCCACAGCAAAGAAGCTCTTATGGAGGAAACTGAAGCAGAATCATTTGATTCAGAATTCCTGATTCTTCTGATGAAATACTAACTCCATTACAGTATTTTAAAATTTTTATTGACAATGATATTTTAAATAGCATTGTGCAGCAGACAAATCCTTATTCTGTTCAAAAAACAGGATCATCTATCAATACCAGTAGAGTAGAAATAGAAAAATACCTTGGTATTCATTTTTTAAATGGGATTATTAGAATGCCATCCTACAGGACGTATTGCAATGAAAAAGTCTGCTATGATAAGATAGCAGACTCTATGCCACAGAATAGTTTTGATAAATTGAGAAATTATATTCATGTAGTAGATAATAGTAACTGTTTGCCAAGAGATGCTCCCAGTTATGACAAATTGTTTAAAATACGCCTTATTGACACAGTGAAACGTAATTTAAGAAAATTACCACTGGAAGAATATTCATCAGTTGATGAAATGGTTATACCATTCAAAGGCAGGTCTTCATTGAAGCAAAGCAATACAATAAAAAAAAACCACATAAATGGGGAATAAAAGTATTTACACTTGCATCATCAACTGGGATTGTACACGATTTTGATATTTATGTTGGTAGAGGTACTGTATCTGAAATTAACATAGGTATTAGTGGAGATATAGTAATGAAATTAGCAGAGAATATTCCTAAATATAAAAATTACAAACTGTTTTTTTGATAATTGGTTTTGTTCTTATTCATTACTCAATAAACTTAAAGAACTAGGAAATATTTCAGCAGCTACAGTACAATCTAACAGACTGCCAAACTGCAATTTTATGCCTGATAAAGACATGAAGAAACTAGGTTGAGGGGCAATTGATCACAGAAAAAAATTTCCAGCAATATCTTTGCTGTAAAATGGTTTGATAAGTTCTTTCATACTGCACCATCATAATTAGGAGTCGAACCACTTGAATCTGTATGCCACTGGAGCGTCAAAGACAAAAAATTTATTATGGTTGAATGACCTAATATTATAAAAGTTTATAATATCCACATGGGAGGAGTTGATCTCCATGGCATGTTGGTCAGTTTGTATCGAATTGATATTAGTGTCCATAGATACTACTGACATGTTGTGTTTCATTTGTTGGATGTGTGTGCAGTAAATGCTTGGCTTCTGTACCGAAGACAATGCAAGGAGAATGGTATAAAGCACATTTCATTTGTCACTTTTAAATTTTAAATAGCTGATGCTTTGCTTACAGCTGGTAAAATTAATGGGAGAAGTAGAGGGAGACCATCATTAGAAGAGATTGAAAAAGAAATACCAGTAACAAAAAAGGAATCTAGGGTCACCATGCCTGTTGACGATGCTAGATACAATGAATTAGGTCACTGGCCTGAACACGTAGTGCAAAAATCAAGGTGTAGGCTTTGCATCAAATCGTACTCTAGAATGAAGTTTTCAAAATACAACGTCACATTGTGTTTGTCAGATAAGAAAAACTGTTTTAAAGCGTTTCATGTAAAATAAAATAGTATGTAGTTTGTATTTTTACAGTTTATGTTTTCATGGAAATACCCTGATACATAAAACACTATGTATAATTTTATAATGAGCTGATTTAGATTTTACTTTCAATGTGACTACTTTCAGTTGTATTATTCACATTAAAAAATGTTTATAAAAAAAAAATGTAATTCTAAAAACAAGTGCAAGTCATATACTTTACCCTCCATTTACATTGCCCGGTAATTCCAATTGGAATCAGAAATTTATTTTTTGTGTTTTTAGGGATTATTAATTTTTTTAACATCTGTGTAATTTTAGTCCTATTTTAATAGAAAAAACAGTTTTTTTCTGGCTGGAAAAAATGTGGGCAGGCAAGGGTTAAGGTCAAAAAAACATTTGAGCTTATGTTGACTGTATAGTGGTGGTTTCGAGTCAATGCCCAGACTGTGGGACTGATGATACAGTGGATCACGTCCTCTATGTCTGCCACCAACATGAGGTCGAATGTTCACAAGCTGTTATGGAACTTGAGAGAATACATTCTGGATCTCCATATTAACTGGACGATCCACGAGGAGTGGTCTATAGTGGCTGGTTTTCTTCGTGCCCTTGCAGTGTGTAGTTCTGCAGAAGGAGTTTAATTGAGGTATTTGATCGTGGCAGAATCCCTGGTGGCTAGGGTTCCGGCCTAGGAATTGGATTGGTTGGAGGTAGGGGCAATGGCATCATGTCATGGTTATATTGGTATTGTTTGTGATTTGATTTGGGGCTCCCAACAGCAGGAGTGACTGCGCTGCCATGGTATGGTAACCCATGCAACCAGGTGCATAGCTTCGTTCCGCCGGTGGCGGTCCTGATTGTAACTTGGTAATGCCACGCGAGACTCCATGATTAACTGGGTGAGGGTGCAGGGTTTGTCCTCGGCTCCTGTGCAGACTGGAATGGAGTTACATTCCCCTTGTTAGGTGATCTAATTTAACCCACCGGGTTGGTCTAGTGGTTAACGCGTCTTCCCAAATCAGCTGATTTGGAAGTCAAGAGTTACAGCATTCAAGTCCTAGTAAAGCCAGATATTTTTACATAGATTTGAATACTAGATCGTGGATACCGGTGTTCTTTGGTGGTTGCGTTTCAATTAACCACACATCTCAGGAATGGTCGAACTGAGAATGAAAGACTACACTTCATTTACACTCATACGTATCATCCTCACTCATCCTCTGAAGAATTATCTAAACAGTAGTTACTGGAGGCTAAACAGGAAAAAAGAAAGAGAGGTGATCTAATTTGGTCGACTTATTTGGGTGTAGGTCTAAATTTTTATGTTGCGTAAAACATACTTTTGATTGGTATGAGATAATACTGATTTTATTTATGATTAACACTGATTTAACTTACAACTTGTTCATTTTCTGAGGCACTCACAGTCACAAACAGTTTTGTCAAATTTAGACTAGATACAGGGTCCGCGCTTATGCGATCTCGGTTAGTTATTTTGAGGTAATAATGTTAGGTTGATTGTGAAGATGTCCGTTTGGAGCCTACGTAAAGGCAAATTTGATTTGTATTTTACTGATGCAAATGTCTGCCAAGACATTATCCATATGCCAAGACATAAATCGGTGGCATCCTGACAGAGGCCTGGTTGATGACTGTGAGGTGTAATCAATTAAAGGGTCTAAAGATGATCTTTGGTAAAACCCCTCAGGGCTCGGAAAGGAGGGGGTGGTGTGGTGACTGGTAACATCATGAGCTGGGTGTCTTCCTCCTACGGGGTTGGGATGGATATGTAATGGTGTATTTTTAATATGTGCTTATACAGTGAGTCACAGTGGTGAGCAAGTTGAAAATTGATGCTTGTGTGTAGGGTCTTCTGGTTAATCAAATGTATGTAGCGAGTTGCACTTAGAAAATCGGATTGTAAAATTGTGAAGGTGTCAGAAATGAAAAATCTGTCTTCTTGTGCAGAATTTTGCAAGAGTTTTGTGCAGAACTTTGCAAGAGTTGGCTAATGTGAGTATGCTCACTCACAAATATTAATTACTTTTATTATCTCTGTTTGCATCCAATGAAGTCCCAGTAATTTGCTTTTTTTGTTAAAAAATAGAAATTTTCATGAATAAATTTTTTTCTCAGAAAAAGAAATTGTTTTTAAATTTTCAGGTGAAAATTCCTAACAGCTGTTTTTATTAATATTATTTAAAACTTTTTTATAAAATTTAGATATAAATACTACCTACTTCCAAGAAATATAACTCTACAATTTAAAATTTATAAAATGCTTTATTCAATGTATAAAAGCAGTTTTCATTTATCAAGTTGTTCTCAAAAGTGTGCACTAAGAGAGAAATCATTAACATTTTAAGAGAAGTTCTCAAATTATAAGGTTTTATTAAAAATTTAAATTATGTAAAAACTACAGTTACCTAATGTCTGTTAGTCTCTAATACCTACTTCCTGATCCATCCTTCAGTATCTACAGAATATATAATAAAACCATGTTCATCCATTTATTTTTTCAATCCCTTCTAAAAATATCAATTGATTTCTATATTTTTAAACATGCTGTATTATGTAAGATTTTAAGTTTTAGTACAACATTCTGCCTGTTTCCAATAGATATATGACAACTATTTATTCAGCTGGATACTTTAAAATACAAAATTCTGGAAATAAAAGATTTCCATTTCTTTGAATTAGTCAATGGAAAATTTAATGTGCTGTCCACCCTATCTACTGTTTTCTGCTGAAAATGTCTTCTCATTCATTTCACTTATCTTTGTGATTATGGGTTATGGGTTTTGGCTAGACTTCTAGTTCATCCAAGATAAAGGTATTGGGGCATGTAGTTAATGCAGCCTTAGTTTAGGTGTAGTTGGTTAGGGACTCCCTTGTTTTTTATCTGTCTGCTCAATTATTATTGGGTATACTTTATAATATGTAAATTTATACATTGAAAAGAAATCAGCTAGAGATTACTAAGAGTAATCACAGTTACACTTCTGTTCATAATGGAATTTTACAGCTGGAATAGCCTATAATGTATTCATTTATTATAATAAACGATAATAAACAATTAGACAAAAAAACAAAATAGAGGAACAATCAAGCAATAAATGTAAAATAATGACAAGAAATTTATCAGGGTCCTGGGATCTTCAGCTTGCCTCAACTAAAGTTTAAACATCTTAGGTTGTTAAAATTAACCTTAACTTATGAAATGCAAGTTATTTTGGACAAAACCCAATCCAGTTAGTTTTTAAGATTGTTTAAAGCAGCCCTTTTATCTAAGTTAAAATAAAACATAGGTACACTTAAAATTAATATATGAAAGATTACTTTTTCATTTCTACCCAAAGCAGTACCAGGACAGCATTCCAGGACGAGTGCACTCCTGGACTCTATTGAAATGAACTGCCTGACACTGCAAGGCAGAAAGGTAAAAGTTTGGTAGTATAAAACAGGACAGATAAGGTAAGGCAAATTTAAAACTATCACTGTAAACATCTGCAATATAATTTTATTAAACAATAACAGTTTCTCATTTGAAAAATCACAATATATGCAAGAGAAACATTTTATAAATATTTATATTACGTAATGTAACTTATTTAAATATTAAATGGAATATTTATTATGCATAATATTTTGTTGTATCCTTGCCAAATTTTTAAAATGAATTCTAAAAGTAACATTTTTCACACCACGTAGTGCACATTATTAACCATATCTA
The DNA here is from genome assembly GCF_047948215.1 of Lycorma delicatula. Taxonomy (NCBI): domain Eukaryota; kingdom Metazoa; phylum Arthropoda; class Insecta; order Hemiptera; family Fulgoridae; genus Lycorma; species Lycorma delicatula. The sequence continues at coordinate 40,691,941 of NC_134462.1, forward strand.
TTTTTTTATTATTTTCTTTTTATTTATCAGTGCTTTGTGTATTTCTATTTTTGTTCAATGCATTGGATGAAATCAATATTGTTTTTTGTCTTCACTTGAATAAACTTGAGTAAACGTTATTAAGGAATAAATGTGAAATGTGGACTATGTACTTTTGTTTAGACCACGTGTTTTTGTTCACATTTTGATTGCTGAAAGTTATTATTGTGTTTTGTTAGTATAGTAATTTCTTTTAATAATAATTAAAAAAAAAACAAACAAAAAAGTACATATTATTATAATAATATATATATTTTTTTAAATAATATTTAATACAATACCAACAGTAATGAAATTCTCTTCAATATTCTGAACTTCATTTAGGTCATTTTTATGCCTAAATAACCTAGGCAACATTCATATACAGCGAAAATTATGCTTGCAGTCGGTATTACTTTAATAAAATTAATAGTTAATCCAGTATATAAACCTTTACACCCTTTATTCTTGATTATATTTCTTATCATTGTCATCATACTATCTCCTGACATAAAAAAAAGTTAAAACATTATTAGCAATAAAAAAAAAAATAAGGAATTACCAAATTTTTTACAAAATTATTAAACAATGATTAAGTAGTTTATTAAGTATGATCTATTTTTTTTAAATTTTATATGTTCATCCAAAGAAAATTGATGATACCATTAATGCTTGGTACTTGGACTAAACAAATTTTTAAAAATATTCAAACTTAATATTCAAACACTAAAATGTGTTATTACTGGCGAAATGAGTTTTTACCAATGTTTACAAATAATATTAAAAAAAATTAAATAACATCTTGTCTCCATGGCACAGATGTTTTTTATTCAAAAATTCATAAACTTCAAAAGCTTTTATATCTTGCAAATGAAAAATGATATGAACTTGATTCTTTACCATTTTGTAATATGTTCTTTTTATTTCCTTTGTAATGTCAAAAATTTTCTGTTTTCAGATTTCAACAGAAATATCCATATGTACATATGCATGTATCTCGCATAACTCAAAAAATTATTAGCCATAGAATGTTGAAATTTTGGATTCAGGACTGTTGAAAATCTAGCTGTGCACCTCCCCTTTTGATTGCAATCAACTGGACCAGAAGTGTCCAAAAAACCTCAAAATCCAAAAAAATTAGATTTTTGATGTTTTCTTAACTGCTGTAATAAGCCTTCATTGAGAGATTTTCATGATATATCATAAATGGTACTTATTTTCATTGGTTCCAGAGTTATAGCCAAATAGAATTTTAATTAATGAAATATTTACATCTTTCAAAGTTAAGGCACATCAGTTCAAATCAGACTTCATATTCATATATTTTTATTATTATTATTTTTTTTTTTAATTTAAATATACTGATTTATTAATAAATTAACTTCTGATTGTAAAAGTTTTACAATCCAACTTTCTTAACTCTAGAGAAAGGTTATGGAGCCCCTGAACAGTTTAGCCTTATTATGAATATGACTGCAATGAATAGACAGAGTTCATAGCCTGTCTGACTAATTATAAAATATCAAAACAGTGTGAGAAAATTTGAGAAAAGAAGAGGCAAAGAAGGAAGGGGAAGGTTTAATGTATGGAACAGGACAAATATAATTTATTTTTGTAACTTTAATTGTCATCTAATTTTATTTTGCTTATTTCCAGAGATTACTATTTCATGTTTTTATGTAAGAAAAAAAAATCATATCTCGAGTTGTTGAGATAAAAGTTAAGTTTTTTTTTAATTTTTCAGAAAACATTGATCTGAATTCTGTAGTATCCATATTAAAAAACCATTTCTTAAAAAATTATTACATTGATTTAAATTAACATACGTAAAAAAAAAAATCATTGAAAAAAATAAAAATTTCTTAAAATTCTTCCAAAAGATATTCATTGATAACAATTAACATGGACACTAGATCATTCTTTTCTGTACTTCTTAGTTTTTATTCAAAGTTGATTAGTCAATTACTAATAAAGTTATAATTTTTCTTCTGAAACACTGATTTTCCACCCGTCACTATTTTAGGGGAGGGGGTTGGGACAATTTTCTGAAAATGTAGGAATTTTTTAATAAGTCACTATTCAAATAAAAAATATAGGCATTCAACTCCCAAAAACAAAACAAAAAAAAAAAACATTTCACCAGTCTTCTAAAAGAAAATTTTATTACAATTTTTTTCAGTTTAAGATTTAACTGCTCTAAGAAGATATAACAAATAAGATTTGGTATACCCAATTGAAAGAAGTCTTTTATGCTGCTTAAATTACATACAACGATTAAACGATTTGTATCACACGATCGTCAAACATGAATCGTCAAACGATTTGTATCACACTCTTATTTTTTTTTTGTCTTCAGTCATTTGACTGGTTTGATGCAGCTCTCCAAGATTCCCTATCTAGTGCTAGTCGTTTCATTTCAGTATACCCTCTACATCCTACATCCCTAACAATTTGTTTTACATATTCCAAACGTGGCCTGCCTACACAATTTTTCCCTTCTACCTGTCCTTCCAATATTAAAGCGACTATTCCAGGATGCCTTAGTATGTGGCCTATAAGACTGTCTCTTCTTTTAACTATATTTTTCCAAATGCTTCTTTCTTCATCTATTTGCCGCAATACCTCTTCATTTGTCACTTTATCCACCCATCTGATTTTTAACATTCTCCTATAGCACCACATTTCAAAAGTTTCTAATCTTTTCTTCTCAGATACTCCGATAGTCCAAGTTTCACTTCCATATAAAGCGACACTCCAAACATATACTTTCAAAAATCTTTTCCTGACATTTAAATTAATTTTTGATGTAAACAAATTATATTTCTTACTGAAGGCTCGTTTCGCTTGTGCTATCCGGCATTTTATATCGTTCCTGCTTCGTCCATCTTTAGTAATTCTACTTCCCAAATAACAAAATTCTTCTACCTCCATAATATTTTCTCCTCCTATTTTCACATTCAGTGGTCCATCTTTGTTATTTCTACTACATTTCATTACTTTTGATTTGTTCTTGTTTATTTTCATGCGTAGGACTTCATCTATGCCGTTCATTGTTTCTTCTAAATCCTTTTTACTCTCTGCTAGAATTACTATATCATCAGCAAATCGTAGCATCTTTATCTTTTCACCTTGTACTGTTACTCCGAATCTAAATTGTTCTTTAACATCATTAACTGCTAGTTCCATGTAAAGATTAAAAAGTAACGGAGATAGGGAACATCCTTGTCGGACTCCCTTTCTTATTACGGCTTCTTTCTTATGTTCTTCAATTGTTACTGTTGCTGTTTGGTTCCTGTACATGTTAGCAATTGTTCTTCTATCTCTGTATTTGAACCCTAATTTTTTTAAAATGCTGAACATTTTATTCCAGTCTACGTTATCGAAAGCCTTTTCTAGGTCTATAAACGCCAAGTATGTTGGTTTGTTTTTCTTTAATTTTCCTTCTACTATTAATCTGAGGCCCAAAATTGCTTCCCTTGTCCCTATACTTTTCCTGAAACCAAATTGGTCTTCTCCTAACACTCCCTCCACTCTCCTCTCAATTCTTCTGTATAGAATTGTAGTTAATTTTTTTGATGCATGACTAGTTAAACTAATTGTTCTGTCCCACTCTTAAGTGGTGATTAAAAGGCTGATTTTTTTCCTGTGTTTTTCGAAGTGTCCAGACACAAAATTACCAAAGTAATTAAAAATTGAAATTTACTTTAAAAATTAAAATTATTGAAAACGCTTGTGCAGAATACTAGGCTCAAAATAAAACCAAAATAAACATGATATTAAAAATGAAGTCTGAAACAATAAAATTCCTGTTGTCAAATGGCAGAAATATTAAAGTTTTAATCAAATGTTTGAATCCAGATGCACGGCCTTAAGATATCCTAACACATCAGAATGGTAGCAGCTCCTATTCTGCAGTAGTCTTATCTCAGTAGTCTGTAAATTATAAATGTGCAATTGCTACTTTAACAGGGTTCCATTTCAGTGTTAGTTGTAAATAATTTGTCAATTCACAATATTTTTGTTGCTAGACAAAACTTGCAATAAGAAGATCTTGTTTGGTTTGTCTTCAATCATTTTTAATAATAAATTAAGCATATAATATAAAAAGTATGGGCACATAGTCTGCCCAGCAAAAAAAAAAAAAAATATATATAAAGCACTAAAATTCTTAGAATTCATTTACTTCACAGAATCTTAGGCGTTTAGTATGGGTGGGTTAACTAATCATTGTCTAAAGAACTTATTGATAAGCTTTTTCTTCAAATCATTACTTTATTTTTACTTATATACTATTTTAGCTACCTTTTCCTGCTTGCATTCTAGTTTATAGGCCAATGGATAGCAACAGAGTTGGGAATTAATGCTTGATACAGCTCCGCAGCCTAACAGGAACAAGATACTTGGATTTTCACCACATTTATCTAGGTAACATTTTTTTAAGCTCTAAAAACAATTGCAACATTTGGAAATAAATTAGTTGAGTAACTTATGTTTGATCTATGGTCGACAACATCTATGATTGTTTGATCTATAATTGTATTGACTGATCATGTCAGTCATCTGCTATTGATAAATGCCAACAATTATAAATTGTAAACCAGGCAGTGTATGATTAAAAATAGTTTAATAAATGTGGATTCAGTCGATTACATTTTGTTCTTACTTCATACCATTTAATTTTTAAGGATGCTGCTTCTTGAAATGTTTCAGATAATATGAAATCATGTGTTTGTTTTTATTATACATGACTAAACCAGTTTCATAAAGTTCAATACCTGACATACAGCACTGATTAAGAACAATCTCCTCTCTTTTTCAGAATCTGAGACTAAATTAGACGTGATTACTATATCTCCAAAGACTGTATTTCTCAACCTGAAGTTTGTGTTTTCTTTTTCATCTCTCCTTTTCCCCCGACGGGGAGTCTTATTCTTTAAGACTTTGGGGGTTGGCGTCCCCACGGGCCTAGCCTCTGCAGCTATTCTTCCCACTATACAGTTAGGTGCAGAACACTTTACATCATACACATATACTACACCAAGAACACTACATGAATTACAACAAACACACTTACACAATTACACAAAACATCCTACACTGATATTTCTTACATTAACACTCGGTGGTGTTGCGACATCTTACGAAAAGCAACCGTAACCCAAGGTGGCAAAAACCGTGCCGATGGGTGAATGGCTCTACGTAGTGAGTCTCGAACGATGTCCTCTGGGCACCAGGGCGAATCCAGTTGTACTTAGCTCTAGCTCCAGTACGCGTGCGCTCTGCTGGAGTAGTCCATTTTCGCCGGTTCTCGTGGGACCAAAATTTCTGTTCCTATATCAAATTCCAAGATGGTTGGTGGTCCATCTGAAAAAAACCACGAAATTAAGTCTTGTGAAGAGACCTCGATCAACTTTGTCTGACGAGGATAAAAGTCCTATCGAAGAGAACTGCAAATCTTTAGACTTGAACTCTAAAAATATTCGATTCGTTGTTCTCCGAAATAGTCAGGAAGGTGGCTCCCTCCAATAGGTTTCACCTTTCCTAATAAACAAAACTGTAACAGGTGCAAGTGGCTCCCCGAAGAACATCAGGAAATTACGCGACAGATCGATTCTGGTCGAAACATTCGACGAACAGAGTCGATCTATCTTACGTCTCCGTAATATAGGTGGTATAAATATAAGTGCTGAAAGCCACAAAACTTTAAATACGAGCCGGGGTGTAATTTTTTGTCGAGACCTTTTAGATATAGATATCACTGAAATAGTTGACGAGCTTTGCCACCAAGATGTTGTTGAAGTGAAACGTATTATGAAACGGCAGAACGGAACAGAAGAACCGACACCGTCTCTTATATTAACATTCAATCTCCCTGTTCCACCAGAAAAGATTAAAGTGGGTTACCTCTCGGTTCGGGTACGACCATTCATACCCAACCCACGGCGATGTTTCAGATGCCAAGGTTTTGGTCACACTACAACATCTTGTACAAAAACTGAGATCTGTGCTCGATGTGCTAAAGAAGGTCACAATGACACTAACTGCGAAGAAAGTGAAAAATGCGCAAACTGCAGTGGTCCACATACAGCCCGCTCCCGAGATTGCCCAATCTTTAAAGAAGAAAAGGCAATTCTCAAAATCTGTACGGAGCAAAAGCTATCTTTCCCGGCCGCACGAAGAGAATACAAAAAGTTAAATAATTCACGGAAGCTGGTTAAACCAGATGTATCTTTTGCTACCGCTACATCGAAACAAACTCTTACAAACGTTAATAATCAGCAGTGCGGATCCTGCAATGAACTTAAGAAACTTGTTCAGATGCTTTCTGATCAAGTAGCTTCACTTACAGCCACTATCTCAGAGCTGACAAAAATGAATAAAACGTCTTTCGTCGCAGTTAGTGAATCCAACAGTGTGATACACACGAAAGTTCCTGCTCCCAAAGTCGTACCGGCACGAGTAGCGACTATCACAGCTGGCAGTAAGCCACCTAATAAGCTCCCCGTAAAGGGAACCCACATAACCACCCCCTCTGGGATGTTAACTGCAGCATCCCATTCAAATAAATCTCCTCCACCATCACCTCATATACTGGAGGATATGGTTGAAGAACCACCCGACCCTAGGGCATCGGAGTTCTTTAAAATAAAAAATACAAAAAATAAAAACCGAATCACTTACAACTAATTTTTATATAATTTCCGAAATTTAATTATTTAATATTTTTATTTATTTTTTTACACATATGAACATTATTCAGTGGAATGTTAGAGGTATTCGGTCCCGCATTGAAGATATTAGAGTATTAGCACACTCACATGATCCACTAATCATGTGTTTCCAAGAGACTCACCTTCTACAACATGACCCAATTACACTCAGAGGATACTTCTGCGAGAGATACGACTGCCTAGTAGACAGTAGGGAGAGTGGTGGAGTAGCGATTTTCATGAAGAATGGGATGTCAGCTACAAGAATTCAACTAACCACTGTCATTCCTGCTATTGCAGTAAAGGTCTCTATTCCCTTCAAATTGCATAACTGCAATCTGTATCTCTCACCGAACACTGAGTTCAGTGCTTTAGATGTCTCAAATCTCCTCATACAAATACCATCTCCATCGTTAATAGTAGGAGACTTCAATGCCCATCACATTTCCTGGGGCTCAACCTTCTGCTCCACTCGAGGAAATATGATAAACAGATTGAGACAAGACTTTGACCTTTGCCTACTGAATAATGGATCACACACATTCATGTCCTTATCAACTGGTACTGTATCTAACCTTGATCTTTCCATATGCTCACCGAATGTGCTCCCTCATATAAATTGGTCTGTTTGTGATGACTTTCACGGCAGTGATCATAGACCAATTATTATTGGTTTCGGTGTAGACTGCGAGATTAAAAAAGGCCACGGAGATGGATTGTTGAAAAGGCAGATTGGAACAAGTACCATAAAGCATTCCAATCTCAGTATGACGATGGAGCGAACATCCCCAACCAATATTCTTCTTTTGCGTCCATGATACTTGAGAATGCCAACAGATATATCCCACAAACATCGGGTAATCCTAGACGTCCTTTCGTTCCATGGTGGAACGATGATTGCAAATATGCTATTAGGAATGTATAAAAATATAAATATAAATACACCTTTATTATAAAATTTGCAAGTACAGGAATATATGTAACTTTCATTAAACATATTACTGTTCTGATTATGCATGCTTAGTGGAATTTTTTGAGAACAGCTTGGCAGAATAGGTAGTTGGCAATTGTACAACTGTGCACGTAACAGAATATTGAAGTTGGTGTGATGCAATAGAAAATGTCAGTGTAGAATTTTTAAGCACATAAAGTTAATACGTGGGCACTACAGCATTTACTCCTCCATTTTGTACATGCAAATAAAATTATTTTAATTAATGCGATGAAAACTGGCAAATATTTTAAATTCCTTAAGTTTGCTAGATTTATGTTTGATTTTTTAAGCCCGTACATTCTTCCTTCAAGTAGTTAAAACTGTTCAGCTGCATTGATAGCTATGGATATGAACATGTGTGTATTAAGTGGACAAATATGAACGATTTACAGGTTCCAATTTTTGTGTACATGTTCTTTCTAATTTGATTTTCTTGCATAATATTCGCTGTGAGTGTGTCATGTTCGACCATGCATATTGATATATTTGAACTGTCATGCCCTCAGCAGTACGAAAAGGTGTAAGGGATTGCAGAAAGTCAGTTTAATTTTGAATGTGAAGCGTGTGACCAGTGCTTTTAAGCGTACATTTATTGAAAATAATAACTGAGGTTTCAGTTTTTGAGGTGCAGTCAAATAGAATAACTTTTTCCAATTAGATTTTTATGCAACATGGATATAAATTTGTGAAAAAACAAAGTGAGCCATCTACATCCAGTGAATTTGTCTGGTAAAAAGACAAATTGTACCATCACAGTTATTTAAATTATGGTTTATCTCATTGGATGGAAAACACAGAGTGTTGTTTGCTTTCAAGTCCTCTCCACTGAAAGCATGAAGCCATAAAAATTTAACAATTGGAAACTAAACATCCAGATCATTTTTTGAAAGAAAACTTTTAGAAATCAACAATCTTCTATTTGTAAATCAAACAATTCTGATAAAAGTGCAGCAACAATTTTTTTCTTTTCCATAAAGAAGTCAATTATCATGGGGAAAAGTGTTAAACCAGTTATTGGAATTGTGAGATTAATAATAATTTCCCAGGATAAACAAACAAATACCATTCTCAATGATATTACAGAATGAATAGTATATGTTGCTGTTGGGTTACTTAGCTAATGTATGTTCACATTTAAACGACTTGAATGTGGATTTACAAGGATATAATAAAAACATTTTGTTAATGTAAAGTTCATGTTTTCATTGAGAAACTCAACATTTGGATTATTCACCTTCAAATCAAAAATTTTAATGTGTTCCCTCTTACTTCTGGTTATATTGAGAAAAGCCTGGATGAAGAAGACAGTAATATTCACTATAATTTAGATAGCATAAGATGCATTTGCATGAACTAAAAATTCAGTCGGTGAAGTATTTCCCAGATGATAAAAATGATTTCTCTAAGAGATTGATTCCATTTAGTGAAAATGTTGTTGCAGCTGCTAAGTTACCAGTTGAGATTCATGACCAGCTCAACAAAATGTCTGACGATTCAGTGTTATAATTACAATTCGCACCCTAAGATTTAGATACCTTTTGGCTTGCTCGTTGAAGTGAATGTGGAAATTTAGTCACAGAAGCATTGAAAATATTAATCCCTTTCGCCACATCTTACCTCTGTGAAAAGAGTTTTTTGGTAAAAACTAAATATATATATATATATATGTGTGTGTGTGTGTGTCTGTGTGTGTTTGCATAAATTACTTATAACTGAAGAATGAAAAATGCTCCCATCAATTGGTTTTATTGATTAAAAACATAATAAAATTCCCATTGTCAGTAACAATCAATACTTCTACATTTCATTGAACAACTGATATAAAACTTATTCTGTACTAAATTAGTTACTGTCAAGTAACAGTATTTTTTGTGATTAAACTATCTCCCTAAGTGTAGAAAAACATCACAAATTGTACCTCGTGTGTGGTGAGTCTGCATTCCAGCGCATGGAACAATACCAATTATGTTTGGTATACACCCACGTTAAAAGCTAGAAAAAACTTCAGTAATATTTTTATTTTTTTTTTCACAGCATCAATTATTCCTCAGAATCATTCATTTTTCTTGAAAATTAAAAATTAATTCAATTAGTAACTGATAATAGTTCATAATATTTCAAATAATTATTATTAATGTACTAATTTAAGGGTAAGTAAAAACTTTATTAAAGATTAATAAGGTTTGTATAATTAAAAAAACCTACTAATAACAAAGAAACAAATTAAATTAATATTACTTTACAGTAATACCTCTTCCCAGCAGTTTTATTGTTGTAACTAGCAAAGCTTAGGAATCAGTAAAAGGAATCTGTACAAAATAATGAAGTTATCAGATCCTGCTTGCTTTATAACCTATTCTTATTTTAAATATTTTGAATCAATTGTTAGATTTAAAAAATTTCTGGTTATCTGTAGAGATGGCTTAAAATTCTACAAAACTTTCACATTTATGATAGATTTTTCTCTAAGAAACTTCAGTAATGTTAATTTGAAATATTTATACATTAATATTGTCACAAATATGTTTTTAAACACATAATCTAGGGGGAAGTCATAAACAGAAATTTCCTCAACACAGTATATAACGGCGATATCTTTTTATTAAAAATTTCAAATAAGACCATATGACAATCATTTCTTTCAAAATTTTGTCAAAAACTATCATAAAAAATCTCACTGTCATATAAAAATTAAAAGACACTTTGAAAATACTTTTAACCACAAGATGACAAGGGTGTAAAGGGTCCTTATCATTTAATATCACACAAATGAAAGGTATTCAAAAACTGTCTAAAAAACATTTGTTAAAATTTTTATTAAAAAATTCTTCATAGAAACATAAAAACAGTCTCTTTTTCAGTTATATTGCCTAGGTTTCTCCTTAAGCCATCCTTTTTTACTTCTCTTTTTCACTTTCCTAAAGGCCTCGATGTCAAATTCCAAGGTATGTGGGCCTCGGAAATGGAATCATCCAATCTTCCGCAGTAAATCATGGAGGATTCCTTGCTACCGGCATCAGATGATACCGGCTTAGACGCCGCGGTCAGTAGCCCATCAGAGTTATCAATGCACTCCCTGCTATTACTTTTGGGGTGGCTGAAATTCTCGCCCTCTCATTTAGAGGCTTCCATGCTTCTGGAGGCTCCATTTTTTTTTATTAAGTCCACTTTTCCAATATTTTAATTTCTATTTTTTCAGTTCCTTGCATGTGGATTTTTGCTATTTCCACTTTGGCTTCACTTTTCTTTCAGGTTTATTCTGCTTTCACTGTCCTTTGCCTTGGAACCGGTTGAAGGTTCATTCCTCAAAGGAAACTAACTCTTTTGTTTAACAACTACTGCTTTCTTCTCCCATTTTGTGCTATCTTCATTGGTTGGATGATTTCTAAGTTTGTTGTTACATACATTCAACCATACTTGATAATGCCAGAGCCAGTTCCGGAATCACATCCTTTACCTTGAGAGAAGATCCAGGAGATGACACAGCCTGTGCATATGATAATAACTTCAGCAATCTATTTTTGACGATTTTTTTCTCTTCATAATAGTTCGCTTATTGAGTCGTCCTACTATTTTGGATTGCTACCTCTTCTTTACACATTGGACAATTTCTAGATCTCACTGAATGATTACCCTGATAATTGACGCAGAGAGGTGGATCTCAGAAAGAGTCATCAGGATGGAGCGGTTCACGGCAAACACAGATCTGTTTTCTAGTGTAGTGTGCTGCTGTGGATCCAAAGCACTAACAGTGAAAGCATCGCAATGGATTCGGGATGAACGGACGGACGTCTAAACGGTGAAAGCCAGCCTTTATCTATTCTGGGCACTTTGGCTTGTTTAATATCAGTATGTGCGACACGGAGGGCGGAATTTTTCCATTGCATCGGGTGTTCAATCGTCGACAAGCTAAAACTCCTTCTTCATTCAGTTCCTCGACTATTTTCACTTCGATTCATTTCAGCAAGTCCCTGCACACAAGTTCACCCTTCAACGTATCCATATGGTGATACTTCAACATCTAGTAGTCCAATTCTCTTCGTCTTTAGCAACCGTTGACAGTTTCAACGAACAGTCCTACTCCAGTCTTCCTTACAACCTTTACCGATCCACCAGTAGTTTCCGTGAGGCATCGGGCTATAACGAATAGACTTATCTTACTAAAATCTCCTTCTCTTCTTTTGATAACCAAATATTTTGGTATCACTATGTCGCCTTTCGGTCGAAACGTCATTCAATCCATCTTCTCAATGTCCAAAAATTCAACACTCTTCCTCCTCTTTACCTGCGAAGAGAGAAGTTCTCCAAGACGAGTGTTTCTACGTCGACCCTCTGCCACGAAAGGACTGGAGCCGGGGAGTCAGGCACTGCCTGACCCACGATACCAACATCTCAGGGCTCGCACGTAGCAGTAAGGGCTCCGATGCCCTTACCTATAGGACAATCCCTGCCAAGGGTCGAAATGACTGACACACGCTGAGCGGCGCAAGACTTCGGCAGAGCTAAGCTCACAGCAGCCCACCCTAAACCCGCCTCCACAACTGAAAAAAGGGATGGGCACTTCCCGTCCGCATTGCGCCTAGGGTCGGCAAAAAACAGATTACGGTCATGCCTCCCGCCGCCGTTCCAAACAGCAAGACAGAGAAACACAACCGAAACCACCTCGGCCGTTCGGGACCGCCAATCCCGTACTCCACGGGGAGCTCCTGGGCAAGACGATTCCCCCGTTGGCCGACATAAGTGAAGTTACCGAAGTACCATGTCGTTTCTCGCCCCGGACGGGTGCGTAGATGTTATTGCACAGACTCTGGGTTGGATTTATCCGGGGCATTATTATTATTATTGTTATTATAATTAATAATAATAATATTACAAAGTAAATTTAAAATGAAAAATATTAAAGCTCCTAAAATTTTTAACAACTTTTGTTGGAAATATGTTTTTGAATTATTAAAGGAGAGCCTGCTAAAATCTTTTTATTTCTTTTTTTACACAATTCGGGTCGAATTTTTCATTCGGTATAATCCGATAATTATTAAGTGGAATAGAATTTGAAATACGAATTGGAGACCGGCTCGTCTCTTAGTAAAACCAGCTCTGGAAACATTTTAAAACTCTTTTAAAATAATATAAGTAGTTCCTTGGGAAATAATTTACTGCGAATAGTGAATTCAACAAATTACAAATATTTGTTCGAAGTGACGTTAGGAATTTTTTATCAAATTTTTTTAGTAATCGTACAAGTAAATACTGGAAACAACTTTTTTGTTGTATGAAGTTGTTGACAGTTTATAATCAGTTAACAGAAAGACTTATTTGGAAGAAATAATTTTTGTTCCCATAACATGATGTTAGGGCCTGAATTATACATTCTGTACCTGCGTCACCGTCGTATGAAATCTAAGGCTTTTGTAACAAAAAAAATTTCTTAAATTTGGTAAAGTTTTTGTTATCCCATAATTCATAAATTTTAATATTATGTTAGATCTTCGATCGATCTGGTTCTTTTGAAAGCTTAGTTGCTTCTTTTTTTCTATGTTACTATCTTACTAAATTAATTAGTAACTGATTATAGTTCATAATATTTCAAATAATTATTATTAATGTACTAATTTAAGGGTAAGTAAAAACTTTATTAAAGATTAATAAGGTTTGTATAATTAAAAAACCTACTAATAACAAAGAAACAAATTAAATTAATATTACTTTACAGTAATACCTCTTCCCAGCAGTTTTATTGTTGTAACTAGCAAAGCTTAGGAATCAGTAAAAGGAATCTGTACAAAATAATGAAGTTATCAGATCCTGCTTGCTTTATAACCTATTCTAGTCTTTAGCAACCGTTGACAGTTTCAACGAACAGTCCTACTCCAGTCTTCCTTACAACCTTTACCGATCCACCAGTAGTTTCCGTGAGGCATCGGGCTATAACGAATAGACTTATCTTACTAAAATCTCCTTCTCTTCTTTTGATAACCAAATATGTTGGTATCACTATGTCGCCTTTCGGTCGAAACGTCATTCAATCCATCTTCTCAATGTCCAAAAATTCAACACTCTTCCTCCTCTTTACCTGCGAAGAGAGAAGTTCTCCAAGACGAGTGTTTCTACGTCGACCCTCTGCCACGAAAGGACTGGAGCCGGGGAGTCAGGCACTGCCTGACCCACGATACCAACATCTCAGGGCTCGCACGTAGCAGTAAGGGCTCCGATGCCCTTACCTATAGGACAATCCCTGCCAAGGGTCGAAATGACTGACGCACGCTGAGCGGCGCAAGACTTCGGCAGAGCTAAGCTCACAGCAGCCCACCCTAAACCCGCCTCCACAACTGAAAAAAGGGATGGGCACTTCCCGTCCGCATTGCGCCTAGGGTCGGCAAAAAACAGATTACGGTCATGCCTCCCGCCGCCGTTCCAAACAGCAAGACAGAGAAACACAACCGAAACCACCTCGGCCGTTCGGGACCGCCAATCCCGTACTCCACGGGGAGCTCCTGGGCAAGACGATTCCCCCGTTGGCCGACATAAGTGAAGTTACCGAAGTACCATGTCGTTTCTCGCCCCGGACGGGTGCGTAGATGTTATTGCACAGACTCTGGGTTGGATTTATCCGGGGCATTATTATTATTATTGTTATTATAATTAATAATAATAATATTACAAAGTAAATTTAAAATGAAAAATATTAAAGCTCCTAAAATTTTTAACAACTTTTGTTGGAAATATGTTTTTGAATTATTAAAGTAGAGCCTTCTCATGCTAAAATCTTTTTATTTCTTTTTTTACACAATTCGGGTCGAATTTTTCATTCGGTATAATCCGATAATTATTAAGTGGAATAGAATTTGAAATACGAATTGGAGACCGGCTCGTCTCTTAGTAAAACCAGCTCTGGAAACATTTTAAAACTCTTTTAAAATAATATAAGTAGTTCCTTGGGAAATAATTTACTGCGAATAGTGAATTCAACAAATTACAAATATTTGTTCTAAGTGACGTTAGGAATTTTTTATCAAATTTTTTTAGTAATCGTACAAGTAAATACTGGAAACAACTTTTTTGTTGTATGAAGTTGTTGACAGTTTATAATCAGTTAACAGAAAGACTTATTTGGAAGAAATAATTTTTGTTCCCATAACATGATGTTAGGGCCTGAATTATACATTCTGTACCTGCGTCACCGTCGTATGAAATCTAAGGCTTTTGTAACAAAAAAAATTTCTTAAATTTGGTAAAGTTTTTGTTATCCCGTAATTCATAAATTTTAATATTATGTTAGATCTTCGATCGATCTGGTTCTTTTGAAAGCTTAGTTGCTTCTTTTTTTCTATGTTTTCTCACTTCAGAATCAGCTTTCGTTCGTTTCTATTATTCTCTATTTCTTTTTAAAACTTCCTCTTTTGAATAATAAGAAGGAGGTTTGTTTTTTAGTCGGTTTCAATATCAGCTTTAACGTTTAATTTTTTTTTTTTTAACCTCCAGGACTACTGTTGGTATTACTTCATAGGATGAGATGAATGATAATTTTTTAGCATGTAAAAATGACATGCCTTAAGGGATTCGAACCCGGGACCTCCGGATGAAAGGCAGAGACGCTACCACTCGCGCCACGGAGGCCGGCTTTTAATCTGTATTCAGATTAAATAATGGTCAATAATCTCTTATTTGTAATATTACAAAGTAACGAACAAATCAGTTCTTAAAAATTAGTTTTTACATTTCACATAAATCGGATACGATTTATATAAAATATACATAAATCTGCCGATCGAAAATATTAACCGTCAGCAGTTACTAAATTAGTCATGTTACATCTTTGTCGATGACTGAAGCCTGCTTCATAATAATGTTAAAAAAAGACTGTTAAATTTTGTTTTCCTCCTAATAATTAAGTGGATTTCATAAGAAAGCTACCTATTATATGGCAAAAAAAAAAAAAAAATAAATAAAAAAATAGAAAAGCAGAAGAAACAAAAAATGGAAAAGAAAAAAAAATTTAATTTATTTTATTTTCTAATTTTTTTTTTGTTCTTTTTCCTTTTATTTTTTTAGTATTTTTTTCTTATCTTTTCGTTCACACACACACACACACACACACACAAAGATATATATATATATATATATATATATATATTAAAAATAAATATGTTAATCAACCGTCTAATAATTGACCTTTTCCATTTTCGTCATCCAGTACTATTATTGATCGTTAAATTATAAATATTTCAGTCAGGAGTGTCTACACATATGTGTCTACATATTTCAGTCAGGAGTGTTTACATTGAAATGTAAATTAAGTAGACATTCCTTTATTAAGTAGACAATCATTTATAAGTCATTTGATAAAATCTGGTAATAGTATACCATTGTTTTTTTGTCTTTAAAGCTTGGATCTTCAGACTAATTAATGGAAATAAAAATATATTGTTCACCTTTAGGCACTCATTTTCACTTCATTGTACGAATTAAAGAAATTATTGTGATCGCTAAAAATTTTGATTTTCAGATTTCAACGGAAATATTCATTTGCACCATCCCTGAATTCATTTTGACTAGTTTCGGCGTGACGTCTGTAGGTATCTATGTATCTCGCATAACCTATGTATCTCGCATAACTCAAAAAAGATTAGCCGTAGGATGTTGAAATTTTGGATTTAGGACTGTTGTAACATCTAGTTATGCACCTACTCTTTTGATTGCAATCGACTGAACCAAAGGTGTTCAAAAAAGTCCAAAATCCAAAACATTTGGATTTGGGACTTTTTCTTAACTGCATTAATAAGCGCTCATTGAGAAATTTTCAACGATACATCATAAGTGGTACTTATTTTAATTGGTTCCAGAGTTATAGCCAAATGAAAGTTTTATTAATGGACATATGCAAATAGTGAAAATTACGTGGTTGATTAAATTCAAAATTTGTAAGTCGAAAAAGAGAGGAAAGAAATTCGTGGCAGAATCTTGTATAAAGACGGAAGACGGTAGGTTGGTGAGTCAAAATTTAAGGTATCCTATTTTAATAGAAGGATGTGTGGAGGTAAAAACTATATAATAAGACAAAAACGTTTGAAGTAGAAATTTGAAGATGAAGGATGTAGTACTTAAATTGAGGTTAAATGTAAAGCAGAAGAGAAAGAAGTGGAAAAAAGCATTAAACCAGTCAACCGAGTAATTACTAAAATATATAAAATAATATTTTTTCTTTAATTAATATTTAAAAGTAAATTAGCCTGTATTTTTTGTTTATTATTTTCCTGTAAAATTTCTAACGAATAAAATTTAACTTTCTTCTTTGTGGGATACATGAATCACGAAATATCACGTGATAGGCAATTCTAGTTGTCAAATCGGCGTGTGAGCAAATAATTAACATTTAAAAGATAGAATATGTATTAAATGACCTCTGTTACCAGTAATAATTCTTATTTTTGACCTCCGATGACCGGAAGTTTGCTAGTATGCTTGTTTGGTTAGTACAACAATAAATCTTTAAAATAGAAAATTAAACTTCATAAGAAACTTTAAAAAGTTATAATAAAGTAAGTAAACAAGTTGAAAGCTTATCTATGTTAACCACATTAAAACTTTTTATGTAGTCCTCATCCTGTTTATGGATACTACAAGAGGAATACTAATCCTGTGTATGTGCGTGTACACGCGCACGCAGGCACACACACATACGCAACAGTGTATAGTTTATTATATAAATAAACTTCATGTTAAAAACATATTTTTTATTTCAAGAAAAATAGGTAATGTTTTACTGTGAACTGTATTAACAGGTATAAATAATTTTTATAATAGTTAATTATTTCGCTGAATTAAACAGTGATGTAAGATACTAATCTTTGGGTTTAATTTTCATGATTTCTATTGCTTAAATTATATTTTTCTTCTTTTGTTCATCTGGAATTAGGTTCATGAGTTGCTCCAACTTCAAAATCTCAACTTCGGTCTTCCAAAATTTCTATTACAGCATCCCGTGGTATCCATTTTAGAAGATATTCGTAGTACATGCTTGTGGTACTTATTTCATATTTGTTGTAGTTTCCTTTTTGCTCATATTAATTTATGTTAACTTCCCTAAGGGATTTCAGTTATTTCTCTGTTCATTTCGGAGCTCTATGTCTGGGTGCTCGATAATATTTTAAGTAAAAATCTTCATTTAACAGGACTTTCAAATAAAAAGGTATTTTTTTTATAATTTATAAATACCAACCACATTCATATAGTTACAACATACTTACTCTCATTTCAATCCAAAAGGTCCTTCATCAATTTAGTGAAAACGGTTCGATTTTTTATTTGTTTCATTATGATTTCAGAGATCGTAACTTCTTTCTTCCTTGACGTTATAAGGAAATTATTTTTTTAAATATGATTTCAACCTTTTGACATTTATCCACACGATTAAATTTGCACTAATTTTAAACTAAATGATGAAAAACATTTCTTTCTTTTGATCTTTAATTATGAATTTTGTTGAATATTTTTTTCCAAATTATAATATATTTCCGTCTGTAATATACGGTTTACGATACAAATGAAATAAAAAAAAACTGATGTGGACACCACATGAATTCCTTGTACGCCTATTAAATTACATACACATTTTTTTTAAATGAAAAGTACGTAAAATTTTATTTCATTAATAACTTCTGACATTTTCCATATTTTTTTTTTTTTTTTTTTTTTGTTATCGATTGTACTTATTGTAATTTTTTTTTTTACAATGAAAGGTTAATAATTATTAATAAATCAATATATTTAATTAAAAAAAAGTTAAAAAAAAGAAGATGAAGTCTGATTCGAACCGGTGTGTCTTCCTTGTAAAAACCAAAACATTTAATTAATTAAAATTTTATGTGGCTATAATTCTGGAACCAATGAAAATAAGTACCACTTATGATATATCGTTGAAAAGCTGTCGATGACGGTTTATTACTGCAGTTAAGGAAACCAACATTTTTGGAAACTTTTGGTCCACTCGATTGCAATCAAAACAGGTGCACAACTGGGTTACAACAGTCCTAAATCTAAAATTTCAATATCCTACGGTTAATCGTTTTTGAGTTATGCAAAATATATTCGTACGCACAGACGTCACGCCGAACTAGTCAAAATGGATTCAAGGGTGGTCAAAATGGATATTTCCGTTGAAATCTAAGAACCGAAATTATTCGCGATTACAATACTTCCTTGTACGAAGAATAAGTAAAAAGTGATGTAATAAATATTTTTTCATATTTCGGTTTTAAAAGATTTTTTCGATTAAAGATTCAGTGTTTATTAGATTGTATCTGTATCAACGGTGTACATTAGCAACAAACGTAGATTGTGTATCTATTGTAACGAACAGTACAGAATCAATCTTGTATTTCCAAAAACATAACGCAAACCATGAGAAGAATTTTTTTTAACTGTTGGGAGATTTATTGCGGGTCATTTTTTTCAAATTTTGCAAACATAACCTGCTTTAAATTAAGCTCAGACTTTTTTTTTTAATATTGTTGGTTTATTTTCTGTCCTAAATAATTGTACAAATTTTAAAAAATAGTATAGAAAATGGCTTCTTAAAATTCCCAAACATCCCCTTTGTACTTTTATTGCTTCTTATAATAATAATAATTTTTAATATTTAATTAAATTTTCAGTTGGCTTATTTTTAGGGTTGTCTGCTTACATATTTCTAGTAAGTAAATCTAAACGTATTAGAATTAGTTAGTTTTAAGATAATTAATTCAACTCAAATACAAAAATCTTAAAGCAATTAAACCATACTGAAAAATTTTTGATTCTAGATTTATTTTTTATTTTAGATTAATTGTATGATATGCACTCATAATAATGATGTCATTCTTTCTTACATTTTAGTATGCTATCATCAATTGTTGAACTGGGGTTGTATTTTTTTTTTAATAAATGATAAAAATAAATTTATGGACTGGTAATCAGACCTAGGCGTAGGAGGTGGAACTTCTTCAGCGCTGATCTTTAGCACTAACTGTACTGATATTTCAAAATTTGCAAAGAGAATTAGAAATCTTTAAATACATTCTTATTTTTTGAAAATATATGAAATGATCTTGTGTTGAAATATATATTTCTCTTAATTGATGATATTTTTCCAAAGAAAAAATTTGTAAAGTATATCTCGTCAAATATCTACAGTACGTACAATGAAAATAAAATTTTGCTTGCATGAGACAAATAGTCACTATGTAAGGCATTGATATTACTCTTTTCTCATTACAGAAAACAAGTAATATAATGTAATATTCGGGTATATAAAAAGTGCTCTTTCAGAAACCGAACCTTCTGCAAAACTGCAAGTTCATTACTTTCATAGAGAGCAAAATTTTTTTTCACAATTAAAATTTATTTTCATTACCCGACTTCGTTCGACCACGATCGCTTCTCAGCCTCAGGCCCCGTGCTGTAAAACTTGTATTTACTGCTACCGGTAGCGATATATGCTTCAACAAGTACAGCGTGCCTACGTTCACGTCGTCGGGGCTGAGACCTCCAGGTTGCCCTTCGGGTTGACGGGAAAGGTCTTAAAATCAGGAACATTAAAGAGACCGGCAAGGGATTAGGTGGCGGATTATACAGAGACCATTCAGGCAATTAGAGATTCCACGACGGTTAAGCGATTGAATGTGAAAATAGACCCGAAGAGAACTTGTAGGCCACATATCATAGTCTATGATATTGACCGTAACCTGACTGACTAAGATGTCTTGCCCCTCATTAGGGAGCAGAACACTGATTTAGATGAAGCCGCATTCTGACGGGACTGCAGGTTAGTCTTTAAAACGGGTAGGCGTGATACCTAGAAATATTACGGAGTCTTTGAGGTAAGTTCTGGTCTCTTTCAAAAATTTACTTCTGCAGGCTTATCGATTTAGGGTCCTGCCGAGTAAAAGAGTACGTGGATGTCCAAAGATGTTTCAAGTGCTGCAGATATGGTCACAGGGCTAAATTTTGTAAGTTTGCCTTGGTGTGTGTCTATTGTGGCGAAGAGGGCCACAAGCGTGACGATTGTTTGCATACGTACGAGACTCCGGCCTGTGCTAACTGTAAGAGGTTGCACAAGAATCATGAGCACCCAATTGTTAGTAAGGAGTGTGGCTGTTACGTAAGGGCCGTTGCGCTGTACTTTAATTCCTTAGATGGTTAGGTTTGGTCAACTAAATAAAATGTCCAGGGTGCTTATGTAGTCCAGGTTGAGAGAGGTGAGGTTGTAGAGAGCCGGAGCCTCGATGTTATCCTTCTGCAGCACCCATATATAATTAGGAGTGATCTGCCAGGCTTTCGTAGCGGGAAAACGTTTTGTGTAGGGCATACCTATATGTCTGCTATTCTATGCAGGAAGTCGCTTGATAGTGTCTTTATAAGTCAGGTTTCTGAGCGCATCATGTTGTGATCAGAGTTGCCATTTGCGGATAGAACCTTAGAGTTGTTAGTTCATATTTCCAATACAGTAATCCCACTAAGGAACACCTAGCAAGATGGGATAGGATCCTTCGTATTGTGGGTAATGGTCTAATCCTTATTGGTGCCGATGTTAATGCGAAGTCGCTTTTCTGACACATTGGGATCACTGATCATGGTGATGGCCTAATTGACAGTTTCATCGCGCATCACAATTTTGAGGTCTTTATTATTCCAGACCAGTTGGCCAGTTATGTCGCTACGGTTAACGGGCGAAGAGCCTTTTCAGGTACAAATATTGACATCACCATTGGTAGGGACATTCCTGGCAGGGTCCTTGACTGGTCTGTGGTTGACGACTAGAGATCATCGGTTGATACTTTTTGAAATAAAGGTTGAGCTGCGCGATGGCCATGAAGGACACTTTCCTGTTTACCGGGGACGCATCCTGCATAGGAGGGCGGACTGGCCGAAATTCTTGTCATGTTACCGGCAAAAGCTATTGAATGTGCTGCCCAGTGTTAAATGCGGGTTTGGTAGTCGAGACCACACTTTAACATATGTGGCGACTTACCAGGGCGTTCCTGGATACTCTGTTTCCAGATGCTCCGGATGGTGAAGCAGAAGTCGGCGTCAGGGCGGGTGAGACACCATTCCCTGGGCTATGGTATAGACGGAGTGGTTTCTCGAATGGCACTGAGAAAGGCACCGGGGATTGGCCAACTTCACCTGGATATTTTCTATCATCTGCTGCTTGTCATAGAGAGCCGCTTGTCAGACTGTTGTTGTGGTGCCTAAGCTAGGGCTGCTTTCCGGCTTGCTGAAAGATGACTTTGGTGAGGGCGCTCTTAAAATCAGGAAAGTATACTAGTGAGGTCAGTAGTAATCGATCCATCAGACTCTTGCCATTTATCGGTAAGTTGCTGGAAAGGCTGATTGTAGAACGGCTCTGGGAAAACATCGATATGAACTGTTTTCTAAATCGTGGCAGTATGTTTTCATAAAAGGGGTTGGCATCGAGGATTGCATCTTAAATGCTCTTGCCGACGTGGAAAGCGCCGACTGTAAATGTGTTTTGGCAATTTTTATTGACACAGGCAGCATTTCCATCCTTGTGTTGAAGTTCTGTCCTCTATGAATTGGAACTTCGCAATGTTCCCGTAGCCCTATAGGCCGTAGTACGTGTCTATTTGTCTAATCGTACGGTGCTGTTTAAGGATGCGCACCTAGTTGTTGAAAAATCTGTTACCAGGGGTAGCCCGCACGGTTCCGTTCTCGGTCCCTTGCCGTGGAACCTCGTATTCGACGTATTTCTGGGATTGACATTTCCAGAAGGTGTCACGGTCCAGGCTTTTGCTGATTCTCCTTTTAGTTCGCGGTAATTCACGACCGCAGCTAGAAGACTAGGAGCAAGTGGCCTTGTCAACCGCAGAAGGCTGGATGGATATTCAAAATTTCTGAATGATTTCTGTACCCAAGATGAAGTTTATGCTTCTCAAGGATGCAGACAAATTATTGTAGTCATAACCACCCTATTAAATATAAAGGCTGTGTAATCAGCTGAGTTAGAGTTCATAAGTACCCAGGTGTTTTGTTTGATAAAAAGTTGCTGTTTAGCAATCACATTAGGCAAGTAGCGGTGGACGCCGTATGAGTGATGCACAAACTTAGAAGGATTGCTCGGAAAGACTATGGGTTTCGGGCCGTCAAATGTACATGGTTTTCTGAGGTGTCTTCGAAAGCATGATCTCATATGCGGCGCCCGTTTGGGCGCATAGGTTAGATATGAATAGAGCACTTGTTCAAAATTTATGGAGTGGCTCTGTGCCCAGCGCAGAGCCTTAATTGTATGCACTGCTGTTTTTAAAACAGCCTCCTACGAGCCTAGCACCGTATTGGGAAAGGCTCTCCCAATCGATTTAGTAGTGAAAGTTCGGGCAGCCATGTGCAGATTGTGAAGAGGCCGGGAGGCCGAGGTATTTGGGATGCGGTTTCGAGCCGAACCAGTACTGGAGCTGAACGGTGATCACAATGCACCGGATTTAAATTTCGTTTAGTTGCCCATATTCCGCCTGCGAAAGAGGCTGCAGAGCCCCGCAATGAAAGCATGGCAGCTGGAATTGGACACTACAACTAAGGGAAGATGCTTGTATAATTTTATACAGGATTTGGGGAATGGTATGCCTCGAGCTCATTTTTAAGGGCAACGGGTGCCCGGGTGCTCACCAACCATCTTAATTTAAACCAATATCTGTTTCGATTCTGCCTGACAGCTGATTAGCTGTGCGTCTGCAGGGAGGTCCAGATAAATGAACATGACTACCTTGCTCTTGGGGGGGGGGGGGCAGAGACCAGGCCACCGTGGAACTTAGAGTTCAAGGGGAAAATTGGCTACTCCTAAGTGGGGCGAGTCAGTGTGGTGAGACCCTCAATGTTGGACCGTGTCAGGTTCTGTGATGCGGTTGCTTTGTTCAAAACTGACATCAGTAGTAGCAATGTGGTAGACTCCTACCGCATTGCTGTGTGAAGCTAACCTATAGATATATATGGCTCCAAGAGCTTTAATATGGTGGACAAGTACTGACTGGCTTTCAGCGACCTAGGCGTGGCAGTGAATTGCTGTCTAGATGAAATAAATTTCAATCTATGGACGTCATATATATTTTTAGTAGTTGACACGATGCGCCTCTATTTTAGCAAATGTATGACAATTGAGCGGTTGGAACATGTAAGCCGGTTGTGTGTGGCACTGCGCGTAGTCCACTCATGCTGTTAGGTAAGCTCTAGGAGCTATTTAGGATACTGGTCACTAAACTGTTTAACGCTCGGTTGCTGTTTGTAGCACAGATATTCGGTCTTATGCTTTAGAGCGACCGAATGGGGTGGTGGCAGAAAAATGTCAAGCAAACCAAATATGAACCATTTTAGGAGATTATGAAGTGTTGCTATCTTGTATTTTACGGTTCCTTAGGGTCATTCATTTATATTTAAATATTTGAATTATTATGTTTCAGCTACGGCCATGAAGCATATGGTAATTTTATTATCTTAATCACATATATATAGCATGATATTTCGATCACAGCATAAGCTATAAGTTTTTTCATTTTAAGATGTATTTTAATTGTTTTTAAATATGTTTTTTGTTTTTAATTAATTTTTAATACTGATTTATTAACCAAATACATTGTGTTTGGGCAATAATAATGCAGAAGCATTTTTTGCTCAGAAACAACCAAAATTTATGTATACTGATAACCGCTTATTTGTATTATTTAAATTAAATAAAAATTATAGTCTTTTGTTCGAACAATTCAAAATAATATCAATTGTCCTTTTACGATGTATAAAGGCAGAATATTTTGGCATATTGTTATAAACAATATTATAATATTTTAGCATAACTAGTTATAAACGTTGCTAATTTTTTATGGGTTTAAGAAATTAAACCCGTTTTATATAAATTCTTCTTTTGTTGGGAAACACACAAATAAAAAAATTACTAATGTTGACAAGATAAGAATCTTCAAATTTATTACTGTATGATGGAGGAGTTACACAGTTTAGCTTTTATTAAAATATTTACCTGCTTTTGTTTGTTTTGTGTTATGACAAATCATGAGTATTCAAATGTAATATTGTTTTCTTACTCTTAATAAGCGAAATATTCTTATTCTACATGGAAGTTAACTTTTCCTTAAGGAAAAGTTAAATTCATTACTTAGATGCAAATGTAATTTGAATATAACTTAAATGTTAGTTTCAGATGCTACCTTCAAATTATTAATTTGATACATATGTAGAGGAATAAATGAATAGGAAGCAAAGTTAATAGCAAATAAAAACACCTTTTTTGTTAGTTAAATGTGTATATATTTATTATTTTTTTTAATACCACAGTTACTGTATATTATACAAATAAATTAAGTAAGAATAAAGTCATTGAGAAATATTTGATTACCTTAACGTTACACTATTTAACTTATAAAACAGTACTGTTATTTTATTAATTACAATATTAAAGTATGCTGATAATTTTTTTGTAAATATTACCAATGATATTACTTTAGTTTATGTAAAGTATGTTGCACGTGCGTGCATGTGTGTGTGTGTGTGTTTTTTGTTGCATTTTAATCTATTTCATTAGCTATATTTAAATTCGGTGAATAATTAATCATTTATGGCAATTATATTAAGTTAACAAGATCACAAAATGGTTTGTATGTTAATTTAGGTTTGCCAAGGTTATGTATGAGGTGATTAGGCAAAAAACACAAGCCCCAAACAACAACGAAAACATGGCTTAAATTTAATCTTCCCCAAAGCTCCAATGAGCTGTAAATGATAATTAAATATCATGAATATGAATTTTGAACTAATTCAGCATTTTGGCACTCTCTGTTTAAGCTTCATTTGCAGCATCCTTTATCACCAATGATTCTGTAATATCTGGAAGATTTCAAGGAGTAGCATTCTGAAAATTGAAAGATACTGGTTGCTGTGATTAATTTATGTAAAAAAATATTGGATGCAGTTTCAATGTAGCTGTTGGCATTTCTTAGTAGCTAAAGACCATTGTCTGAAATTTAAATAAATTTTTTGTAACTGTAGCAAACTGTTTTGGACAGTTTATGACAGGCTTATTTCTCATTTTATTTTTTTGTCAGATTCAACATTTTATTTATAATTATTAGTTGGAACTAATTCAAAAAATGAATTAAATTTCAGTATGATACACACCTAAATACCACAATGTAGCCCAATTTCTAAGCTATTCCTGGACTAGACAGAATGAATATTTGTAAAATGATTTTGTGAATTTTTATGTTCCGAAGTTCTTTTCTAAAAAGTACAATTTACATACTCTATAATCTATTTAAAAGAAAAGTTGATTTTGGAGTTGTTCTTACATTAACTTTTTTCTTGACATTTTTGTCACCTAGCATCTTTACCTTATTATACAATACTTTGCCCAGAAAATTTACATAAATAAATATATATATTATTACCTTCATTAACCGTAAAAAGTCAACTGAGAATGAAAATTTCTCATATTTTAATTCCTCTTTTGAAAAAATATCCACTCGTGTGATTGAGTCAGGATTGTAGTAGTGATTGTAGGTGCCATTAAACTCAGTGTAGTTTACCACAGATGTTAATTATTACGCTTTATTAAACACTCATCAATATTACTAATATACAACAATTTTTCTCTTTTTTAAGTTTCCATAAAGAATGGAAATATGTTATATGAATTATTCAGCTTAGGAAAATTACTAAACGTATTAGGATTTAAACCCAGATTGATAAACAGAGTACTACTCTTCCAAGGAGGTTGGCAAACCTAATTTTTTCTGTTGAATTTTTTCTAATGTAGATCATTAAATCTGTCATTATATTGTTTTACATACAAATATTAGTTATACATACAAATTTCTTGTTCAGTTCGTACAATATACTTATTTTTTAAGTGATAGTGTGAAACTATTTACTCTCATTGTGTGAAAAAAGTTTCATCTGTGTTCCTATGCAGTACAAAACCATATTTTGTCACCAACAATATTGCTATCATACTAGCATTCATTTATAGTTTTTTATTATTATAACAGTAATTCAGTCTTCTTGACTGAATTTCACAATTTTCTTCCCGATTCACATATATTCTTTATTTTAAACTCCAATTTTTTTTACTTTTGCAATACTGAATGCTACAAACATGAATATAATTGTCCATATTGTGTTTGAAATAAATCCTTTGTATACTGCTGGATGATACAGATTCCAACTACGGTCTAATATACTTCTGAAACTTTCAACAGCCGGTTGAACAGGAACTGCCCAAACAACAGAACGAATAACAACGCTCATTCCTTGTATTGGCCATACGACCCCTGGAAAAATTAACATTTATTTTTACTTTTATGTTATGAAATATCATTATTATTTGATATACTTAAGTGTTATTTATTACTAATACTATATTAGTTTTTCATCATTCAAAATGGATGAAGAATAACCAACAAATAAATTTTCCAACCATCAGCTTGAAGGAACTGTCTCAGGAAAGGGGAAGCTTTTTTGAAAGCTGCTCAAAGTGTTGTAATCAAATTAAATAATTCATCCTCTCAATGGTATTTCATTTTAAGCCAAAACTACATAACTTGTGTGTTGCCACATTTATTTACATAAATGCTGATTATTTAGTTTTTATTTCCCTCTTGCAGATGGTGTAACTGTTAAAATCCATTTTGTAAGTTGCCTACAAAGGAGTTATTATCTATATCAAAAATTAAGTTAACCTGAATACTGTGTATCCTCAATATATTCAAGTAATATGTACTAGAGTTTTCAGTTAACTGCTTCAAAATTATTCTATTCTGCACCAATTTAATTTATTTATGTCTACACATATTTGCATAACTACTGTTTAATTATATAAAATGTAAAATATATATTATATACTTTTTAGTTGAAAATTAAAGAAATTTATTTATTGCTTTCTCTTATTCAGCTGTAAAGTTTAATTGGTGATGTATTTCAATTATGTATAAATTGTTCATACTATCTTGTATGTATCCCCTTGGTACAAAAAGATGGTGACATAAGTATATCTATACCAGTATTTTGTGAACTTGTTGTTTGATGTAGAGTATGGGTACCTGTAGAAAAATCATCTTCCAACTCTTACAACAAACTAAAATTAAGATAGAAAAATGTATTTCAGAAAAATTTTTTTGCAAGCATGTATACTCATAATCTACAAAAGTGCTTATATTATATAAAATTATATATTGACACAGGAATACTGATGACCAGTTAGTGAGAAAACACCAGACAAGACAAATAACTAAATTTACATTAATGAATAAAATACTTGACAAATAAAAATTTACATTTAGATTCAAACAAAATAAGCAAATGTATTTTTTTGACCTCGCATTAAAAGTGAAAAAGAAAAATACATTTTAAAAATATATAGAAAATAGTAAAACTCTTATATACAATGCCTCTTATTACCTAACCTCATATAAACTACCCGGTTTAGAATTTTAACTATACTCGGATGTAAACTACCCAGTCACAAATAACACAACATGAAACCTAAAGCCCCATAGATTACTAAACTCTATAAAGTATCTAGCATCCACCAATAAATAACTGAACTCATTGATGCATTCCTTCACAAAATAAAAAAATAATAAACAAAACAAAAAACTACCACATTAATAAAAAAAAAATTCAAATGAAATAAATTGAAAAATAAAGAAAAAAGGATATTATAATGCAGCATTCAGAGCAACAGCCAAAACAAATCATTGCAAATGAAACACAATCACCAAACAAACTCAGTGCCACTAAAAGATCTTAATTGAACTGCTTTGATTGTTAAATTTTCTACAATGATCAAACAGGTTGCAGCTTTAAAATACAACAGAATAGCATTAAATAAACTATAACATTTAAAAGCCCTCAATAGCAACATAGAATCAAGATTTACTAATCATTTTATAGATACAAACCAACCACCACCACAGACAATAAATTTGTCATACTGTTCAGTGTATGGAAATTTTATTTTACATTTTCATTACATTTTAAACAAAGCACAAAATGTTGTGGTTAATTTTATTTTATATGTGCCATCAATCTATATAATTGGGAAAATGCAATACTGTCCAGTTACCAATAATTTTTTATAGTTTTATAGAGAGAGTAGTAAAATAAACAATTGAACTACGAATTGTCAGTTTTATATATATATATATATAATCTGATATTTTATATATCAGATTTACAAACACATTCTATTTTCATGATTATTTTGTTCTTTTTGGAATTTCTGTTCAGTTATTTACTATTTAATAACTTATAATGTAGGCTAATTAATGTAAATAAAATATTAACTTACCACATGCCATAAATAGACCTATCACAGTTCCGATTCCGGCATATGTTGCTATTGTCTCTTTATCAAATAAGACAGACAATAGAAAACCTAAAAAAATAACAATAAAAAAGAAAAGTTTTACATAGTTATTTATTACATGTTGTTAATTTTATTAATATTTAACATTTAAGGCAAAGTCTATAAGATCCTGGGTAAGATGATAAATTACATTTCATTAAAAATGATTGTTTCACAATCATTAAACCTTTTTTCCTATTTTGTATATGTGGAATTTAGTAATGGGCTACTTAAATTAAAAAAATATAATGTTCAACATCTATTTCCATCAAACCAGGATCTTTTCTTTTCTTTTTTTTTTGATTCAGCATATTGCTTCTGTTGCCCCTTTAATAAATTATTAATCCATTTAAAAGATCTTCTCAACTCATTTAAATTAAAATTAAAAGTTATTCTATCAAACATACCAAAAAAATGGTGTAATTTTCTACTTTGCTACTAGTTTAATTTTAAACAAGATGGTATGAAATTTCTTATCCTCTTATGTTTAGATATCTTTTTAATCTTTTTTCAGGATTAGTAGGAGATTAGGATAACCAGCTTTGCCTTTAGGCACTTCAGTTTGATTTATTGTACATGGAAAAGAAGTCGCTGAGTTAGTCAATGGGGAAGGCCCCCTTACCCACTAGTTACCAAGGATCCATTGATTCTTCAGGTCCCAGTACTTTATTGTCTTGTACCTATTTTTGAGGTTAGACCTGATCTCATAGTAACAATAACAGGAAAGGAGAGATCTGGGATAAGAAAAAGGGATGAATGTGGAGCAAGGATAGCCTACACTCTCAGTTAATCAGAGAAATTTACTGTCTTGCCCACTACCCAAAATGAAAGGTAAAGAGGCACCTGAATAAAAAGTAAATAATTTATTTTACAAATTTTTCATTTTTATGTATATGTAGTTTTTTTTCTAACCAATCAGTCTGTTCATTTATATTACTTTAATCTGTTAGCGTTGAACTGTTCAATATGTTTTCATCATATGGACATATTTATGTAAATGATAAATAACAATTCTTTTTTTATTCCTTTTCATATCGCTAAAACATCTTACACTATCTAAGAATCTACTGTAGTAAAGGTTTTATTAACACACTGCCACAATACAGTTAACTAAATCAGATGTTTTATTACAGCAATACACAAATAAACATATTTTTTGATTACAATCAGTTTTATTTGGTACCAAATGAAAACAATAAATCTCATTATAATAAATTATATTCATGTATGTGAACTTCCATGATGGTATCTACTTACTTTTAACTCATTCAAAACTCTGTTCCATCTTCAGAAAATCATTCACTGGAGATTGTCATCACTTCAAAATAAAATGAAAAAGGAAAAAACAAATGCACACATACACACACAAAGTCATAACATAATGGGTTGCTCTACTTGGACATCGGTGTAGACATGTCGTGTTTGTGCATGGTTTTATATAGTGAATTTTTTATGACATTGTGTGAATACTAGTGTGTTTGTTTTTTTCTAAAGATGGAGTCGAGTTCTGAAATGTATTAAAAGTAAGTCAATACTATAAAGAAATTTCACAAAGATAGGTATAATTTATATTAATTATACAATTAATTATCAATTGTGATTTGGTTACATTGAAATGAATTTTATATAAATGAAACTCATCAAAAATGAGAGCATTTATAAATTGATTTTTAAAGAAAATAATTTAGAATAAGTGGGACAAAATAAAAGAAAGATTGAAACTAGAATAAAAGATCATTTGGTTCATTATAAATGTACACAGAATGTGCACAAAGGTGAAATTCTTTCAGTAAACGTTTTGTACCAAGTATATTAAACTTTTATCTTTCTTTGATTTTTTTTTCATTGTAGGTATTATAGCTTACACTCTCTAAAATAAATTTTATCTTATTCAATTAAGTTGTGGTGAAAATATGAATTACAGGCTTCAATTGTTTAGACATTTTATGCTAGATTTAATCTTTCAGTTGAGATTGTGCCTGCAAAGATAGTTCTATTCTTTTTGGTTTTATTTTCAAACTAAAGGTTTGGTTTATAAGTTGTTGTGATATGTATGTTTATTATTTTTTCTTCATTATCATTTTTTGACAATTTTTATCTATTTATAGCTTTTTATACATTTTTTAGAATTTCCTCCTCTATTTATTATTGTTTAAAAATTGAATTGACATGTCTCCTATTTTTAGATTTAAGTAATTTTTTTTTTTGTGAACATCTTAAAGAATTTTCTTGTTTTCCTATTTAATTTAATAAAAATATTTTTTAACATACTTACTTAATTTTTTTAAATTTTTGTTTTAAATAGATGCTAATCAATATAAAAATTTCAACATATACTGTGGCTCTAAATAAAAATTGCTTACATTTAAATAATAATGCTTAGTGGATTTTTGAAAATTAGACTACTAATCAATTTTTTGTATCATAATTGTAATGTCAAAATTTTTTTAAATCTAATTTAAGATGAATTCATTTTTACTTTAGTTTTGCAAACTCAAATATGCATTTGTAGGTAGATGGAAAAATGCAGGACCCTTATCAGGAGAACCTAACTTAAGAACAGCTGATCTAGAAATCAGGGAATATTCCTGTTACAGTTATATTCCAAAAACTTCACGGTATGTATTAAACAAGATCGTCCAAAAGATGTCAGCATCCTAACTATTAAAGAGAAAATTAACCATTTTTTCACATGTTATTTATTGCATTTTGAAAATACTCGAATATCTTGAATATCAACTTATTAGATAACAGTGCGTTCTTTTTTGGAATCCAACAACCACTTTTTTCAGTTTTTTTAAAGGAACTCAATTGTAGCTTATATTAAGAATGATAAATCATCCCTACATATTGTTTACTGAAATAATGAAGATTTGATGATTTTTTTTTTTTTTTTCATTTTTATGTACTTTTAGGAAAGGTACATTAGTCCAAATATAAACATTACCATCTGTCAGCTGTCGATATTTCAGAATGATTAATATTGAAAAGATTCCTTTAGATTATGTTTATATATATTTTTTTTCTTTTTTTGATCCTCATCTGTAACTGGACGCTATTAAGTGCATTTAGATTAACAAATTTATTTAATAAACAAAAAATTACTCACCATATGCCATTCCCATGACTTCAATTAGGAATAAAAGTATTATTATCAATACTACACTTCCATAAAAAGGATAACCAAATACTACATATGTAAGGAACATAGTAATGAAACTTTGTGTTCCAACTAAAAGAAACATAATTACACAGTGAGCTGCCACAACTTCCAACAGAGTGATACCTGTAATATAAAAATAATTTACATTTGCAAGAATTACTTTACATTATTATTATTCTGATTAATTTTTTTATTGCACTATTGTGAGAAGACTAACTTATATGAGAGTAGAGACTTCATTCAGTCCTTTATTTGTTGTTTAGCATATGGATGAGATGGTATTTGATAATATAATAATACTGATACACGAGGGATATCTCTAACGTAAAGACCGCTCGGAAATTTGTCTCCTTCATGTTGGCGAACCCGTGTCATTCATGGCCACGCTTGTAACGTACACACTGCTTTGTTGTCTGTAAGTTGTCGCGTTGAAGTATCCTTGATTACGTGTGAGTTATTACGTTATAAAATGAATAGGAAAATCGATGTTGCCGCCTTCAAAACGTTAAGCCGGCTGAAGTTAGTAGGCAGTTGGTTGCTGTGTACGGTGAAATGAAATTAATGAAAGAAACGTCCGAAAATGGTGGTAAAGGTTTAGAAATAACAGAATTAATGTTCATGATGAAAAACGTTCGGGGAGCCCCTCGATAATCACCCAGAACTTGTTGAAACGCGTCGATGATGAAGTCAGAAATGATCATCGCACAACAATTTCTGATCTGACTCTTCTTTTTCCTGATGTTTCAAGAGCTGTTATTGGTCGCATTGTTTACGATAATTTTGGCTTCAGAAAGGTTTGTGCACGTTGGGTGCCGCATGTCTTAACGGAACATCACAAAAAATCCGAAGGGATCTGCTTTGGAATTTTTGATGCGCTACAAAGAAAAAGGTGATGAGTTCCTTAATTCAATTGTTACCGGCGATGAAACATGGATTTCGTATTACACGCCAGAGAAAAAATGGCAGTCAAGTGTATGGCGTCATCGTCAATCACCGACCAGACCAACAAAGGTCAAGCCACGGCCATTTGGACCCAAACTGATGGCCACAGTCTTTTGAGATCGGTTTGGCATACTAACGATTGATTTCATGCCACATGGAACGCTATAAATGCAGAAGCCTACTGCGAAAATCTACGTAAGTTACGATGCGCCATTCAAAAACGGCGACGTGAGCGGCTGACCGACGGCGTCATCCTGCTGTACGATACTGCACGCCCATATGTAGCCGGTCCGACGCGTGATTTACTGATAACATTTGGATGGGGCGTTTACGATAACCCTCACCATGTAGTCCGGACTTAGCTCCTTCCGATTACTATTTAGTTGGCAAATTGAAAGAATTTTTGAGTGGCAAGCAATTCGCGGCTGACGATGAACTTAAAAATGTTGTTAATCAGAGGCTAAATGGACTGGTGAAAGAATGCGACGAGAGTATATTGAAGCTGGTGTATCGCTATAATAAATGTCATAATTCATGTGGTGATTATATATAGAAGTATAATATAAGGTATGTAGTTGTAAGATAAAAAAAATATATTTATAAAAGTTTTCAGAATAAAATTTTTTACAATGAAACTGTCTTTACTTTAGAGATAACCTGTCATATTTATTGATCTCGTATAAGTTCAAATGAGGATAGTTTTAAAAGTTATCCTGTGTTAATTTGTAAAGTATATTTTAGAAATGGTAGCACTCAATGAAAAATAGTAATTTATTAAAAAATCTTTTTTTTTTTTTTAATTTTTTCTACTGCTTTTCTTTTTTTCTATTTCAGCTGAACCTTTTTCAGGATTAAATACACTATACAACAATTTATACAATAGTTTTTATGTTTTAATTTGCTTATTTAAGCCAAATATGAGTCTATGGACATGAAGTTTAGGTTTATTGTATAAGTATCTCAGCTCCAGGTTAGGCTTGTACACAGAACACACAATGGTAGACCCAGAAGTGAGTTGTCTCCATCAAACCAATAAAAGACCCTACATTTGTAGCACAGATAGAGTGGAATCTAATTTTTTTTAAATCAGAAAATATCGACTTAAGGAAGAGAGTTAATTGATTAATTGGGACAATCTACTCACATAGAAAATATAAAAAATTACAATTTTATTAACTTCAAGGTATCTCATAGGCAGTAAACATCCATTCCACCCATCTTTGCTTAGAAGTCCAGGAGGTATATAGGCTGGGAGCAGCAATAATAGGCAATGATATTTTGCTGAACAGCTAAAATGTATGCAGTAAAAAACTGTTTCTACTTCAAATACTAAAGGAACATCCTAAACTACCCTCAAGTTTTGCCTCATTAAGGAAAAGTATTGCTCATCTTAAAATCTGAATCGTGTGTGCAGTACCCAGTTGAAAAACAAACCATTTATCTGCATATTACTGGAATGTAAAGAGCAAATAAGACAAAGGTTTGCTATCAAGATAAGAATGCTATATTCAGCTAAATCATAGTTTAATTTATACATCTACTACAATGTAAAATACAGAAATTGATGCAAAATATTATTTTAAAAATTGCTGATCAATACGTCAAGATATTTTTAAAACATAAATTAAAGAAACTTTATTTAAAGGACCGTTAAAGGAATTATACCAAAAAAAACCCAAAAAATATACATATAAAAAGCCAAATCTAAGGGAAATAAGAAAGAACACACTTTGCGAGCACCTAGAACACAAAACTTCAGTTGCACACATACTAAAAAAAAAGAGAAAAAACATACTTATCAATTATTATAGTATCAATTTTTTAAAGTACTCAGGCTTCCTCTAAGCAATGGAAACATCCATACTAATTCCTTGGGAAAACAGAGCATACCCTTGAAAAGAATATATTTTCTGTAGTAATATTTTCTTCATATTAACTCTGTAAGAGGTATTTTAAAACAAATGGCAATTTGTGAAGCCTGATGGATTTTTTTTATAAAGTATTTGACAACTGAACATGTGTTTTGAGTAGCATCAAAGCATTCTCAAAGTGAGTTTTTATCTACTTATTGGTTTTGTGGTGTGTTTCTAGATCACATGTCATGCATCACAAGTTGATCATGGAAATGCTACAACCACTCCCAAAGAAACATGCATCTCATGTTAGGGTTTGACTAGTGCCACTTGTACCTTAGATGCTTTATGTGTATCATGGGTACAAGAAAGATTAGAAGAGATAGTGTAAATACCCCTTTCCTAGGCAAACAATGAATAGTATTATCTACACATCATAACAAATTATATATTTAATAAATAATTTTGTTAACATATTTTTGTATTTATGAACGTCTTTCTTACATTATTTATCATTTATAAGGAATGGATAAAAATAATTCGTGTTTAGGCAAGGAAGTACTATTATATCTTGACATCATGAATTGTGACATCATGTTTGCTATTAATATCATTATAGATTGTAATACTGAGTATATATCCTTATAAGTACAGTTTTAGTATTAATTTTATACTTGGTTATTAAAATCATATGATTCAAGAATGAGATGAAAATAAATGTTGATAACCAATATTTACGATTTCCTCTTTTACATATGCAATATAATTACATACTCATTGTTATGTGCTGAATGGCTCAGAATTAGACACCAACATCTCACTAATTTAGGATTTAGGTATTATTTGGATCTGCTCACAGCTTAAAAATATTGTGGAGAAGATTGATCTTTGATTAAAATAATGGATTTAATAATTTAAATTGCTGATTGTTTTACCTGTGATTCAGTGTGAATAAATTGCCAAATTATTTATAATTTAAAATAAATAATTTTAATATTATTTTATACTGTAAAATTATAATACCAATACACAGTATCATTTTTAGTGTATAATATTAATATGATTTCAACTACCATTTTTCATGTAAAATAATACATACCAGCTACAAGACTTCTGTCAAGTCCTACTGATATTTCAGTCATTATTGAGCCAATTGTAAACATTACTGCAAGATAAAATGTAAACCTGCAATAAATAAAAATAATATTAATAGATAACATACTTTGTAATTTTAATATTTCATAAATTAATCAGTATTGAGATATTGAGATTTCATCAACTTTTTTATTTTTTATTGCATTTTAATCTTTTAATTGTCTCTTAAATTTAATGTAGCTTTTTATACGTTGTACCTTCAGTTGTATATTATACAATTTCAATTTATAGTTAATACTTAGTTATATGAATTCAGGGGAAAATGCAATTTTATTTGACACTTAACATCAGATCTATCAATCAATTTACAGTTAACTAATATGTTTTGAACTGAAACGTTTTTTTAATATTCTAACTCACCTGATATAATTTTGGGGTAGGATTCGATTTTTTTCTTGTTACCTCTTGCTTCACTAGAATTTATAATGGGTTGATTAATAATTTTATTTTCACTTATGATTATATATTTGGAGATAGTAGTAAAGTAGTAGAAGTCTAAGGTTTAAATATCTTAGTAAGGACAATTAACATTTATACAGATTTGAATACTAGACTGTGGATACTGGTGTTCTTTGGTGGTTGGGTTTCAATTAATCACACTTCTCAGGAACGGTCAACCTGGGACTGTACAAGACTACACTTACATTCATACACATCATCCTCAATCACCCTCTGAATACTGTAAGGTGGTTCCAGAGGCTAAACAGAAAAAGAAAGTAGTGCTGATAAAATATTTGTTTTAAAGGGTGCATCAATTGTAACAAAGTACTGTTTGTAATTAGTTTAAAATTTTTTAGTTAATAATCTTCGATTATATAGATACATTGTACCTTTCTTTTCAACTCTTATTTCTGTGATCTACTTAATCATTAATAAATAAGAATAAATTGGTGTAGATTGGCATTGGACGTAGAAGTATGGACTATTGCTCAGGATTGGGCTAAGTTACAAATGTGAAAACTAACAAAAGGCAATTAATTGAATGAGGAAATAATTAACAATATTTAACAAATATATATATATATATTTGTTAAATTATTTGTGTGTGTGTGTGTGTATATATATATATACACACACACAAATATATATATATACCATACATATATTTCACTTTCTTGTGGACATGATAACACGATAATTGCTTTAATTTTGCACCAATCACTTTCAAATTGATACTTAAAATATGACTCAAAATCTTGGTCGAATTTGTTAATGGAA
Source organism: Lycorma delicatula (assembly GCF_047948215.1). Taxonomy (NCBI): domain Eukaryota; kingdom Metazoa; phylum Arthropoda; class Insecta; order Hemiptera; family Fulgoridae; genus Lycorma; species Lycorma delicatula. The sequence goes on from NC_134462.1 coordinate 40,729,394, forward strand.
AAATTAGACCATGTCTATGGTAATGGGGGGCTTTTTGAAAAAAAAAATATCACTATTACTTTCTTATTAAGTAAAATATCGAACTCCTTTAAAGTTCCTACTACTTTTTGTGTAAGAGCCTAAAACTTATCTAAGTAAAGATTTTTGATATCACCAACCATTGTCCCAGGGGGTGGAAATAATGGGGTTTTGAAAACAAAAAAAATCATACCTCCCTTAACAGGCACAGCATAGAATCTGTTTAAAGTGGTCGTCAGTTCTCTAAACATTACCTAAAATTTTTATCTGAATCAATTTTTTTTATGACCAACCCTTATGGTAAGGGATGACCAAAATATTGCTGCAATTGTAAGATGGGGCTTGTCATATGCTAAACATGTAAAACTTTTTTCACATGCAACCATTGTCGTATTGAGTAAATTAGTATAGTAAATTAGTGTAGTTTTTCTTAACTTTAAGTTGGAATTTATTCCCTACTTAGGACCAATGAATACTACCCCCACCTTTTGGCATGTCGAAAGGAATTTTTTTATTTTTATGTACTTAAAAATTTAATGTAATTTTATTCAATGTATCACTTATGTAAATCCTTATGTAAAATTTAAAATTGAAGCCAAACAAGTAGTACTTATTGCTTTAAATTTATTCATCCATTATAATTAATTTGTAATTTTCAGTAGTATTTTGTTGTTATGGTAATAAATTAACAATACAGAGTGTGTGAGATTATTTATTTAATGTTTCATAGTAAAGAGGATAGAACATTGTAAAAAATTATATAAATTCAGTGACACATTATCCAAGAATTTTTGTTTTATGGTGGAGAATAAAAATATCTTTATTTGATGCACAAGTACTTTTATTGTATTACTGCTTTACTGTTTACTTCTGTTTTAGAAGTTAGCCTATTGTAGACTCTATTATGTTATATTTAATCATAAAACAAGTGATTTTAAATTGTATTGTGAGATCAAGCAGTGCTTTAGCATACTTTGCTTGATCTCACAATACAATTATTAAAATAAAAGTTTTTTTTTTCAAATTTTACCATTTTCTTAAATGAATAATAATTAATTGTGTTCCATAAGTGTTAAAAATACTCACTGTTAATAACATAAAGAGTATAATTTATGCTAACAATAATTAGCGAATAATGTGTTCACTACTGTGCTGTTACAATACAGTGAGGGATCTATTTAATTCTCAAAAAAATTACTCTTAAAATTAAATTTTATTTATATCCTTGTGTACTTTTGTGCCAAGATTAATATGTATTCTCATATTGAGAAATATACAAAATGAAATACTACACCTATACTATCAGCCGGATGCCACCTTTTCTTATCAGTTAAGCTATAAAAACTAGTTGAAAATATGATAGTAAAAACTTACGTGCATATTATTCCTGGTGCAGCATAATGCCCAAAGATTGGATTATTGTTTCCAAATACTGCAGGTTCAAACTGAAACAGATTAACACTGAACATAAAAATTTATAAGTTGCTTAAAATGTATAATTTTTATGTTAGTTTTTTGTAACTTTACATTTGATTGTGAAAAATTTTGGTTTTCAGATTTCAATGGAAATATCCATTTTGACCATCCCTTAATCCATTTTGACTAGTTTCAGTGAGATGCCTGTATGTACGTACGTATCTCACATAACTCAAAAAAGATTAGTCGTAGGATGTTGAAATTCTGTACTTAGTAGTTTTGTAACATCAAGTTGCACACCTCCCCTTTTGATTGCAATCTATTGAACCAAAAGTGTCAAAAAAGCCCAAAAACCAAAGAAAATCGGATTTTTGACTTTTTCTTAATTGCAGTAATAAGCCTCATTGAGAGCTTTTCAATGATATATCATAAGTGGTACTTATTTTCATTGGTTCCAGAGTAATTGCCTTCATAGTTAATTGGTTCATAGCCTTGTAATTGATCTTAGAAGGGGAAGGCACATTGGTTCAAATCAGACTTCATCTCCTTTTTTTTAACTTTTTTTTTTTAATTTAAATATATTGATTCTTTAATAATAATTATTAACCGCTCATTGTAAAAAAATGTTTATGATGAATAATTTCAATAATAACAAAAAAGAAAAATATCAGAAATTTTTAATGAAATAAAATTTTATGTACTTTCATTTTAAAAAAATGTGGTGTCATTTTTCATTTTAAAAGTTCTCATGGTGTCCACTTCACATTTGGTGAAACATCTGATTACTCGTTTCTTTATTTAAAGTCCCTTTAAATAAAGGGACTTTTACTCTATCCTAATATTTCTGGTCAGATTTTTGAATTAATAATTGTATAAATATTTGATGTTAATAAATAATATTTTAGCAGTTGTGTAACTGTCCACTTTATTAAAGAATTGGAAGATCATATCTCACTTTTAAATGAAGTGCATCAAAAATGTGTATATTTGATTTAATAGGCGTACAAGGAAGTTACGTGGTGTCCACAAGAGATTTTTTTTGGTACTTCAAATTAGAACTCCCAATTGCTAGCAGCAACTGTTCATACTTAAAATCATTTAATTCATTCCGTCAGAATGGTATCACAAAGTTTTGTGTTTGTATTAATTTTATATAGTTTATAGTTATTTTTTATAGTTTTGTGTTTGTTTTCCATTGTATTAATTTTATATTTATTCAGTATATATTTTTTAAAATATTTTTCTTTTACCCTGATTCATTTGTTTATTTAATTATGATTAAATCTATGAATTTATGTTAACATTTGCACTATTATGTTACTGTGTTATTTAGAAGATACTACAAATACTCACATTTCATTTTTTTTTTAATTTATGTATTTCAGTTTAATTTAGATAATATTTTCATTTTTAGTTATCATTTTGTTCATACGTCCCTTTTGTAATATACTGTGTATATTTTAATACAATACAGGATATGAACTGAAATTATACTTACTCTAACAGGTATGTATGCGACTTTGGGATTATAACCACATTGTGATAATAAATTTTGAAAGAATTCAAGCGTTAAGAAAATTAAATCTCTTCTTAATAAGTTGCTAATCCATTGATCTGTAAACAATAATAACAATTTTTATTTATTAAAAACAAAGAATCAAATATTTTAATCATTAATCTTGTAAATTGTGTAGTAATTTAATTTTAAATAATAATAATAATATTAATGAAAAATAAAACCACAGATTTCTTGACCTTTGTGACATTAAAGGACACAATCGTTAATATTGTTTATTTATTTTTTTTACTTTACCACACATTTTTTAATTTGGGATATATTTCTATGAATATTTTGAGTAAATTGTCAGTATTTAATTTAGAATGAGCAGTTTAGTGCATAAGAGATTTAATACATTCTATGCAAACTCACTATCTAGCATCAGTCTAGCAGGTCCAGGTTTATACCACAGGGAAAAATGTTATATTTAATTTCCATGCACGCATGGACATGGTTCGGTGTGACGTCTGTACATCCGTATGTAGATACGTATGTGTATCTTGTATAACTCAAAAACGATTAGCCAGCCGTAAGATGTTGAAATTTTAGATTTAGGACTGTTGTAACATCTAATTGTTCACTTTCCCTTTTCATTGCAATCGACTGAACCAAAAGTGACTAAAAAAGCCCAAAATCCCCAAAAATTTGGATTTGGGACTTTTTATTAACTGCAGTAATACGTTAATTGAGTGCTTTTTGACAATATATCATAAGTGTTACTTATTTTCATTGGTTCCAGAGTTACAGCCAAATCTTACAAGGGAATCTTACACATTGGTTCAAATCAGACTTCATCTCCTTGTTTTAATTTTTTTTTTAAATTTAAATATGTGGATTTATTAATAATTATTAACCCATGATTGTAAAAAAAAATTACAATAATTAATAATTTATATATATAAAAATGTTAAGTTCGTTTGTGTACGCTTCAAAAACTCAAAATGTTCTGCACCAATTTTAGCACGATATATAACCCGCATCAAAGATTGTTTTTATCTATTTTTCGCATCAGTCACATACCCGCGACCGCGGGTATGAAAATACGGGTATGAAAAATATGACCATGGAATTTACAGAAGGCATTTACAACGAAGCATTGATAAATATTGAAGACAAGTGCTTAGCTATTGCAAATAAAGATCTTAGTCAATTGGGAATGCCAGCACCCATCCGAGCTGCGATTGCTTCATTTGATGTGGATTTACACCGTGAACAGTTACAACATTGGTGATCTTCAGTTATATGACCAATCAAACATTCCCAAATTAACGCGTGAACAGAAAGGCATTTATGATCGCATAATGCAAATGTTAAATGACGGAGTTGAAGGGAACTTCTTCTTGGATGCGCCAGGAGGAACTGGGAAAACGTTCCTCATTAGATTGATTCTAACAACGGTTCGATCAAAAAATGACAATTATCCTGTTGCGAAATATTAATCAGCCAAAACTCTGCAACGGCACGCGACTTGCAGTTAAGAAATTGATGAATAACGTAGTGGAAGCAACGATTTTAACGGGGCCTTTCAAAGGTGAAGATGTCCTCATTCCTCGAATACCCATGATCCCGACCGATACAACATTTTAATTTAAAAGATTGCAATTCCCAATTCGATTGGCATTTGCAATCACAATCAATAAAGCTCAAGGTCAATCTTTAGAATTGTGGGGTTTAGATTTAGATGCGGATTGCTTCTCACACAGACAACTATATGTTGCGTGTTCCCGAGTCGGCAAACCTTTATATCTAAGCCTTTATATCTACGCAGACAGTGGAAAAACAAAAAAAAATATTGTATATCCACAAGTATTGGAAAATTAAACTTCTATGAAACGTATGTTTTGTTTTGTTTCTTATTTCTCATCCATGCAACCACAATGTGCCACAGCGAAGCGTGAGTAGGGCTAGTTCAATAATAACAACAAAAAAATATGAAAAAATGTCAGAAACATTAATGAAATAAAATATTATGTACTTCTAAAAAGGTGTATGTATAATTTAATAGGGATTATTACACATGTGTATATGTAGTAGATTTGTTGAAACATCTGATTATCTAATATTAATTGAAAATTATAATTTAAAATTTTACTATTTTTGGTTTTTCTAGTTAAATTTCTGTTTCAATTCATTATTTTCTGATATTGTCGGACAATATTCTCCCTAAGTAGGAGCTGATCATTATTCTGTTTATTTATTTTTTGTTGCCAATCATTTAATCGCTCTTTGGTTTGACATAATTCTTCTGATCTTAATTTGTGTACCGTTCTCTAGTTTTCAAATTTTCTCTCTCTCTCTTTATATTCATCATCCTCTCTTAATGTTTTTATTCTTTCCTTGGTCTTAACGTTTTCTTCTTCTTTATATTTATCATTTTCTCTTAATCTTTTTATTCTTTCTTTGTTTGCAACATATTCTTCCTCTATACTTTTACTTAGGTTTTAACATTTTCTGATCTAATAATACTAGTAATAAAGGTACTTTTACTCTATCTTAATTTTTAGGTACGATTGTTGAATTAATAATTGTATAAATATTTTATGTTAATGAAATGCATATTTGAAGTTAAAATAAAGTGCAGTAAGTCATGTGGTGTCCACATCAAATTTTTAAATATATATGGAGATGGAGTAATTATTCAAATATATTATTTGATTGTTAAATCTCTAGCCAGCCATTTTCAGTTTAAATCTACAATTTCCTCTGCTTTCTTATTAATATTTTCTTCTGCAGCCCCTTTTTATAATTATGTAATTTGTAGCAGTCATTTTTATGTTCAATTTATAGTTGATGATATTTGTCTTAATTTTTACTTCCTTGTATGAAGCAAAGTAATCACAAAAAATCTCAGTCTTCAGATATCAATGGAAATTGATATCTGAAATATCCACTTTGACCATCCCTGAATTCAGTTTGACTAGTTTCAGCTTGACACCTGTACGTACATATGTATGTTTAAATTTTGGATTTAGGACTGTTGTAACTAGTTGTGCATCTCCCCTTTTGATTGCAATCGACTGGACCAAAAGTGTCCAAAAAACTTAGTTCCAGAGTTATAGCCAAATAAAATTTTAATTAATGAAATATTTGGATCTTTTACAAGGGGAAGGCACATAGGTTTGAATCTGACTTCATTTCCTTGTTTAACCTTTATTTTAACTTTTTTTTACAGTTTTTTTTAATTTAAACATATTGATTTATTAATAATTATTAATCTCTGATTGAAAAAATATGAAAAATCAGAAGTTATTAGTGAAATAAAATTTTATGTACTTTTTATTTAATTCAAAAATTTTTCAGAAGTTAATAATTATTAATAAATCACATATTTAAATTAAAAAAACAAAAGTTAAAAAAAAATAGTTGTGTTAGAAGACTGATTCGAATTGATGTGTGTATGGTTATGAATCTGACATGTTGTCACTTACACCACGTAGCTACTTGAGAAAACATGCAACATGAAAAAAAATTTATATATAAACTAATGTAAAATGCTGATACGGACACCACAAAAAATTCATGCAATGTGATGTCCATCACAATGCAATTGTGTAATTGTCCACTTTATTAAAGAATTGGAGGATCGTATCTCATTTGAAAATGAGATACGATTCTCGAATATTTTTAGATTTTTAAACTTAAATGAAGTAAGTTTAAATGAAGTGCAGCAAAAAAATGTGTATATGTAATTTAATAGGCATACAAGGTGTCCACATCAGATTTTTATATTTCTTTCTCATCAGGATTGTGTGATTTTCTTCCTTAATTTTTATTTGTTAATATATTTTTAACTATTATTTTGTTCTGTAAATTAATTCATTACATTAATTACTCTTTACCTCAAAATTATTGTACTGTAATAAAAATTGTCAAAATTATTGGTTTTTTTTAATATTACACAGACCTTATCTTTTACAAATTCATTTTATTTATGAATTTTGCAAAATATTTTACCCAATATGAAGATATTTTTCACTTATAAATGTTATTTGAAGACTTAGGTATATTTCATTTTTCTTACTCTAAAATATATAAAAATGAAAAAAATGCAAGCTACCACACAGGATTTCATAGATAGTTTTTAAAATGCAAAATTTTTAATATATTATTTTGTATAGTTTTTATTATTTTTGTTCTAAATCGTTCAAATAAATATTTATTTTCTCCACTAACAAGGAAACCTATGAAAACAAGTTATGGTAACCTGAAAATCAAATGATTTGAAAAAATCATTTGATTTGATTTTATATCAAAATCGTTTTGGTATATTTTCTCATACTTAATTAAATAATTACGGTAAATAAATTTACTGAAACTTTAACGTAGGAGATTTTTTAAAAATGCACAATTCTTTAAAATTAATTTTTTTTCGATTTTTGGTGATTAAAAGTCTTCTGGGATGTTAAATTAAAAATGATTATTATGGGATTAATAAAACTTACTGGACATGTCTAACCAAATATCTACAGTACTTTCATTTACAACACGACTTGGTGTAGCTTCTCCATCCTCTATTCTTCGAATCACAGAAGTTGTATAGTTTTCAGAGAAATAAAGGACACCCCATGCTGAACCTTTTAATATTGACTTTCTTGCTTCTTCTACTGTATCATACCTTTGCTGAAACATTACAGTGGCAAATTTTAATCAGAACAACAATTCATGTTAATATGATGTGTAGAATTACATATATTTCATGTATTACAGTGTATATTGTAATTCATGTTTATATTATTTCATGTTAATAATTATGTAGAAATAATGAATAGTGGTGTAAATGTGTGAAGATAATAAAATTAAAAAAATTGGTACAGAATGTAAAAACAGTGTTTAAAGAATTAACTGAAATTAATTAAAGAGCGCATTAAGAATGCAAAAAATTCAGGTTTATTTAATATTGGTATTGATATTTAAATAATGATAATTTTATTTTGGACCGAAATATACAATACTGAATAATGTAATTCAATGAAACAAGGTGTTTGAAATTATGAAAAAGACTTGAACTTAGATTAATTTAGTAAAAATAAATTGTACATAAAACTTTATAAAAACGAAGCAAAAAATGTAATATAAAAGTTAATTACACATCTGATAGATTTGTAATTCCTTAAACTTAAATTACTATATTCTTAAAAACATAAAGGAAAAATTCAGTTCAGTTTTGTTATAACATCACGTGTTACCTCAGTCACACAAAGATCATTTAGAATGAATATTATGAAAAAATACTGGGGACCATAGTCATCCAATGTAACAACTGTATATACCTTCTATTATATTCTGTTTCTTTCTTATTCTATGATTATTATTTTTGTATTCTACTCTATCTTTCTCATCGTTTTTTTTGTATTATTCAACTACCTCCTTTCTAGTGTTATGACTATATTAATCATAAAAATTGTGTACTGGTTCTTCCTTATGTCAAGAAAAGCCGTATGTTTAGATAATAAAAGCAGTTCCTACCATCAATACAGATGTGTGTTGTAGGATTAGGAATGAAATTGCTTACTAATGAAATACTTGTAACATATATTGCATTCATGATTATATTAAGCAGTTGTGTATGTTTTTCTCTTAAAATATAATGCTTTTGTATACTTAATTTATAGTATCCTGTATATAATTAACCATATATTTTCTATAGGTTTCTTGTTCTCCAAATTATCTCAACACTTTTCTTAATCCTTAGTATGCGTTTCATCGTTACTTATAACTTCCTTCTTTTTTTTTTGTAAAAGGAATAATATGTTTTTGATATCTTCATTAACTTTCCATTATTAATAATTTAGCTCCAGAAATAGCAATATTTATTTATTTCTTATGAATTATACCTCCCTCTTTAAGTATTTATGTATTCCTTGTGTTTCATTACTTTTTATTTTTTTTATATATATTTATTTTCAAATTTAATTTCTTTCATAGTTCATGTCATTCATTAGTCATGAGTTCATATCACACGATCTTTCCTTTCTCATACTTAGTTTTCCATTAAACCAACAAAATTATCAGCAAATAATCATTAAATCTCTATTCTGTTAAGAATTGATACAACATATAATTTTTTTTTAATTATTGTGGTTATTTATGAATTTATATTCTCACATAACACTTTTGTCTATTCTAGTCATTTACTTCAAATTAGGGCCATTCCAATCATCGCTGATAATTTTGATATATTATATTTGTAAATATTCTATTGTAATTTGTTACTATCATTAACTTTGAATTAACACCTACATAATTTAATTAAAAGGAATACTTACTACTTTAAAAGTTTTATCTCGTAGCATATCTACATATGTACAACTTAGTGGACGTCCAGAATGTGTACAATTATAATCTTTGGGCAACTGACAGGATTCCACATCTTCAGCAGAAACAACTGCTAATGATAATCCTACTGGATTTACAGTTGTAACCGCGTGACTTATGAATGAAAGGGCTGCAGGAAGCGCCAGCAACATCATTAGAAACCTGTTAAAAATAACGATACAGTATGTACCAGGTGAACAACTTAAAACCAAATTGATACAGAATAAATACAGTTTTGACATTTTATGAATGAAATGAAAAAAATTAAAATGTAGTTTAAATTAATTCTGTATTTACACGTTAGCATTTACACATGTACCATATTTAAAAAAAATATGTTCTAAGCAATGCACTTTAGTGCTTGAGTGGTCATTTTGAGTTACCTGATGAAAATAATTCTCATTGCTATTGATTTTTTGTTAAATGTTCATCTTCAGTTCAGCAATAGTTTGGTGGGATTTTTTATTCATAAATCCTATCCTTTAAATAGCCCCAAAGGGAAAATTCACAAGTAGATTAATTTGGGGAACATGGTGGCCACTGTCCTCTGCTGACAGTTTGTTCTGTAAAATTGCATGAACACTAAAATTTGCATGAATTGCTAGCGAATTGTTTGATATCTGACACTTTGCTCTGTCTTTTGGAAGAAGCCATAATCTTTTTTCCAGATCTGTTAACTAAACATAGAATTCTTCAAAATTGTACAGTATAGTTGTATTGATGATAGTCCAGTCAAGAAACGTTGGCCTATATGATTATTAGAAATAGCACACCATACACCAATTTTCTCATCATGAGTGGACACTCTTATCAGGATTTTCAGTCATCCAGTACCTGGTGTTGTACAAATTAACAAACTTAGATAAAAGAAAACTATGCTTCTTCTTATGTGAAGTACAGCATCACAAGCGTATATAGAGAGTAGTACCAAAAGTGGTACTATTATTAACAGGATTAAAATTGATACTCTAATATCTGCAGTTTGACTGCTCAGTTCAATTTTAAGTTGCTCATCTGACATAATATAAATAATAATTTGGTTTGGTGACAAGGTAGACTTTATATTTCAAAGTAATTCTTTTAATTTAGGAATAATTTTCATTAACCAACTATGAAGGGAAGATTTAATATATAAATACTTTCAAGGTAACTTCAGATGTATGAGTATATATATATATATTATATTAGAAATCAAGAAGAGCAGAGACAGCAATCATTAAGAGTATAAGCAGAAACTCATATCAAAGTTCAGTACTCTTAAGGTTTGCCTTAATAATAGAAACAGGCTAAGAAATGTTTTATGTGGCACATAACACACACACACACACACACACACACACATATATATATATATGTATGTGTGTGTGTATGTGTGTGAACTAAACCAAGTGACATGGTGTGATTGAAGGCCATACTAGAGACGCTGCGCAACATATATGTGCAAAGGTTCATCCGATTTTTGCGTGGGTTTTTATTTCGCGACCGATTGGACCTTGAAAAAAAAATAACCCTTGTATATATATATATATATTGATAGCCTGAAAAAATGTGATGATTCAAAGAATTTTCATTTTTAAATTTGTAGATTGTGATTCCAAAAGATCCTTTCACTCTCAGTGTTATCAACACTGATAAGTTGCTATGTCAATAATACTGATCTCAGGTTGCTATGTTTTAATGGTATTCATTTTTAAATGAATAGAAAATGATTTATTTTAATATCCAATTGAATAATATATTTGATGTATGTTGTGTTTCTTTATTCATTATGCTTTAATATTTTTTAAATTTAGTATTTTTATAAATTTCATATCATATCAAATGTTTCTTCGAATGTGGCTTTTAGTGTTGTGTGTAAAATTTTATTGTTGTGGTTTAATATGTTTAATTGCATGTTCTGTTTTTATGAAATTATTTGCTACGATACATTATGTGTAAGGCTTATTATTTGTGTTCTTTTTATCTAAGAAATATTCATACAGCCTGTCCAATATTGTATTTAGTGCATTCACTACAGTTTTACTTGAATACTGAGCATATATTTATCAGTGTGTCTTTTTTCTTTGTTTTTATAAGTTCTTGCGTATTCTGTTTTGCTATTAAAGAACACAGTAACATTATTTCCTACAGCTGTTTTTGTTAAAGTTATCTATTTTCTATTGTTGGTGTAATTTTTTATGTTTCTTCAATATGCAACATAATATATTGATTAGTATGGTTTGGTAAGCATTGAACTAAATACTTCAGTGTAGTTTTTGCCTACTAAATTGTGTATACTGGATAATGCATTTAAGAGTAAATCAGCTCCATGTGTTACGATTTAAATTTATGATTTTGCTTGTGTTTCTTCTCATAGTATCAAATAATGAATTTAATTTATTTTTGGATATGACTGTACATAATACACAGAATTAATGAACTAGTTATTGTTTCTAAGGATATCTAATTAATTAAGTAAAGATAAAATATCTCTATTGCTAAAAATATAATCATGTAATTTGATATTTTAGATGTAAATTAAGTGACTAATTATTAGGTAATTATAACATTTTTATAAAAACTAAACTTACGGTATGTTTCGTTTGTTCCATATCAAATGTTTGATTAATTGTGCTAAGAACCTTTGTGTATTCCAGATTGTATCAGTTTCTAGTTTGGCTGATGCTCTTTTACTTTTTGTTATTGGATAATTAGTTCCAGTCATCTGAAAATTAAAATGTAAAAATAACTAACTTAAAATGTAAAATATGTTAAAATGTAAAAATATCTATAAACTAAAATGTAAATAAGTAGAAATAAAGTACTTAAAATAACTTACAATTATGTTCAAAAGGTCATAAATGAAGGAAAGAAAGACCAAGAAGTGAATCTGACCGATGCTATCTGCTAAACAAACACTAACAACCACAAAATTTGTATTAATGCAACTCCACCATCATTACTGGATTTTGTGGTTGTTAAGAGTACTTATATTTTCTAAATTTTTATTTTTTTTTGTTATTTGTTTGATGCAATTACACAATTGTGTACCAACTGATGGTGGGATCCTGCAAAAGTTGACTATTGGTATTAGTTCTCTTCTTTTTTTTACTGTGTTTGGTGGTTAACTTATTTTTATTTTAGTTTATGAATTATTTGAATTTTCAAAAAAATTATACACACACACACACACACACACACACTTTTTTAAATTCACTCTAAAGTATTTTAAATTCAAATATAAATCTTTAATGGGGTCATATTTTAACTTATTTTAATTTATTTAAAATGTATAATTCTTCTTATTTATTAGTATTTTTTAAATTTTCATTCACATTACAATTTCTGATTTCACATTTGATTGCTTAAATTCATTAAGATAATAGTTACCCTAGTTGTATAGATGAATTTTCCATTACTCAGGAGCAGGAGCACCAAAAGGAGGGGAAGAAAAAATCAGAAGTAATTCTCCATTTCCTTTGTCATGAACTTAGAAACAATGAATTATTAGTCAATTAAAAATTCTATTATTTTGTTCAGGTATAAACTGATCAATCAAAACAGAGTTGGATGTGGTTATATTCAGTTTTAATATGTTTGGAGATTTATAATGTAATTAAATACAAGCATAAAGTGAATAATAAAATATTAGTGTTTGTGGTATTAAGAATATGACTGTGAACGTTCCCTGCCCAAAAAAAATAAAATTAAATGTTAGTGAGCAAACATTAATGCAGATAATAAATTTGCAGATAGAATGACAAATGTTTAATGAATAAGAGAATGGAAAAATCAAATAACCTATTTGATAAAACTTATTTTTATGTGTTGTTAAAGAGCTAGAAACCAGTTTCAATTACTTTAAAATTGAACTGATAAAAATGCAAAAATTATGATTGGTAATAATAATTACCTCTTCTTGAATTTCTAGTTGTTTCTGTTGTTTTTCACTTAGGACTAGAAAGACATGTTCTAAATGTGAACAATTATGTCTTAACATTAACTGTGCTGGTGATTCTTCTGCTAGTAATATGCCACCTCTCATCATTCCAATCTGTAAGCAGAAAATATATTTATTAAACAAAAAAAAGAGAAAAATTGTAGTTATTTCGAAAATAACTACTACTGCAAATGATAAGTTTAAAAACCTAAGCAAATAGCAACTGGTTAATAATTGATTTTATTTAGTAGATACTTTTTATTACTACAAATATAGACAAACACAATGGAAGTTTTCTCTTAACACTTCTTCCACTCTCCTCTCAAGTCTTCTGAACAGAATTTTAGTTAAGATTTTGATGTGCGAGTAGTTAATCTAATTGTTCGGTATTCTTCACATTTATCTACTCTTAATAATACTCTTTTTGAAGTCTGATGGAACTTCCCCTTATTTATAAATATTACACACCAGGTTGTTTACTCTATCTATTGCTTCCTCACCTGCACTGTACAGTAATTCTGCAGGTATCTTGTTGATCCCAGGAGCCTTTCTGCCTATCAACTCTTTTAATGCTCTATTAAATTCAGATCTCAGTACTGTATCTCCCTTTTCATCTTCTTTGATTTCCTCTTCTTTTACTACAACACCAGTTTCTAATTCAATTCCTCCGTATAACTCTTCAATATATTCCACCCACCTATCGACCTTTTCTTTCGTATTATAAATCGGTGTACCATCTTTGTTTAACACATCATTCGATAATAATTTATGTACAACAAAATTCTCCTTAACTTTCCTGTATGCTCAGTCTATTTTACCAATGATCATTTCTTCTCTCCACTTTTGAACACTTTTCTTTAATCCACTCTTATTATGCTAATTTTCACATCCTGTTTATAATATTTCTTAATTGTTGATAGTTCCTTTTACCTTGTACATCATTATCATTCTTATATTTTCTATATCCCTACATCAGCTGCAATATATCCAAGGTTTTCTACCAGTTCTCTTTGTTCTGCCTAAGTTTGCTTCTGCTGAACTTAACATAATAATTTATCTATCTTTAACCATAATATAATCTACCCAATACCTTGCAGTATCACCAGGCTTTTTCCATTTGTATATCTTGTATTATGATTTTTAAATTCTGTGTTGGTAATTACTAAATTATACTATGTGCAAAGCTCAATAAGTCAATCCCCTCTTTCATTCCTTTTTTCCAGTTCATATTCACCCACAATATTTCCTTCCTTGCCTTCTCCAATGCTTGCATTCCAATCTCCAGCTATTATTAAATTTTCATCCCCTTTTATGTGTTTAATTTCTTCGTCAATTTCTTCATATAAACATTCTACCTCATCATAGACACTTGCAGACCTATAGACGTTAACGATCATTGTTGGCTTAGGTTTTTATTTTACCCTTATTATAATAATGATTCTATCACTAAGCTTTTTGAAATATTCTAGTCTCTTCCCTATCTTCTTGTTCATTACAAAACCTACTCCTGCCTGCTCTTTATTTGATGCTGAGTTAATTATTCTAAAATCACCTGACCAAAAGTTGATTTCCTCTTCGCACCGAACCTTGCTAATTCCTACTACATCTACACTTAACCTATCTATTTCCCTTTTTAAATTTTCTAACCTACCAACTTTTAGACTTCTAACATTCCACACTCTGACTCGTAGAATATTATTTTTTTAATTTTCTGGTGACCCTTTCCTTAGTAGTTCCTACCCGGAGATTTGAACGGGTGACTACTTTACCTCTGGAATATTTTACTAAGGATATTTTACTGCCTCCATCTTTGTTACATGAAAATGCAGAGACCTACATTTTTTGGGGAAAAAAACAGCTGTAGTTTTCCATTGCTTTCAGCTGCACAGTACTGAGAAAATTGAGTGATGTTGATGTGGCCATTTAAATCCTCCTGACCTATGCCCTTAACAACTACTGAAAGAGCAGCTGCCCTCTTTCAGGAAGCACTCTTTAGTCTGGCTCTCAACAGATACCTCTCTGATATAGTTGCACCTTCTATCCAGCTACTCTGTATCACTGAGCACTCAAGCTCCCTCACCAATAGCAAGGTCTCATGATTCATAGAGGGAGAAAAAAATATGGAAAAAAATCAGCAGTTATTAGTGAAATAAATTATTGTATCTGTTGTTATACCCATGTATAAATAGGTTACTTGATCTCACAAATGTTTATGAACCTCCCTCCAAAAAAAAACCACCAGCCATGAAAACCCTAACTGTATGAAGAAAATATTCAGCATATGAAGCTATATCAAGATAGAAGATGGTTTATCAAGGAAAGTTGAAAAATATTAACTTGAAAATTTTGTATTCTCTTTACAAACTCCAAAATTCTATTGTTGATGTAGATATTACACTTGAGCAGTTGGTGAATGATTAATTGCAGGAAATTACCAATTATGATCATATATTCCTGTGAGTGACTTCATTGCTTTGTCTGAAAAACTGTTATTATTTTAAGACTTTGAAACGGTAGCTTTTTAATATAGAAGTTACCCCTCTCCTTTTTTTTTACAGGGATGTAAGATGAAATTTTTTTTAGATTAACTCATTACTGATAATAATACTTACAATATTTGCTTGTCTTGCTTCCTCTATGTAATGTGTAGTTATAATAATTGTTTTATTATGTAATGCTGTAAGTTTTATTAAATGATCCCATATTCTGTAACACAAGATTTTTGTCATCATTATTAATGTTTAGTTTGCATGTTATTATCTAAAATTATGATTGTAGTTGTATTAAATAAATTATTTACTTTTATATTTTTTGCAGCCGATTTAATACACCTATTCTTACATATCAACAAATAATGACCCACATTTTTTCTTTTTGCTCTAGAACATCATAAAGCTTTACTTGATGTCATATTCTTTACCAATTAGATTTAAATTCATGTCCGAATTCATTGGGGACCCAAGAATATACAGAGTTTTTCTAAAATGGTAGGCTGGCTATACTTTTTTCAGATTCTATTTGTAAATTAAACAAAAAGTATCCTTAGGAAAAATGGCAATCTCTCCTTCATTCTCTCCTTGTTCGCCATTTTATTATTTTTATATAAAAATTTATCCCAAGTTTGAATAGAGGAATCACATTAATATTTGGTTTGTGTCTTTGTAATAAAGTTTTAAAATTATAAATAAAATTAGGAATTAATTACCTTCACAAAATACAAAATGGGGGCTGTGTTTATTTTTCAATTCATTATATCTTCGTAAATATACTTTTTGCTAAATTTATACTTTTTGTTTAATTTACAAGTAGAATCTGAAAAAGTATAGCCAACCAACCATTTTAGAAAAATTCAGTATATGTCATATTCATTACCAATTAGGTTTAAATTCATGTCTGAATTCATTGGTGGGGGAAGGGACAAGAATACATATAACTGTAGCCACCTGAAATTCCTCAAGTTTCTACAAAAGACCCAAAAGTATGTTTTATATAATTTTATCATGCATGGCCCGTTGGTATGATTATATAATTAATAATTAAAAAACCTGTAATGGTGGAGACATTCACAATGACAGGACGTTAAGTTGGCACAATTTTAGACTATGACGACTACTGTTATTTTATATTACTTTACATAAACAAATTCACATGACAAATAAATTTTAGTTTTAATAAGATAACTTAAAAAAAATTTTTTTTAGTTCCTGATGATGGAATTTTATTCTGAAAGCACTTGAACAGGTACATAAAAGAATTATTTGTAAGTGGATTTTTTTATTATTAATTAAAAGCATATTTTTTAACTTCCTCAAACACTGAATTTAAATTACTCATTATTTTATGTGCCAAAGCAAAGTTCTTCAAAATTTATTACCACAAACAAATGAAAAGTATTTTGAAATAAGCTAAAATATATGTAGTTCTATTTACCTACACAAAAAGAATGAAATCTAATCATCAGTTTTCATGAAACAAATTATTTTCAAAGTATGTTGAAAGTAAGCTTGTAGAAAGTAAAAATAGAATGTAGCACTCTTTTTTCTGAGCCACTCTAGTTTAAATTGTGTTTTTCATTGTATTTGTCATTATATAATAATAACTCAATACATTTTTTTTGTTTGTTTAATTTTTCTTTGTATTTTTATCTTTTTCATTATCATTTAACTGTCTTATATATGTATAATTTGGAAATCAAAATTCTCTGAGTACATCTAAATGTAGTATGTACAATTTATTATTAATAATAACCTAATTTTTATAGGCTTGTTTAACTTCCTGTTTTATTCTGAACTTTTTGCATAATTCTTTAGTTTTTATTACAGGTGTATAATTTTTAGGGTTTTTATTATATTTATAATTGTCTATTTAGAAGTTATTTTGTATTCCAAACATGTTTTATTAAATTTAATTTTGTGTATTAAGTTTAATATTTTTAACTGTAATTTGTAGAATTCCAATATGGTTTTTTTTTGTTGGCTTGGTTAACATTTGTATTAATTTTTTCAATAATCAAATAATTCATTAATAAATTGGCCACTGTGTTGATAAAATTTAATAAGAAATATTAATCGCCAAAACACAGTAATTTGATAACTTAAACTTACCATATTAATTTCCAATAACTAGTTTTCACTGTATCTTCTGTCTTCAGTTGGTATGAAATTCTATATCTATTAGATTAGAACAATTTTAAAATTTTAATAATATATTTTTTTATAATAAAAAAATAATAATTTTAGAAATTCTTTTTTTATTGGGTTCCTTATTTGAACTAAAAATAAAAATTATCGAAACTCAAAATTATTTTAAGTGTTTCCAGGAAACAGATCACCTTAATTTGCATTATGACAGGTGTATAAAACAACATAATTTAATTTATATGGTATAAGAGCTGAATCACCTGAGACTCAAAGCAATTTTCATTATAAAGAGTTCTTTGATGTTGGCAATCCTTATTATTGGTCAACTGAAGGAATCTATGCCATTATGTAATTGTTGTTACTCATGTGGGATTCAAATAATAAGAGTTTTGGAAGTATAAATGAATTACCAGGAGTAGATAATATCATCTAGTTTGTTCAGACAATGAGGATTAATAAAAATCTTTTCTCTCAGTCATGAATGCAAATGGCACTGGCAAGACATACAAAATCATGATAAAATTATATGAGTAACAGTTCTATACATTCTGATTTGGAAACCTAGAATATTTAAATTTAAAGGTATGCATGCTATTTACTATAACAGATCAAGTGATTTTTAGTCTGAAGTAATAATATTTTTATTCTAATATCTAAAGCATATCTGAAAATATTTCTAGAGCCTGAGGATTTTCCAATATCAGTAAAGTTTTTTCAATTGGAAAAAATCTTATTTCATGAAAAAAAAGTTTTTATTTAATGTTGATCTCCATTTCAGACTGGTAGCAATATCAGCCTGCCTTTAGTTTAGAGGTCCTGGGTTCGTATCCTGATCAGGCTTCAATGCTACAAAATTTCATTTCTACATTCCCACAAACAAGCTTCTTTGTAAGCGCTTCTGTGGCGAATTAATTCGTCAAGAAAAAAAAGAAAGTATTTTAAGACTAATTAATAATATATATTGAATTAATATTTACGTTTGACTTAGTAAAGGATCGACTCCAACTGTAGGTTCATCCAATATTAATAGTTCAGGATCATGTAGTAAAGCAACTGCAAATGAAACACGCCGTTGTTGACCTCCACTGAGAATAGATTAATTAAAATTAGAATTATTGTGAAATTTTGTATTCTCTTATAATCAGCGAAATCTAGAACAAAAAAATTTTATCTATCTTCCCATTTTTTAGTTATTAGAATGTTTTTATAAATTTCTCCCTTACTTTATACTTTTCATAATATGTATAAATACATATCTCAAATATATTACTTATGTATTACTTCATATCTCAAATATGTATACATCTTACAACTTCACTTTTTTATTGCTTTGTGTATTGTAATTTTTGTATTGTCTTAAAAGTTTTTCCTTCTCTACTTTCTGGCATATAAAAAAATTCAAAAAACTAATCTCACATATCTTAACAAAATCTGATGTGGACATCACATGACTTCCTTTATGCCTATTAAATTATATATACAATATTTTTTAAAGTACAAAATAATTTTACTTTACTAATAACTTCTGATTTTTTGTTTTTTTGTACGGAAGTAATAACCTAAGGTCCTAATTTCTAATGAAAATACTATGGGCCTATCTTTTTCTGATATACTACAAATTCCCTTCATTTTGTTAGTTACATCTAATCTTTGCCTTTCTTATTTTTATGTTTCTCTGAATATATGTTCTATATGTTAACTCTCTTACCCAAAAGGGTTGCAGGCAAGTTTATATGAGTCTCAAATTACTCCCAGGATATAGAAAGGTTATAGCCAGCCATAAAATAACAAGCTTTCTTCTTTGCTTGTGCTAGTATGCTTTTAGTACTTGTTACATTTAGATTAATCTTTTAATACAACTTAAATAACAAATATTAGTAAACTACTTTAATAGAATATACAGTTGAAAAATATGTTATATAAAAATGTATTAAATTATTTTTTTAATATCCTGTGACATTTCCAATAATGAGTCTACTGTGAAAAATACTATTTTAAAAATAAACTTTAAAATCTCATATTACAAAATAGATATAGAATATTATATATATATATATATATATATATATATATATATATATATATATATATATAGAATTCCTAATATTAATTTTTGCTATATAATAAAAATATTATCTAATATAATGCTATAAATATTTATCTATTATAAACTAAATACTGTTTTGCTGATCAAAAAGAAAGAATATACACGACCTTTACTTGAAGCTTTACAAATTACAAGAAGCAATAAAGATCTTTAAAAGAAAAAGAATGATAATAAAGTAAAAATTGTATTTTATAATTTATTTTTTCCATTTTTTATTTCTATACATTTTTTCCTTCAAGTTCTTTATTGCTTTCTAAATATGATTTGAAAATCATTGGGAATAATCTTAATACTTGTTTTACACCTTTTCATTTTTATCTGCTTTTCCTGACTGACATAACTTCTTAATCAGCAAAGTAGATATTTTTGATCAGCATTAAATCATTCATTCAGTGTCCCTTACATAAAATGAGATTTTCAAGCTTTTTTAAATATTTTTTTCCACAGTAAACTTATTATTTGAAGTTCCACAGCTGTAATAATAAAAGTAAAAAGAAAGTTAATATATTTTTATTCAACATATTTTTTTACTTTACATTCTAACTAGGATAGTTTAGTAATGAATTTACGAAAATAATTTCAGACAAAAACTTTTTCAGAGAGCTAACAAATTAAAAATAGACAGTGATTGCATCATAACATTTTTATTAATATATTTGATATAATTAAAATAGTTATATTAAAGGAAAAATTGTGGTGATCGTATCAAAAATGAGATACTGGGTTGTTTGCATATCTTTATGTTCAGGATCCAACTATTTCTCTAGACCGAAAAAACATGTATGAATGTGCATATGTGCATGTATGTGTGTAGGTATGTATGTATGTATGTACATACGTGTCACACTACTGTACTGTTGGTTAGATTTCAGGTCTGGTACACTATATTTTTGAAAAGAAACAGATTACCCTATTATTCTATTTTTAATTAGTTCATAATAATTTATTGTCTGCTGAGAATATAATGAACGCTGTTCATCTCAAAGTTAGTTTTTCTGCCTTCTTTGGTCATTCTAATATTCCTTCTTTGTTTGATTGATTCTTCTAATTGTTTTAAGAATTCGTATTATTCATTGATTTTATATCTTTTATTAGAGTCAGCTATACTTAAATAAATATTAACTAATTTTAAAAAGGTTATAAAATTTTAGACAATATATACTTCACTTAAAAACAAATTTACCAAGTTTTTCTTCCATATGATTTAGATTAAAAATCATTTTATAACTGATTTGATTTTACTTCCTAGGAACTGATGTAAAAATTATCTTTTTTCTATTGAAAATGTTAATTTTATTGTGCATGTTTCATGAAGAGGACTCTGTTGAAAGACATTAAATGCATTTTTCTTTTTAACAAAAACATTTTTGTTAATATGGAATATGGTTAATATGTTACCACATAAAATTATTTATAATGATTGGTATAATAATCTATGAAAGCTTCTAAGAATTATTCATAATAATTTATATTCATTAATGATATAAGATCATTAATTCCACTGATTATAATTATCAAATAAAATTCTTTAATAATAGTTTTTTCTAAGAAAATGCATTTTTTTTTTAATTAATATGTTTGGTCTGGATGAAAATGAATTATTTTTGAAATTTAATCTGACAAAAAATGTATTAAGAGATTTGTATGGAAAGCTTGTCAAAAACATTTAAGTTGTACTTTTGTATTGTGTTTGTTATTTTTGAGAATTATTTTTTTAATTTTTAATATGAATGTAAACTTCCTTCTGTTCAAGTGTGTTGAGTTTGGTTTATTATACAAAATTTACATGTTGTATTAATGCCTTTTGGCAATTTGCAAAAATTGATTCCATTTTTTGTAACCATGAGAATATTTATTCCTGATATTTGCAATGTTAATTGGGTAATCCTGAAATTCTTGTTAGTCTGTCTTTTAAATTTGTATTTCATATCTGTTTTGAGAACTGCAAAATAACCTTTTCTGATAATTTTTGTAACTTTTTATTGTTTGTATGATGATGAATATTGTTGGCATTATATAGTGTGACAAACTAAATATTTTTTCCTTTAATGCTATTTATTTTTTTTGTCGTGGATATAAAAAAAAAACTCCTGTTTTGTGTGAATGATTGACATAGTACACAAATGTCATATTTTGAAAATTTAAATGTGGATTAAAAAAATTCAGCTTTACATTAATCAATTTTATTAATTTTTTATGTAAAATTAAATTAAAATAAATAGCTTTAAAGGAAAAAATATTTAGTTTGTTGAGGATTTTAAAAAAAAAGCTCTTTTTTTGTCCAAATAATTGACATAATGTTGTATTTTGAAAATTTAAATGCGGATTAAAAAAAATCCCGCTTTATATTAATCAATTTTATTAATTTTTTTAAAAATATTTTTTATGTATTAACTAATTGGTACATGCATATATTGGTAAATGTTTTGTTTTGGATTCCTGGGTGCAGATGGGAAAATTTTATTCTTTATATTTCCAGAATTATTTTCTCTTTTCATCTATATACTTGTATTTATTTATGAATATTATAATAAATTATAACAAACCTTATGCTTCCAATTATATGATCAGGGGATGGTAAATCAAGAAGTGCTAGAAGTG
Organism: Lycorma delicatula; assembly: GCF_047948215.1. Taxonomy (NCBI): domain Eukaryota; kingdom Metazoa; phylum Arthropoda; class Insecta; order Hemiptera; family Fulgoridae; genus Lycorma; species Lycorma delicatula. The sequence goes on from NC_134462.1 coordinate 40,751,968, forward strand.
TTCTCTCTTTCTCTTTTACTTTGGAAAATGACATGCTGTATAATCTTCCAAAAAAATGAAATGTTTCTCCTATATTCATATCATTATACAAACAGATTTCCTGCAATAAAATAAATATTGTATTTACATCATATTTTTGGATGTACAAAGTAATTTGTACCTCTATGCAGATTCTTAGTTATATAAAATGTAAGATTTATTTTCAAAGATGATGTTTGGTAAACGCCATATTATTTTTAAGTTCACAAAGTAAAACATCTGATTTGTTGGTTTGATAAGCAGTTAACATTGTTGTCAGTCAAATTTTCTGTTTTATAAGATTCAAATTAAACAAAAAACATTCGTGAATTCTAATCAGAGTACTAAATGTTAGACTACTGTATCTGGGATTTCATGACTTAGCTGCATAATTACTGTGCCAAATTGTTGTTACTCTATTAGATACACTACTGTTGATTACTCAATTGATATATATCTAGTTGTTAGCATTGCCTTTCACTCTAGTCCAAGATAGTGTAATTTTTAATTTAAAAGATAATGTTTATCTAAATCCCAATTTCCATGACAGATTGATACCATCTACATCTTTCATACAAAAGAATTAAAGTTCAAATTTCAATTAGGAATATCATTTTTTTCAACTGATATTGCTCTATAGTAATTCTTTATCTATTTTTATATTAGGTATAATTTACCTTAATGAAGTCAGTTGTTTGTTCTGCTGCTGTTTTTATAGTATCTTTCATTTTTACACTGCCATCTGCAATTCTTGAGCTAACTTTTTTCTTAGTACCACCACTTTTGAATTGTTATTTTTTACAGAATTTCTTTTTACTTTCTTTGCTCTTTAATTCTCTTCAATATTATTCTCTCTACTACCAGAAATATATCACTATTTTTGTTGGCTTCTACCTCATGTGCCTTTCTTTTTATCACATTTCTGCATCTTTCTTCTGCAGTTATACAGTTAGTTCAATATATGTTTTCATCTCCTCATGATTTCCATGAGTATAGTTTTCTTTTATGATTTTGAAAACTAGTATTTGTTATGAACATTTTATTTTCTTTCCAAAACTCATTAAGCATTCCTTTCTGTTCATTCCATCTTTCCAGTCTATACTTTTCCATTGTTTCTTCACCCAATCCTTCCTTATAATAGTACTTCAGTCCTTCATTATAATCCTACAACAATCTTTACCTTCCTGTTTAATAATTTTCTCTTTGTGTACACATTATTTCAACTCCATTATATTGACTAGTCAGTATGTGCACTTGTATTAAAAGAATATCTTTGGGATTCATTCCTAGCCTAACAACATTCTATCATTATTAAATGTTACACTTTACATTTTTCTAGTTTCATATAATTCCTACACCATTTCTTCCTTTTTTGTTGGTAATGTATGTAACTGAATAATATATTTAACATTAATATTCTTAACTTCACCTATTCCTTCCAATCTGACTTCACATACCACAATTATATCCATTCATCTATTTTCATCTCTCTTTTCAAATCCATTAGTTTGCCTACCTCCACAACTGTTCTTATTTGGCAGGTGCCTAGTCATTTCTGCTTTCCATCTCTTGTTAAATCCTTTTGAACAGTTGGTTGCTGTGACTTCTCTTGTTGCTTCCCCTGGAGATTCAAATTGGAAGCAGTTTTTAACTTCAGAAAATTTAATAAAATAAGATTATGCCACAATAATACTAATACTTAGATAATCATTAAACAGTAGTACTTTGTTCAACTTCTACCTACAGACTAGCCTCACCATTAATATACAGAACAGAAGCTGACTGCAGCTTTTATTAATGTAAAAAAAAAACACTGCTCTAACATGAGAACTATTTCTTGATATAGCTTCTAACCTTCAACCTGTCTACCTTGGATGACCCTAATAGTTGCTAATCTACTAAGATCAGCTCAACTATCAGAATCAATTGAGTATATATATATAATGATAGAATTTTACACATTATGCTTTTTTCACATCAAAAAATGCATATTATTTATCAGTTATTTCCATCAGTTAATAATAACATTAAATAATTATATTTAATTACCAGTTGCTTACTCAACTTTCACCTATTAGTATACTTCTAAATTTAAATCTTTTGGTTGTTTGATTAGTTTATGTTTATTTTCAGTCCTTGTATGTACAGTTTTTGTGTGTTGAACTGAAAATATACCTAATGTCAATTTTTATAAAATCCTTAAGCATGTCCTCCTATCTGTAGCCTTTGCCACAGTACTAAGCATTCAACACTACCTGATAAGCTGAAATTTTCTGTACATTATCATCAGTATCAATCTCCTATAATGTATAGAAATTTTGTTTTCCAAGTCCAACACTATTGATCACTAAAAAATTAATAATTTTCTTATGTTTCTTCAATGAAAATGATGTTTTTTTTTAAATGTATGGGAATACATCTTTTTACTTCATAAAAATCCATTCTTTGCTTGCTTATTAATTATTTACAATAAATTATGATTTTTATATACTGCTACTTTAATCACATTTTTAGTAAGTAGTTGGTTGTATAGACCATTATTTGATATAAAAGCATTTGTTATTTTTTTATTTGGTTTATGTTTCTATATATAAGAAAGTATTGCATTTTTTAATTATTTATTAATGAATAGTCATCTAATATTTGCATGCATGTCGATACACATGTATTCACTTGATGAAATATTTATTTCTTATCTTACCTGAGGCATATAACCAACACGATCCTTTCTTCTTGCTTTTACATAAATTATTCCAGCATCTAAAACTGTTCTGTCAACCAATGATCTTAAAAGAGTTGTTTTACCACAGCCACTTGGACCCAGGAGCCCATATCTAAAAAAATAAAATTAAAATAAATATAAATTTTAGGATTTAGTAGCTATTAGTTTCAAGATATATATGTACAAGTCATATTTATCTATAATAACCCTTAACAAGAAAATTGCTAATTTCCAGATTCAACATTTTTTTTCCATCAGTGTATATTCTGTAATGTATTTTCTTGTATAGACCTCTCTTTCTCAAACTAACTATGAAATTTAAACAGAAAGTATTAAATTTAAATAAACTTACAATTTATTTTTTTTTACAAATATATTTTCATCTTACATACATACATCTTAAATACATTGTATTTTAGATATATTGAGCTATTATAGATTTTTCTTAACAAAAAATCAATGTCTAAAACTTCAATCCCATTTACTTCATACCATTTTTGACAGTCTTGATCCTAACAGTTCAGCTTGATTTTTTGATAAATTTAAATTTAAAGTCATTTAATTCATCTTGTGCTATAAGATGTGGCTTAATGGAAGATAATTCAAAATCAAAATCATTGTTGTCTTCTTCATTACTGCTTTTGAAACATTTATTCACAGATGGCTCAGGAACTGGAATAATTTCACTGCGAGGTACAGGCCCTACAGTATGTTTAATTTTTTTAGAAATTCCAGACACACTTATTAAACAAAAGTAACAATCAGTAACATGATCCTTTTGTTCATGCCAAACCATAGGTACATCAAATGGCAAAGCCTTCTGTGTACCTTTGAGCCATCCTCTTAAATATACAGAACAATTAGCGCATACTGTATGAGAAGCCCACATCTTATCCTGATCAACAATTTTACACTGAAAGTACAATGATATGCTTTTTAATTAAAGGTGTAATGTTTTTTCTATTTGATTTTATGGTAACTCACCACATACATAAAAAAAGGCATTCACATCATTTACACAATTTCAAGGCGTTATGACACTGCACTGTTAAGAAACTTAAGACAGCAGTAAGATTGAACAAAATTAATTCATTCCTAAATCCAGTACTTAATAAAACAACACGGCTGTGTTTTAAGCTACATGTTTTGACCTGCACAGATATGATTAATCTTGTCCATGAAGGCTCACTCTTCAGTATTAGATATGGTGTCACAATATGCGACTATGATATGATTTAATTTTCTCTCTAGTATTGTTTATTTATAACTTACAAATTATTTTAACAAAGTTAAACAGTAAAAAATGAGATAAGAAAATACAATATAGGAGCTTAAAATGCTAACTATATGTAGAAAAATGAAAAAATTCCTTTAACTAAAATTTAAACATTTTTCAAAAATGGTGGGTGATAGAAAGATTCTGAGATCATATTCGTTTTTAGCATCAAAAAACAGATTAAAATCATGTATTGTATGTTAGGAAACAAAAATTATGTTTATCAGTGTAATTGAAAAGCTAGAATGCTCTCATTTTACCAAAAGAACCGGCCAGTTATGGTTCCTTCAAAATATATAAAGCAGATAATTAAGTTTGCAACTGCTAGAAATGTGAATTAGTGTATTGACACATTAATAATTATTTTTTTTAAAAATTCAACCAATATCAACATGTAATGTGATACACATCTGTAGAATTGTAAGATTTCCACTGTCTATCGATTCAATGTAATAATAATGTATATTGGATCTGAAAAGTTTAAGATAAGATATCTCAATTTTTTATGATTTTATTAACAGTGTTACATATCTTGTGCAGAAACTCACACTATCTGCCCTATAGAAGACCATCTAACATGATGAATACATATAGAATATCAGGATCCACTGTCTCTATATACCTGCTGGACAGCAAAAAAACTTCTTTTTTTAGCAGTTTTCATTTTGTCAATTTTTACCAATTTTCTGTGTCTAAAAAGTTTTTTCAACATCATGGTACCTCTGTCAAAAGCAGCTGTGTCATTTGCAACAAGACTTGTTTCAGTTGGATTAATAAGAAAAATGTTATGCATGAACAAACATAAAAAAGAATATGCAGGTTTAATATATAGCCTCCTTTTTTGAAGTCTGTTAAAAAGAATATCAACAAACTAAATTAAATTTAACAGTTTATTTATAGCTCTTACAACAGAAAAAGTTTATTTGTAATTATTATTATGTAGACACTGATTTAGTTTTTATGGAGTGTGACAGAACAGTATTACAGTACTTCTATTACAAAATGCTTTATTTCATGTGAGAGTAATTGAATAATTTTATCAAACAACAGATTAAAATGACCAGCTAAAGAATTGAAACTTATCAGAATTAATATTAATTATTTTTCTGAGTAAACAAACTATATTAAGACAATTGGTTTTGAAAAAATTGTTTATTTGAACAGTAGTTATACAAAATTATGGTGTATAATTGAAAAAATATTTTCTATACATAAACTAATTAATCAGAAAGTTGTTTCCTACCAAACAACTGAATTTTTTCAAACATTGTGTAATAATACCAAGGATAATAATCACTACCCATCTTTATCTTTATCTTCAGATCATTTATAAGTTCTTATGTGTCCATTTCATTAATGAAACAAATAATGTATTCATAGCCTATAGATGTACTTATTCTGCAGGTTACATGGGTTTAGAAAAAGTTTCTTTGGATTCTCCCTGTAGATAGCTTTAAGATCACATAATTCTTAATATTAATGAAATCTGTCACTTGCACACTTGCAGCTTTTAAATGACTGAGTATTTTTAAAAAGGTTATTTTCTTTATATTATTTTATTATCTTTTGTTTGATTATATTGGTTTAATTATTGAAATAATTTAGAAAAAGCTTTTGCAATTTTGAAAATATTCATTAAATATAATGCCCCTGGAATATGTAAAGATAAATGCTTTGATTGAACCACCTGTGAAATATTTATTCAAAATTGTGTTTTAGATTTTATTGATTTATTCATTATATAGATTTTAATGTGAATACTACTTATAGCATCTATAAGGTGTTGATAGTACAGCATCCTATTAACAGTTGAAACTGGGTATTGATATGAGTAAGAAATACTGTTATTTAATAAAATATGCTTGAAAATAAAATATTTTAAGTGTTAATTCAATTGAGAATTTAATTTAAAAATCATTGAGTAAAAAGTATGTTTTTTTTTTTTTTTAATAAAATTTTAAATTGTTTTCAAATTATGTTATGGAATATTATAACCATAACTGTTAAGTAGTTATTATAAATCGAAACAAGAAATACTGGTTATCTGTAAATGCTATTAAAATTAAATATTTTTTGTTCATAATAACTTGAACAATGATAAATAACTTGAACAAAAAATAAATTAATAGTTCATTAGTTAATAAAATAAGAATAATCTTTTACAAATTATAGAAAATAATGAGTAATACTGCATGTTTTTTTTTAAAAGCATTCTATTTTCTTTTTTTTATAACCTTCTAAAGGTTATTATTTTGTTATTGTCGGTGCTTAACTGCAGACTCAATTTTTTTTATTATAATATATAAAATCTCAATTAAAAAAAGTATAACCTCGCCTGATAAAGCAGATTTACAATTCATATGTTAATCAACATAACTGTTTAAATATTATTATAGCATTAATTGCTTTGATAAGTGAACGACTTTAAAATAAAACATTATTAACACATTTATACCTTGAAACTACTGTTTGTTTTAATGGTTGAAAGCCCTTCCAATCTTTAATTTTTCTTTTTACTTCTATATATAAAAGAAGTTCTTTTTATTTCACAAGAATGTTATACTCCTAATAATTTGAAGTAGCAAGAATAATCTAAAAATCTGTAATCCTTAGAATAAAAAGAAATCTCTATTAAAAAATTTAACCAAGCAAATATATATTTAAAGAAAGAAAATCACTTTCTAGACGAATTAAATTGTAGATGCTGTTGTTAATAGTACTCAACCTTGAAATAATTATGAAGCTGTTTAGGATGAGATCAGAAAATTTGATATCTGATCTTGAGCAACAAGCCATTTTGATCATGGCTTTAAATGCCTCATATAAATTTTCATTTAATTATTATATACACAAAGGGCAGTAAGAGCAGTTTTGCAATACCATGGAATCAATCATCACTGGCAGTAGCGCATGTTTAAACAGGTCCCAACCTGCACTTAGGTTCTCTAATAACCTTCTCAGTGTCATTTGCTTTTAAACTGTATTAGTGAAAAGAGATAGTGATGTTGTCATGATCCAAATACAAAAATTGCGTGAAACAGACAGGTCTCTGACCTACTATCAAATAGAGGTATTCTTGGACATTAATTCACTAATAGTTCATGCTATTGTCTAAGATAACCTACAAGATAAAAAGCTTTGTACACTTTGGGTGAGTGCTGCATAACTTGACCAATGATCAGATGATATTTTGTGTTTCATGGTACTGTATAATGCTGAAAAAGTTTGAAAATGGGAACTCTCCCTATGAACAGTATTGTGACAGGTGACAAAACTTTGCTATATTGTTATGACATTCTGACCAACACTAACAATAAAGTGTAGCGACTCGAAGATGAAGAGAACCCTGTACCTGTTAAAAATTCATTCATTAAAGAAGAGAATGGTGGCTGTACCTTTTAGTGTGAGATTAATTTTAGAGGGAGTTGTATTGGAAACTCAGAAGACAGTTACAGGAATGCCTGCCTAAAGTTGTCGAAGCTCCCAAGAAGTTGTGCTCAAACTCAAGACTGGCCTTGCTTTACATGGTTTCATCACCACAAAAATGCTCCAATGCACTGCTCCAAAGTTTACTCTGAGTACTTGCTCAGCACTGGAATAAAACTTTTAGAATACCTTCCCTTTCTTACTTCATATGACCTTACTCCATGTGACTTTACGCTGTTCCCCAGGGTGAAGTACAGACTGAAAGGGAGGCATTTTACAATCAATGATGACCTCCTAACAGTTGGGATAATGAGTGTTCCACAGATCTCCAATGAAACATGGCAGGGTTTCTTTGAAGATTGGTTTCAAAGGGTGGAGAAGTATATATTGTGTGGTGGAGTGGTGGAAATTATTTTGAAAAATTTTTTTAAATAAAGTCGTATTGTAAAACTTTCCTAGTGCCCTTTGTGTATGTGTGTGTATGTATTATAAATATATTTCAAGTGGTATGCCCATTCTGTTTGTATGAGATGATTTGCAGAGGTTGACTTTTTCCTCAACAGTGTTCTGTGTTTTTTTGAATTTGAAGGTAAATATGCTATGCATCCACTCTGTTCAGTGTAGTCATTTTAATTTGCATTCTTCTGAATTGTTGTTTCAATAATGTGCATTAACTGCTATAACCACTGCAGTTGTATATGGACCTGTATAAGTCACAAGTCACTCCCAGAAATGACAGCCCAGATATTCAGTATTATAAATGACACTTCACTCTATTCAAATAATTGATTGTGTGGAGAATATTATTACTTTTAAAGAAAACAGCCCTGTTTAGTGCATACGTAAACCAGAAGCTTTACATGTATCCTTATGAAAAATTGGAATAAGCCTTTTGTGGTAATTATGAAAGTGATAAAACTTTTTTTATATAATTGTCTAAATTTGTAAGAAAGATTTTAATGAATGGTTTCTTTCTGGAACATTAGTCATTTGCTAGTTTTATCCTTTCATCCATTTTATTTTGTGTTTTGTGGTAATTGTTTAATTATATATTTGCTATATTTTATGGTCTGGTGGTCTTGATTATCAGTTTTATGTCTTCCTCTGCATTGTCATATTAACTGCACTTGTCATAATTTTTTGTCATTAATTGTCATAATTTATAGTCTATCAATCTAGTTCAACTCTTTACTACATTTTAGCATGAATTCTCTCCTCTTTTTCAATTTGAACTTTATCAAGCTGTTTAATTTTCACCATGCAAGTGGTAACTTATTACATTCATATTATTGTTTAATTTCTCATCATTGTACTCTCTTTTACATCATATTCTTATGTTTTATTCATATTTATTTTTAAACTGAATTTCTTTCTGAGCTATGCATACAGGCCATTAGTATTTCTTCTTACTCATTTTTTCTTGTCCTGTAAAAAGAACAATGTAAATCAGCAATCTTTTTATTTTTTAATTTTTGTATTGTTATTCTGCTGTCAAATTTATCTTTTAGTTCCTGTTTTAATTTTTCTACATAGAAATTGGAAAGCTACAAGAATAGTTACTTATTTGTCTTGTTCCTTTCTGAATTAGCACAAATATTTTTTTTAAGCCTTACTTCTATTATAATGAGCCAAAATTTCCTTCCTTGTAAATTGCTGGCAAGATAGATTAAGTGCTTATGATGGGGATACTATTCTATCAGTCAGTTCTGTTGATTAGTATTTTGTTTTGTTTTATATCATTCAGCTAGGTGAACACACTTCTAAACAAAATTGTACTTAATTACCTAAGAAAATAAAAATGTCTTTCCTACAAAATATTTGTTATTATTTTCTGATTTTTTAAAAGTATAATTCACTCACGATCACTTATCAATCATTTAGATTTTCACATCCAAATAATTTTTCTGAGACATAATTTGTTTTCATTTTGAATTTTATATTTGCAGTTGAAAGGCAAATTTCCCCATAGCATTTTCCAGAATATAAATTTTTATAATGTTTCTTTTTTATTTTTGTAACATTTATCAAATATGGTGATACAATTTTCTGCTCCAATTGAACTAATTTTTCTTTAAATAAGTCAATTTTAAAATTGATTCGTATGTGCTACCCCATTTTTATATTTGCCTGGTATTACATATGAAATAACAAATGTCTTATATTGTGCTGGTTTTTCATGGAATTTAAAAGTTGATAGTTCTTTATCTTATTTCTCTTCTATTATATTCACCTCTTTCTTTAAACATGTATTTAGCATCTTCAATTTAGTAGTTGCAAAAATATATTCTAGAATATTTTTTGGATTCATTTAAAAATTTATCTGTATTAACTTATTCACTTTTAGTGGTTTTAAAGTTTTAAAGTGTTCTCTACTAAACCATGTGTTTGCTTGTGCAAAGTTTTTCAACCTATCTTAAATGAATTTAAGTATTTAGTATATTAAGTAGTCCTAGTAAACAAACTTTATACTTAAATAATAAAAATATTAGTATTGATAACAAAAGTTAGTCATTAATATTAATAGATAAAGCACTACGTACTTAGTAAATGGTAATAAATTACAAAGTATAAACATATGCTCACTTTTCTCATTTTTCTAATAAAGTGAACTCTTACATTTAGCTTCTACTGTTTTTTTTTTTTGGATCATCAGAATTTCTCTGTAACTTAAGGCCACTTCTCCAGTCTCATGATGTATAAAGTTAATAAAATACATAAAAGTCACTAAAGTTTATAACATATACGGTCCAAGATCTTCTGAAAAATGATAATTCTCATAGTATGGTGTCTAACCCTGTAATTTTCTTTATTGTTTAAATCCTTAAGATCTATATAGAATTCTTTCCTCATTTTCTCTCTGAACCTTTGGTATTTACAAATTTTGGGTTCATTTTCCCAAAATTACCTATTATTTTTCTATGTGCTACATCCAACTTTCCAATAATAAGCCTTATCGTCCCTTTTACCACTCTTCCTTTGTTACTTTTCAACATTATTAATTTTTTAATGTTTGTAAAGAGCCTTTATGGTTTCCTCACCAATCATTTTTTGCATTTTTACAATTTTTATGTTAATCTTTAATTCTGACAGTTAACTAGCATTCTTTTACTAATGTTTCCCCTTTCATAGTTACTTACAAAATTTGTAAAATATTTTATCAGTCTCTTGTAAGTATTTTATTTATTCCTCAAAGTTGATATAAATTTTTTTTTTTGTAATTTGCATACATTATGTCTCTTTGTGCAAGTTGTTTTTCAATTTATTAAAACTCCACCTTATGTGTTATCAAAACTAAATTATGATCACTATTTATATCAACGTCTATAGAGGTTTTATTGTTCATTTTTTTTTTTGGATTCTTTATCTAAACCATAAAATAGCCAATCTGACATTTTCCTCTTGCCTCACTCATACACATAATCTTTGGAAAGTCTAGTTTTTCTTTCTTTTCTTTGACTTAACCTGTACTTGCTAATTATTTTCATTTTTATTCCTCAATATGACATTCTAGACTTCTAAATTTAGAAAGTATTAACAGATAGGTGCGTAGTAGCTCTAAAGTTGTTGGAACTGCTAATAGTATGGTGGACGACATAGTGTACCGTGACAGGGTGTTGTGGGTAATAAGAAATCAGTTGCTGCTCAAGCACTACATCTTTTGATGTAAATCAAAAACATACATGTTTTTAATTTTGTCCTGCAGTTAATATAAAAAGAGCTGCATATTTACTATTATCCAAAACCCAAATCCTCAAACAAAAGAATATAAGAATAGTTTGATTTAAGAGAGTTAGAATTAATTTTGGAAAGAAATCAAAAGAAATATTCATGAAATACAACAAAATCTTGCATGCACTTATTTTATCTTGCTGTATAAATTGATATTTTTTATTTATTTGTGGTTTAATATTGTTTTTATTCGTGATCTAATTTGAGGGTAATATTTTTTCCATTCTGTTAAAATGTTTTCATTATGCTGCATTATATTAGAGGAGGACAGCTAGAAACATTTTTATTCAATTTTTTATTTTTTTTGTATTTGATTTATTGACTTTTTAAATTTCATTTTTGTTTGATATCATACCATAAGAAGTATGATAAAATTTGTTTACAAAGCTCTTCAAAAAGAAACTAAAATAAAATTTAAGTGTGAAACATAAAAACTATCTTAATAATCCTAATACACTTGTTAACATTTGATGACTACTACTGACAAAGCTCAGAATTTGTATTTCAAATGTATTATTTATTTCATATTTTATATTTATAATAAAAGTAAATAATAAGATATAATCATTACTCACATAGTTCCTTCTGGTACTGTCATGTCTAAACCTTTTAGTATTACAGTTGCACCAAATCTCTTGAATGCTTTGCGGACAGTAACAGATGCCTCTCTATGATTATTATCTATTGTTACATCTCCGTGAAGTGCTGTCTCCTGCTGCGCCATTTTGCAACAGGAGATATCTCCCTATTCCACCCTGAAATTGAAAATAAAATATTTTTAGTTTGAAATGTACAAAAAACAAAACTTTTTACTAATCATTCTTTTTTTTTCAATCATTTTATAATATCTATTTATTTCTTTACAGGTTAGAGCATTACAAATTAAATGTCGGATTTAAATTAGAATTGCTGTTATTATCTCTTTAGTGTTGATTTCAAGTATGTTTGAGTATCTCAAAATTACTATGTAATATATACTATATTATGTAATTAAAGGTAAAAATTTATAATTACAGTATCCCTTTGAGTTATTTATAAACATATCTTATGATAGTTGTTGTACGATGAAATTTATTGTATACTTTTTTCTGTATTGAATTAGTTACTGTAGTTTATGTTTTAATTTGATATACAATTTTGTTCATTAAGCATTTTTTTTTGTCATTCAGGGCAGTTTCACTTACATCATCATACTGCCCTGGATTTATGAGATATAAGTTGCAGGTAGAAATTATTCTGTTGTTAACTGGAGACTTGTAAAATGAATTAAACATTCCATTTTCTTATAAAGAGTTAAGATATGCCTTGAATAATTATCATGTCACTTCCCCCCGGAAATGATAATATCAAGCTCAGTGTGTTATCACACCTCTCAGACAGTGCATTACGATGTAGTTGCCCTGGATCTGCTATTCAAAATGCCTTGTTACTTCATGAATGACTGGTGGCTGTATTTTTTCGACTTGCCTGTAACATATGCACCAGTTTGTGCTCGCTGCGACTGCCAGCTAAGAGTGCACCACATCTTTGTGGACTGTATATGTTATGCGACATTGCATCTCAAGTTTAAGCTGGGGGCTAACATTCAAATTATGCTAGTGGATGATGAAATGCTTCTATCTTACGTTTTACGGTTTCTTAGGGCCATCTGTTTGTAGTGAATAATTTAAATTACTGTAATCTGTATCGGTTATTCATGCCAATTGATACATAACAGTTTGATATTTTAGTATTTTAATTGAGATATAAAATGTGATTTATGTTTTTTTACTATAAAAAATATGTTATGATTGGGCCAAAGCGTTTTTCACCTAGAATAAACAAAACAAAAAAATCGATGGTTATAAATTACATATGAATCTTTCAAATATGAAAAACTAACAATTTAATTTTTAACAAGATTTTTTGTTTTTTTTATTTTATGTAGATGGTGGGTATGAGAATTATCTAATTAAAATATTTAAATATAAGATTACCAGTTTATTGGTTTTATAATATAATAATTATTTTATTATGTAAAAGATAAGCTAGTACTTTAGAGAGAAAATTCTACTTTCAATAAAAAAGTAGTTATTGATACAAAAGGTTATTTTATAATCTAATTCATACAATTTCTGCATTCAAAGTAATTTTATAAACTATTATTATTTTTTCAGAATACATACAATTTTTAAGAGATTTTAAATAATTTCTTTTTACAAAATTTTGAATTTTTTTTCTTTTGTTTAAACCAAAGGTTTGACATTTTTTCGTAAACAAGTAATTTCATCCATTCCTAGTCAATACACACATGTTCATTGTTTAAGATTATAATAATCTATTTTAAACAATTTAAAACATTATAACATTTACAAAATAATATTTGATAATATATATAATTATTATTAATTAAAAGAGTTGATTATTAATAATAAATAAATAAATAATAATTAATTTAATTAATTTATTTAATTACTAATTAATTAATGTAATTAAAATTGTTATTTAATTACTTTTATTAATTACTCTTTTTTAACAATTATATTGTTAATAATAAATTGTCCATTTTATAGAGTAATAAAGCACTGTTCAATCTTTGATCCTTAGATCAATTCTTTGGTCACCTTGGTTTTAAATTCTAATTAACTAAATTGTTAATACAGACTGATACCATGACATTTAATGTAAAAGAAAAAAATATTCTTACTAAGCTTAATTAATTTTATGGTTTCAGGCCAGCACTCTAATATAAAACAGATATAGACAGTATAACAGTTTGCCACAAGAAAAATTAACCCACATAAAAGAAATTTCAAATTTTAATAATTTAAAATCTACACTGAAAATTACTACAGAAAATATTCCTCCCTGTAGGTTAGTTCTGCTGTTTTTTTTTATGGTGGTTCATAAACAAGATTAATAGCAATAATACCTTTCAAAGGCTTTCCTTTCAAAGAACTATTCAAAATTAATTACAATCGCCTTATTTAGTGAAGTTACTAGTAGGCTAACAATAATTTGAAATGAGTGTATTAATTTTAATTAAAAAATAAAATATAATTTTTATTAAAACAATTGAGTATGATGAAAATTAAAATTAAAATTCAATATATATTAAAAAAAACTACTCATAGCTGCGTATGATAAAAAGGATTAAATATTTATTGATTTTTCATCTTTATATTTTTAATTTTACTTTTTTAATTTTCTGGTCATAATTCTGTAATTGTTATTATAAGAAGAATTATACAACGGCTAAAAAATTTGGTACTTTTTTTAAATTTCCCAATTTTTGAATAATCTTAAGTTCAAAAAACAAGAGTAATCTATCTATTTGGATATATTGTATAAATATGTGCACGTTTTATGTATATGTGTCACAATTGTCTATTTTGCTTATCTTTGGAATAGATGAATATATAGAGTGGTACACGAAATAAACCAATATTTGTTTTGACAATAATTGTTTAGGTTAATAATTATTAAAACAAAGATGGTTTCGTGCATATTAAACTCGGTGGTTGCCCTCATTTAAAACAATACGTAGACTTTACAAAAAAATTTAATAGTGATGGTTCAGTATTTGAGAGTAAGCGCAAATGGCCTGCTAATATTTGTTCTCCATAGAATGTTAAAGCTGTCAGAGCAGTGTTGCTGAGGAGCCTGGCCAAATCAACAAGAAAAGCAGCAGCACAATTTGCCATTTCTAGGCGATCTGTGCAGCAAATTCTAAAAACTGATTTGCATTTGTATCCGTACAAAATAACAGTGTTGCGTAAATTAATAGTTGGCAACAAACATCATGGAAAAAACATTAGCCCAATCAGTATTTGCTGAATGAGCTACTTAAAGTCATGGGGTAATAGGCTATTCTTTTTTGAACAGGCAGTGAACAATGAATGTTATCTAAAAATGCTGCGTAATAATTTGGTTCCTTAGCTTCTTGCAAAAGGTTTTTAATTAGAAAATGAGTGCTTCATGAAGGATGAAGCCAGACCACACATAGCTAATTTTGTTTTAAACTTTTGCATGAAACTTTTAACGCAAATGTCATTTCAAACCGATTTTCTAATCATTTTGCATGCAGACAGAACTGCCCCCCCCCTCCAAGAACAGTCTTGATTTGAATCCATATGATTATTTTCTTTGGGTATTTCTAAAGGAAAAGATTTTCCTTAAACATCCTCGTACAGTGATGGAACTGCAAGAGCTGGTCATTGAGTTGTGGAACAAGATAATAGAGGATATGTGTCGTTGAGTTATTAATAACATTGGAATTTGTGTTGAAGAAGTTGCTAGGTATGATTGTGGTCATATTGAACATGTGATAAGCAGAACATAATCTCTAGGTATGTAGTAAACATGTTGTATTTTACTTTTCTGCATTGCGATTCAAATAAATATTTTTTAATAAAACCAAATGTTGGATCATTTCATGTGCACTCTGTATGTAAAATTAAAGGTTTTTATATGGTGATTCATGTAAATGGATGAAATTATCGTGAGAATTAGGCAAGCAAGAGAAAATATGCTCTACAAATCCAACTTTTGAGAAAATTTTATCAACCATGTATGTTGCTAGTAAATATTCTTAATGATATATAATGAAATTCACAATCAGATAAGACATTTTAATTGGATAACGTTTTTAATTTTTAATTATGCTTGTTCAACAATGAAACACATTCTTCAGAATTTATTTTACCATAAAAAAAAATCATAAGGAATATCTAAAAATATTATATCTTTTTCTGAATTAAATAAATTCTGTTAAGTAAACATTTATTTGTTGAGGTTTTATGTATATATATATATATATATATATATATACATATATATATATATATATATATATATATTTTTTTTTTGTCTTCAGTCATTTGACTGGTTTGATGTAGCTCTCCAAGATTCCCTATCTAGTGCTAGTCGTTTCATTTCAGTATACCCTCTACATCCTACATCCCTATCAATTTGTTTTACATATTCCAAACATGGCCTGCCTACACAATTTTTTCCTCCTACCTGTCCTTCCAATATTAAAGCGACTATTCCAGTATGCCATAGTATGTGGCCTATAAGTCTGTCTCTTCTTTTAACTATATTTTTCCAAATGCTTGTTTCTTCATCTATTTGCTGCAATACCTCTTCATTTGTCACTTTATCCACCCATCTGATTTTTAACATTCTCCTATAGCACCACATTTCAAAAGCTTCTAATCTTTTCTTCTCAGATATTCCGATTGTCCAAGTTTCACTTCCACATAAAGCGACACTCCAAACATATACTTTCAAAAATCTTTTCCTGACATTTAAATTAATTTTTGATGTAAACAAATTATATTTCTTACTGAAGGCTCGTTTCGCTTGTGCTATTCGGCATTTTATATCACTCCTGCTTCGTCCATCTTTAGTAATTCTACTTTCCATATAAAAAAATTCTTCTACCTCCATAATATTTTCTCCTCCTATTTTCACATTCAGTGGTCGATCTTTGTTATTTCTACTACATTTCATTACTTTTGTTTTGTTCTTGTTTATTTTCATGCGATAGTTCTTGCGTAGGACTTCATCTATGCCGTTCATTGTTTCTTCTAAATCCTTTTTACTCTCGGCTAGAATTACTATATCATCAGCAAATCGTAGCATCTTTATCTTTTCACCTTGTACTGTTACTCCGAATCTAAATTGTTCTTTAACATCATTAACTGCTAGTTCCATGTAAAGATTAAAAAGTAACGGAGATAGGGAACATCCTTGTCGGACTCCCTTTCTTATTACGGCTTCTTTCTTATGTTCTTCAATTGTTACTGTTGCTGTTTGGTTCCTGTACATGTTAGCAATTGTTCTTCTATCTTTGTATTTGAACCCTAATTTTTTTAAAATGCTAAACATTTTATTCGTCTACGCCTTTTCTAGGTCTATAAACGCCAAGTATGTTGGTTTGTTTTTCTTTAATCTTCCTTCTACTATTAATCTGAGGCCTAAAATTGCTTCCCTTGTCCTATACTTTTCCTGAAACCAAATTGGTCTTCTCCTAACACTTCTTCTATATATATATATATATAAATATAATTTTTTTTCTTGTTTAATTTTTTGTGTAACTGAAATCACTGTTAAGTCAGCAAGTTTTTTAAAAATATTTTTAATAGATGTATTATATATATATATAATGTATAGTATAATGTATGTGTAAATGTATATGATATATAAATTAAATGTAATAATAATTATAATTATTTGTATATTTATAATTTTTAAGAAGTAGGAAAAGGAAATAATTCAAGAGTAATTTTTAGAATAGTTTGAATTAATTTTAAGAAGGAAGAGTATTCTTGTATGTGTAATCTTCCTTTTATAAAAGTAATGTTGAATTCTTTTGAGGTCAGTTGGTGGGATTTGGCTGTTAAAGAAGAAAACCAGTTAAGTTACTTTATGAATTACAAGTATAAGGAAGGTCATGAACAGAATTTTATTACCCTTTCCAGTCACTTATTTAATATTTATTTTCTTTTTCATTGTTTACTGTTTTTAAGATGACTAATTTATAAATTTTATTTATCAATAAAATAGGAATATAAAAATAATACGGTAATAATTATTTTAATTATAGATCTCTCATAATAGTAAATTATGTTGATTTTAACTTGCTTCAAGGTTGAAATATTTTTTTTGTTTTATTTCACAGACAATCTCAGAACCAGTTTGATAACTTATTACATGAAATATTATTATACATCATTTAATAAAAAAAAGGGATAACTAAAATTAAACTGTAAAAGTTTAATATAGTCTTATATGTAATTCCCAGTTTATTTTACTTTATTTTCTGTATGTTGAGTGCACCAAAAAATTCACTTCACATCTTATAGAACAGATAATTAATATAAAATTATCAATAAATAATAAATTATATCAATAATGTAAAATTATAATTAATATAAAACAGATAATTTAACTATTTTAAATAAAGATAAATGGTAAAAAAAAAAATTATGAAATAAAAAAATTTACTTTTTAAAAAAGAAGTGGAGTGTAAAAATGACACTTCACAACTCTTTAAATTACAACTTTTTTAAAAATGACATGAATTAAATGTTACTAGTTGCTGTTAGATGTGTTTAATTTGGAACTATTTGCTTCATTTCATTTCTATATTAACTAATTTTGAGTGCCATAATATACAGCAACCAGATCTAGCCTTAGAACAGTTTGCGCTTAAAGCAAAAAGATGTTGGTACATCCCTTCTTCTCCAACCTACAAAAATTACTTTGTTTAGTTACAAGGGCTGTCCAGAAAGTACCTTAGGTTTTGAAATAAAAAACCAATCAAATAAAAAGAAGAAATTTTATTATATACATTTGAAAGGAACAATCTTAAAATATTTTTCTACATAGTCGCCATTTAAATTGAGTCACTTATCATAATGATGCATAAGCTTTTCAATTCCTTCTCTGTAGAAATCTGCCACCTTAGATTTTTGGCACCCATCTTGCACAAAACTTGTGATAACCAAGCTTCCCCAATACAATTTCATGCATTAAACTTTGTGAAATTTGGGAGAAATTAAGCGAGATTGTAATACGGTTTTCATGAATTTTATCATTGATTTTCATCATTAGTTCAACAGTCATAAAGCTAGGCCGACCACTGCAGTCCTCATCATGAAGATTGGTGCGACCATCTTTAAACTGAATGCACCACTGCCTCACTCCACCTTCACTCATAATTCCATCTTTGTACACCTCAAAAATTTGCCAATAATTTCAGGTTTTTTGCCAGTAAAAACCTAATCACTGAATGCACCTCACAACTCACGGTATTTTCTATTGAAGTGCACATTTCAATAATTCACAACGAACAAAGTAGAAAAATCACATCCACACATTACGACAGCTTAATGCGTACTGAGTGTAGAAATGGTTTGACACCAAGATGGCGGCTCTATCCCACCCATCTCCATGCTAGGCACAAATGTAAAATACTTTCTGGACCGCCCTTGTATATACAGTGATAAAAAATATAAAATACTTATTTTCATTGGGCTTACTTTTAATTTATTGTACAGTTAAATCTGGTGCACTGTGATTAACTCAGGGTGTCTGCTAAAGTTTACTTTATTTTAACATTTTATTTTACTAATTTTTTTCACTATTTGAATAAGTGGTATATAATCTATGAGAACTGAAGTACCCTATGAAAACTGCAATTTTTCCACAAAACATATTTAAATATCATTTTTAAATTTCAGAGAAGATAATTACAATTTTAAAACATCTGTTTATAGTGAAGTTTTTTTTTTTAGTTTTAAACGTAAAGAAAACTTTTAACATGCAGCTATTAAAATTTTTATCTGTATACACCTGATGTATACAGATAAAAATTTGAATTAAAACCAGTTATTTTGAAAATTTGGATTGTAGGAAATGTTTATAGCTACAAAAACTGAAATATAACTTAGAAAATCTCTACATTTTGTATAAAGAGATTTATAACTCCATAAAGTTTTTTCTATGCAAAAAACTTGATTGAATAAGTTGAAGTTTTGAAATGGTAACAATTACATTTGAAGAGGGTGAATGAACTAAAGTTGAGAAAGGAAAGTAGCCTGTGAAGATGTATATGGTGGATTCTGCTATTAAAGACCTGTAACATTAAATGGGTGAACATTTGTGTCAGTGGCACAGGTGGTCTTATCATTCTGTACAGGAGTTGATGGTTTGAAGCCAGGTCAAACGTGTAATATTTTAATGCTGATATCTCCTTAATACAATCACTGATTACCATTATGTTGCTAGATTATAATTAACATTAAATATAAATTCCATTAAATAAACTGTTTAGTACAGAATATTGAGATAAGATATATCCACCTTAATTTTTCATTAATGTACTTTAGTGGGATCCCACATCCTCAATCATAATTGAGATAATTCTGTTATTGCAAAATAAAAATCTAAAACTGAAAAAAATAAAATAATGAAAATTGCGTATTAATTTAAACGAGTGCTGCTATCTGTTGTGATTTTATACGACCATCTCCCTTGAACACTCCCTGTGGTATATCAAATTGAAATTTTGTTTTTATTTATATATGAAATAATTTTCTATTATGTTTAATCTTATGTTATCTTTATTAATTTTAATACAAATTTATATTAACTTCTGTTAATATCAGAAGTAGAATGTTTATTGTTTAATAGATGGTTTGCCAAATTAGATAAACATAATTTATTATTTTTGGAATATCTATAATGTTCAAGAAATCTAGTTTTAAAGGATCTGTTTGTTTTTCCTATATAAATACCATCAAAATACCATCATTATTTTTAATTTTATAAATTCCACACAGATTATTATTTTTTATTTATTATTATTATTATTTAAAAATATTTTATTATGTGGTTATTAGGTTTATATGCTGGATTAAATATTTTTTTATTGTAAGTTTTAGTAAGGTTTTCAATGATTTTATTTGTGTAAAAATACTTTATGTATATTTTTCAACATTTTGTCGTCTTATATTATGCATTGGTTATAAGGTAGTTATTTTGTTATTGTCTTTTGATAGTTGTTTTTTATAAATTTTATTAATTAAAGTAATATCGTATCCATTTTAATTCGGTTTGTATTTATGATGTTTATTTCATTATTTTACTTTTCTTTGTTAATATGTGTGTTCTAGATTGCTCTGTTAATCATATTTGTATATATATTAATTTTATGAGACCAAGAGTGATCTGATTTTTTATGAATTGATATACTATTAGATGAAGGTTTTTTTATATATTCTCATGTTTCAATTTGGTTGTCCTTGTTTAATTCCACATCCATATCTAAATAATTTAACATTTTAATTTAATTTAATATGAATTTAAAATTTTTATTATAAGAATTTAATTTGTTTAATATTATTAGATGTTCATTGTTTATTACCGGGTTAAATAAAATGAGAATATCATAAACATACCTTGTCCATATTAAACATTTATGTGTATGAGTGATGCTATGTACTAAATTTACTCTCAAAACCCTGAAAATATATAATTGCTGATAGTGGAAATGCTGAAATATCTTATCTCAATATTCTGTACAAGGTGGTTTATTTAATAGAATTTAAACATAATTTAACAGTATAGAGGAATAATAAGAATCTTAAAAAGGTTAATTTCAGTAAAATAATTAATATTATATCAGGTCTGGTGTGGATATAATATTTTGCATGTACACTTATTATGTTAACAAGGAATACACAGTACCTAGAAACAATGAACCAAAAAGCTGCACTTAGATTAATATAAAATTTTCGTCACAGATTAAAGTCTATTATAGTCAGTTTAAAAAGTGTTCCTATTTTTTAAAAGCACAGCATCACAGATTTCTAAATTAAAATTTTAAAATTTTCTTATGTAATTATGCTGAGTTTATAGACAAATTTTCACTAGAAAACCAATAATTGAATAAAAATTATATTAGTTATCTTAGCTGATAAATCGAGTTTTTAATTAATTTCATAAAAAAAAAACTTTGTGTTATGAATCAACTGCTGATGTAGTATTTGTCTATTATAATTTTATTTTAAAGCGCCGAAAAATGTTGTTAGAAATTTACAAGCCTTTTTTGAAGTGATAAATTGCAAACTACTACTTCTTGGTATTTTATGCCTGTAACTCTCAAAATATTGCTACAATTTCACCATTAAATTTTGTAATGATATTCAATGAATAAAAAAAATAAAATACAACTTTTTAACTAACATTATCTACAATACTCTTCTAATGAGATAAATGAATATTTGAGATTTTCTACTGCTATATAACATCTATAAGAAATTACATGAAAATACAATGAATGAAAATTCTAAGATAATAATCAATATGTATAAAATTTTTATAATTACAGTACACTAGAAAATTTAATGATAAAAGATCAAAGTAATTTTTATACAGAAAATGACCTAATTACCTTAATTTGTATGACTAATTAATGGATACCAGCCAAGTATATGATATCTGTTTCTTTCATCAATTGGTTTTCAATTTACAGAAATTCACCAGCCTATTATAGGAATTTTAAATGGAACAAGCTTCTTAATTAAATAATCAATTAAAACTCATTTTAGAGTAAATTATTATGAATGAAACTTTGATTTAATTTCATCTTGCTTTATTTCGTTTTCTTCTTCATTTAGATATGGTAGTAGAAAAAATTAGTTATCTATTTTAATTTTACTTTTTTGCTTGAATATAAGTTTCCACATTTCGTTAAACTCAATGAGTCATGTTTCAACTTTTATTGTATCTTTATTTAGTATGTACTAAATGTGACAGACATTAGTAATTTTTGATTTATCAGTTTAATTAATTATAATACTACATACAACAATGAATTAATAAGACTGATTAACAATTGTTTTTTTTTTTATTCCTGTAAATAACCTGTATGTTGTTATCTATACTTTATTTTTTATAATTATCCTCATTGTAATTGTGGAAGTATTTTTTACTAAGTTAGAAGGTTTTGCTACATTTTTATATTTACATTCCTCGCATTTTCTTTTTAATTATTTGGCAAAATGTCATTCTCTTTGCTCTTTTATAACAACATCAAAGTATATATATCTAATCTTTATCATTTAAGTATGCTTGTATAACATTGTTACTACATTTTTATATTTACATTACTCACATTTTTTTTTTTTAATTATTTGGAAAAATGTCGTTCTCTCTGCTCTTTTATAACAACATAAAACTAAATATCTTATCATTGTCATTAAAATATGTTTTTATAACATTACTGCTTTACTGAATAATTTAAAAAAATAATGTTTTTGGTCAAAAAATAAACATTTGTACATTTTATTACTTCTCAACTTTTTTTAGATCCCCGAGTCTAAACATACAAAAATCAATGTAGTAAAATCCTGTATGTATGTACAGGATTTTACTTACAGGATGTACGGAATAAATTTTTACAGATTTCAAAATGAAAGAAATTTTCACTTCATTCCATATGATTTATTTTAAGACTTCCTTTTTTTCAGTGGGCCAATTTTGATGATTTTTAACATTTTTATAGAACAAGTTCCTCTGGTGGTCCCACTGTATTTATCTCCAGATAACCGATACAAGAAATCTTTGTAAATCAAAAATTCCATTGGCTATACAAACTAAATGTGGATATTTTTTTATCTCATTATCATTGCTTACTATTGAACTGTCTTGGTGTAATGATGTAGAGAAATATTCAGTTATTCAAGTTATTATACAAAATCATTAAATATATTGTGAGAAAACTTGAGTTAAAAAAATATATTTCCACAATCCGTAGTGCTAAAGTCACACACTAATAGTTGTCCCTTTGAATTCTTTCTTTTTTTTTTTGAGTACATTGATTTAAAATTTTTTACATATCTTGCAAATGGTATTTTTTTTTGAGAAATGGCATTTTTCATACACTCCAAATTTTTTTATATCATATTCCTATTTACAAAAATTGAGCTTGTATGATAAATTAATCAATCCAGCAAAAACTAAATAAAATCCAACTTTTAAAGCTCTCTTAATTTTTCAATATTTTTTTTAATTTCATCTTTTGA
The DNA here is from genome assembly GCF_047948215.1 of Lycorma delicatula. NCBI lineage: Eukaryota > Metazoa > Arthropoda > Insecta > Hemiptera > Fulgoridae > Lycorma > Lycorma delicatula. The sequence goes on from NC_134462.1 coordinate 40,775,714, forward strand.
GAGTGTGTGATGAATTAATCATCCAACAAAAAAATAAATAAATAAAATTTACATAATTTTTCAATGTTTTTTAAATTTCACCTTTTGAATCCAGTATAAAATTTATGATTAAAAATTGCTGTTTGTTATTTTTAATTTGTGCTGACTTCAAAGAAATAACGATTTGAATAGGTGTTTCTTTTTTTTAATTTTGGAATGGGCTTTTCAAGTAGAAAGTTTATTAGTTTATGATTTGTGTCTCAGAAGTTATGATTGTGTAAAAATAAAAGAAAAAATGAGAGGGTACAGTAATTGGAAGAGAGTTGCAAAACTATGCATGTTTATTAAATTATAAATAAACTTAACAATGGAGATAACACCACTTTATTATTTTTTTTTATTTTCAAATAAGCACCCACGTATAAAAATTTGTTTATTTGCATTTAAAAAAGATTTCTTTGAAAATTATTTTAATGTGACTATTTAAAATTTTGAAAACAATTTTTTTTCTAAATGAGGTTTTTAGCAAGGTTGATATAGGTCCTGTTTAAAGGTCCTCATGATTAAAGGATTACAATAATCCTTATTGTAATAAGGATAAAATCAAAACCTAAACCGACAACGATTGTTAACGTTTATATGCCTACAAGCGCCCATGATGATGATGAGGTAGAGTGTGTATACGAAGAGATTGATGAAGCAATTAAACACGTAAAGGGAGATGAAAATTTAATAATAGTTGGAGATTGGAATGCAAGCATTGGAAAAGGCAAGGAAGGAAATATAGTGGGTGAATATGGGCTGGGCAAAAGGAATGAAAGAGGGGACCGACTTATAGAATTTTGCACGAAGTATAATTTAGTAATTGCCAACACCCAATTTAAAAATCATAATAGAAGAATATACACTTGGAAAAAGCCAGGCGATACTGGAAGGTATCAGATAGATTATATCATGGTTAAGCAAAGATTTAGAAATCAACTCGTTGACTGCAAAACTTACCCTGGAGCAGACATTGATAGCGACCATAATTTGGTGATAATGAAATGTAGATTGGGGTTTAAAAACCTGAAGAAAAGTTGTCAGATGAATCGGTGGAATTTAGAGAAGCTTGAGGAAGAGGAGGTAAAGAAGATTTTTGAGGAGGACATCGCAAGAGGTCTGAGTAAAAAAGATATGGTAGAAAATGTAGAAGAAGAATGGGAAAATGTTAAAAAGGAAATTCTTAAATCAGCTGAAGCAAACTTAGGCGGAATAAAGAGAACTGGTAGAAAACCTTGGGTTTCAGACGATATATTGCAGCTGATGGATGAACGTAGAAAATATAAGAATGCTAATGATGAAGAAAGTAAAAGGAACTATCGGCAATTAAGAAATGCTATAAATAGGAAATGCAAACTGGCGAAAGAAGAGTGGATTAAAGAAAAGTGTTCAGAAGTGGAAAGAGAAATGAACATTGGTAAAATTGACGGAGCATACAGGAAAGTTAAGGAAAATTTTGGGGTACATAAATTAAAATCTAATAATGTGTTAAACAAAGATGGTACACCAATATATAATACGAAAGGTAAAGTCGATAGATGGGTGGAATATATTGAAGAGTTATACGGAGGAAATGAATTAGAAAATGGTGTTATAGAGGAAGAAGAGGAAGTTGAGGAGGATGAAATGGGAGAAACAATACTGAGATCTGAATTTAAGAGAGCATTAAAAGATTTAAATGGCAGAAAGGCTCCTGGAATAGACGGAATACCTGTAGAATTACTGCGCAGTGCAGGTGAGGAAGCGATTGATAGATTATACAAACTGGTGTGTAATATTTATGAAAAAGGGGAATTTCCGTCAGACTTCAAAAAAAGTGTTATAGTTATGATACCAAAGAAAGCAGGGGCAGATAAATGTGAAGAATACAGAACAATTAGTTTAACTAGTCATGCATCAAAAATCTTAACTAGAATTTTATACAGAAGAATTGAGAGGAGAGTGGAAGAAGTGTTAGGAGAAGACCAATTTGGTTTCAGGAAAAGTATAGGGACAAGGGAAGCAATTTTAGGCCTCAGATTAATAGTAGAAGGAAGATTAAAGAAAAACAAACCAACATACTTGGCGTTTATAGACCTAGAAAAGGCTTTCGATAACGTAGATTGGAATAAAATGTTCAGCATTTTAAAAAAATTAGGGTTCAAATACAGAGATAGAAGAACAATTGCTAACATGTACAGGAACCAAACAGCAACAATAACAATTGAAGAACATAAGAAAGAAGCCCTAATAAGAAAGGGAGTCCGACAAGGATGTTCCCTATCTCCGTTACTTTTTAATCTTTACATGGAACTAGCAGTTAATGATATTAAAGAACAATTTAGATTCGGAGTAACAGTACAAGGTGAAAAGATAAAGATGCTACGATTTGCTGATGATATAGTAATTCTAGCCGAGAGTAAAAAGGATTTAGAAGAAACAATGAATGGCATAGATGAAGTCCTACGCAAGAACTATCGCATGAAAATAAACAAGAACAAAACAAAAGTAATGAAATGTAGTAGAAATAACAAAGATGGACCACTGAATGTGAAAATAGGAGGAGAAAAGATTATGGAGGTAGAAGAATTTTGTTATTTGGGAAGTAAAATTACTAAAGATGGACGAAGCAGGAGCGATATAAAATGCCGAATAGCACAAGCTAAACGAGCCTTCAGTAAGAAATATAATTTGTTTACATCAAAAATGAATTTAAATGTCAGGAAAAGATTTTTGAAAGTGTATGTTTGGAGTGTCGCTTTATATGGAAGTGAAACTTGGACAATCGGAGTATCTGAGAAGAAAAGATTAGAAGCTTTTGAAATGTGGTGCTATAGGAGAATGTTAAAAATCAGATGGGTGGATAAAGTGACAAATGAAGAGGTATTGCGGCAAATAGATGAAGAAAGAAGCATTTGGAAGAATATAGTTAAAAGAAGAGACAGACTTATAGGCCACATACTAAGGCATCCTGGAATAGTCGCTTTAATATTGGAAGGACAGGTAGAAGGGAAAAATTGTGTAGGCAGGCCACGTTTGGAGTATGTAAAACAAATTGTTGGGGATGTAGGATGTAGAGGGTATACTGAAATGAAACGACTAGCACTAGATAGGGAATCTTGGAGAGCTGCATCAAACCAGTCAAATGACTGAAGACAAAAAAAAAAAAAAAAAATGATTAAAGGTTTATATATTATATGATTGAGGTCGCGGTGATATGAAAGAGGGTCGCGAAATCAGCCTACAACTTCACACAGCCGGCCTCCGTGGCACAAGCGGTAGCGTCTCGGCCTTTCATCCGGAGATCCCGAGTTCGAATCCCGGTCAGGCATAGCATTTTCACACACGCTAAAAATCATTCATCTCATCCTCTGAAGAATGCCTAACCGTGGATCCGTAGGTAAAAAAAAAAATAAAATTACACATAAACAATAATGAAATTATTTTATGAGAAAAAAAATCATTATTAATACTTTACTTATATTTATAAATAAATGCATATGTTAAGAAAATAAACTGAGACGGTTTCGTTTATTTTTCTTTTAAAAGTGTTTCCATATGTGGATCTATGTTAGAAACACACAAAAGGAAATTGTCTTCATGTGATAAAAAACGATTCCTATATTTAGTTTTTACCGTAACCGTAGACGAAAAACCATTTTAACGGAGGAAGACATGGCGAAAGAGATTAATATTTTCAATGTATCTAAATTCCCAAATTTACGTTGAAGAGCAAGCCAAAAAAATACGTAAATCTTCAGATGTGAATTGTAATTGTAACGTTTTATCGAGAGAAATTTTGATGAGCTGATCGTAAATCTCAACTAGAAACTTAGCTGCTGCAACAACGTTTTACTAAATGGAACCCATCGCGAAATCATTTTTATCTTCCGGGAAATACTCCACAACTGAATTTTTAGCTCACACCAATCCATCTTTATGCATCCAAACTGTGATGAATAATAGTTTGTCTTCTTCATCCAAATTTTTCTCAATAGAATCGGAAGCGGGTGGAAACATATCAAAATGTTTGATTTGAAGGCGAATAATCGTCGTCCTTTTAAAAATTCACATTCAAGTCGTTTAAATGAGAAAATACATCAACTAAGTAAGCCAACAACAACATATACTCATTACTCTGTAAAAACATTGAGAATGGCGTTTGTTAATCCTGGAAATGTATTATTAATTCATCTCGCAATTCCTGTAACCGGGTTAACACTTTCCCCGCGATAACAATCTGACGTCTGTATGGAAAAAAAGGAATTTTTCTTTTTGCCTACTTCATCGCATAGTTTAGCAAACAGCCTATTCTTTAATGGTCTTCATTTCATTAAATTAACCATTTTTGCAGCTTTAAAAGGAATTTATTTGAGATTTCCCGGCATATCTTTTGTGGCAAGAGCATATCCGTGAAGGAAGCAGTGCGTCCGTTCCGCCTTTGGTATAAGACGATCTTTTAATTTTTTTCAGAAATCCACTGTTCTTTCCTGTTATCGCCTTTGCACCATCACTACATACTGCAATACATTTTGTCCAATCTATGTGACAGCTTTTATTAGCACCATAAAAAAACATCAAAAATACATTGTCCGGTTGTATTTCTAGGTATTGATTTGTAAGATAAACATATTTTCTCTGATTGTTCTGTCCTTATTGCATTCATATCTCACGAAACATAAGAACTGAGAAACATCTGTTGTTTTAGCAAATTAAATTTAAAAAATATTCACTTAAAAACCCCTTGCTGAATTAACTGATCACGAACATCGGTAGCCTTGATACTGTGTCGTTAGAAAGCGGAATTTTTATTAATTTTTTTGTTTCTTCCACGCCTATTACTATAACTGACTATATCAATTGCAACAGGAAAATATGAGGTTTTTTGCTATTGTAGCGGTTTTGAACATTGTAGCGGCATTATAGCTACTCTTAATGCTACGAAATAGTTGCTTCAAGTGTACTTTTATCACTTTGCATAAGAATCTAATTGAAAAAAAACCAGTTACACTGTTTGATTGCACACTAAAAAATCAAAACTTCTATTATTATTTTCAATAAAACTACGCTTTTAAAAACTTAAATAAAGGCACCAGGTACACGCTTCAGATTCGAAACTAAACTGACGTTCTGCAATCGCTTACGCCTCTTTTTTATTCCTGGTAGCACGTGCTCAATCGTGTATTATATGCATGTTCAAATATGACGTTCTTACAGCGAATATGTAAGCAGAACAAATTACAAGGAGACGTACATATCAAATTGTTTGTATACTTCATATATGCATATTCATACCCGTCGCTATGAACGCAGCTAAATAGTTTTAACTAGGATTCATTGGGTTGGGATTCACGAAATATTCATTATATATTTTTTTTACTTTTTAGGGGGTCGTTAGCAGTCGGAATAATACATATATTATTTATTTATATAATTATTACTATTATAGTTGAAAATATGTTTCATATGTTTTGTTACAAAATCAATAAAATGTTTAGTACATAATTTTTATTTTCTTCTTCATATCAAAAAGGACTTTTTAATTAACAAGTATATAACTTTTCTAGTTTTTATCTATTTTTGTTATGTTAAAGTTTGAAACAGAGTCTATTTAAAAAAATAAATATTAAAACAATGCAACTTTTTCCCTTACCAAGCCAGTAGTAATGAATATGAATCATAATGAATTCTTTTTCTTTATAGAAAGACCATGGTTATGCAAGACGATTTTTATCTTTTATGACACACAAATTGATAAAAATAAAAAATTAGTATTTCCTTCAATTTTTTAACCAAGGTCTTAGCCTACTGACCTTCCTCAATGTGCTAATTAAAAATTTGAAATTACGAATAATTTATGTATTCTTTGTTGTAAATTTTTATGAAGTATACTTCCCTCTCAATTTAAATATTTAAATAAGAGTATTTAACTATGTGAAAAAATAACCTGAAAAATTAAAAATTATTTACGTATTGTTAACCGAACATATATAACGATAATTATAATTTTGAAAGTATTCCGAATTTGGTAATGCCGGTGTTTTTTAATGTTCTAAATAAGATATATTAACTCTTTTTTTCAATATATCAATTTCTGCCTAATTAATTTTACGTTTTTATTAACGGACTAGGAGGTCAGGGCACGCTTCGCTACCCCTTCGCTCCCCCTTCTCGTCTAGCTGGGACCTCCACTATGGTCATTATCCTCATGTTTGTGAAAATAACGAATAACAATCAAAGTCTATCAAATTTATAAAAACTAACAGTGTATTAAAATTTCTTCAGAACAACACTTAGGTCATCACAGGAATAGAAACATTCTGAAGTATGCGGGTTTCAGAATAATTGGACTGATACGTAATCTAATATTAATTCATAATATTGAACGCTTACGTAGAATCAGTTGTACACCTGTAAATTTTCCAGTACGAGAACGTTTGATTTTGTATTATAGCAGACCGCAAGAATATGATCCACAGCCATAGGCGGCTGGCTACATGGTTATGAAAAATGCTCATTCATTTTAATACTTGCATTGTATCTATCGATAAAGTCGTTCGATAATTTCATGTTCAAGGATTCAATAATTTAATTGTTTAATTAATATTCCGAAAAACAAAATGTCTAATAATATTTTTATTAAAACATTTAATTCTACAATTCTTACCAATATATGATGTTTTCATTAATAGCTTATGATGTATATACAGAGTGATTCAAAGAAACGAGAAATTTAAAAAGTTGTGTTGATAGCCGTGGGCGATTGGTACCACTTGATAAGTGGCGCCAGCCTCTCTAACCTAACCTGCCATTTAGTTGTCATTGATCCTTGGAGTGGTGCGCAACGTGCATTTGCTATCAAAGCGTTTTACAAAAACAATGACAGGTGTGGAGGGAGCGCGTAGAGAATTTTGCCGTCATTTTAATCTGGGACGTCACGACCGTGTTCCATCAGCACATGAAATTAAAACATTGATATCTAATTTTGAGGAAACCGGTTCGGCAATGAAAAAGAAACCTCCAGGCCGTGAGCGAACCGTCCGTACACCACAGAATGTTCAAGCTTTACAAGATGCTGTCACGAAGTCCACATCGGTCAATCCGTCGTCTCTCAGCATCTTTACAATTGCATAGTTCAAGTATTCGAAGAATGTTAGTGAAGGACTTGCAATACCATCCATACAAGTTGCAGATCGTCCAGGAACTGAAACCTAACGATGCAGTTGTGCGAGCACAATTCTCTGATGTAATGCTTCAGAAGATAAATGATAACGAAGAGTTTGTTCACGAACTGTGGATGTCACACACACACACACACACACACACACACACACACACACACACACACACACACACACACACACACACACACACACACACACACACACACACACACACACACACACACCACACACACACACACACACACACACACACAGGGAGAGAGAGAGAGAGAGAGATGCCCTTTAGGGTAGGATAATTTTCTATAAATTTTTTTAGATCACATTATTTTTTTTATAACTGGATTAATATGTTTGAATTCAATGCACTAAAAACTGATCTGCAAAATTCATCTGTTATGCGAAATTGTATTATCCAGTTTCATGATGCTTTCGTTAGCGTGTTCTCACCATAAGCAGTTCATAAGCAATAATGAATTTCAGTTTCAATAAAATTAGTATTATTTTTCCGAATAAATTATGGCACGTTGTTTTAATTCTATGACATCGACGCCCGTTTTTGAGTTTAGTGAAAATCAAACTGTTAAACACATCACAGAAGTTTGTGCTAGGACAGCTGATGAAGAGACTCCAGAATCAGTAGCTTATATTAATTTGTTTGTTTGCAATTTTTAACTGTAATTGGTGTTGTGTTTTGGTGCCATACGCTAAATAAAATTAATTCTATGAACATTGTGCTAGTACACGATTCCATTTCAAAGTATGCTGATGAGTACACCTACAGTAAGCGAAACAGTCCCATATATGTAGTAAGAGTGGTGTTAGCCAAAAAAATGTAGTGTTTATTGCATTACTATACTTTATTCCTTTTTGAGATTAGATTCCTTTTATTAACTAGATTAATATGTATTATTACTTTTAAGTTCACTCTCTTGTACTACTTAAATTTATATATATATATATATGTGTGTGTGTGTGTGTGTGTGTGTGTGTATACAGTATATAAATATATATACATATATCTGTACCTATAAAGCAACTTGTCCTGACTGACTGATTCATCAGCGCCTAGCAAAAACTACTGAAGATAAATTGATGAAAATTTTATACATGTTTTTCGTACGACGTAAGTGCACACTAAGAAAGTTTTTTTTTAATTCCCTGTTTTAAAGGGTTAAAATGGAGTAACATTGAAATTTTGCTAATTTTAATTTATCGGTAGCAAATAAAGATATCAACTCGATTTTTGGTGTGTGTAATCTTCATGTGAATATGTGAAAACACATTTCTAAATTTTTTGAATTACGAAATTTGAAGGGTTAAAATGAATTTAGAATTTTATTTTGATCTCTGTTATTTTTTTGAATTTTTCGATAACAAAGGAAGATATAGGATAGAAGATATAGGAAGCAAAATAAACAATTCTTTTTTCTTTAATTAATATTGGTAAAATATTTAATATTCCGACAATCATGAGGATAACGAACGCGTCGGGATTTCAGGGTGCAGAGCCCCCTGAACAGCTAATATATATGAATAAGTACAGAAGTAAAACGTGTTGCATGGAAAAATACAACGGACTGTAAGAAATTGTTGCTGGTAGTTTCTTTCATTGAAACGCAAAACGTAGGAGCATTTGTAGGATAATAATCCTCTCAAGGTTAGAGATGTGGATCTCTTTTTGAGTGTTTCTACTTTTTTTTCTTTTATTTAGTATTCTGTTGTCGTGTTGTGTTTTTTTTATCAGTTATGCACATTGAAAACATTTTTTTATACAATTTGAACTTTTACATCATCAAAATTTCTTAAAGGGAGTGTAAAAGGATAACGTGTAAAAGCCTTGAATAAAAAAATTTAAATAAGTATTTTTACTAAGGTAGTTCTGTAAATTTATGTTTCTTATTTTTAGAAATTAGTGTGAATAAAGCGAAATATAAAATAATGAAACCGATTTCTTACATAATATCTCCTGATTTAGTTTCATAATCCATTTAAACCAATGGACTGCCCATAAATGTGCAAAACACTTTTTTTTAATGTTTGAAACAATTTTTTTTAGATTTTACGTATGCGCATAAAATGTCTAGTTTTCTGGGACTGGAATCGATTAAAAATAATTCCAATTCAATATATTCAACGGTTAAGGAATTATAAGAAAAAAGGGTAGGTTTTCCGAGAGAAATGGCGCTTTAAGATTTGATAAAAAGTATTCTCAAGGAATGATTTAAAACATAAAATTGGTTAAATCAGCCTAGCAGAACTCTAGAAATAAACATGTAATTTTTTTTTTTAATAAAAATCTTACCTTTTTTAAGATAATTATACAGAAATTTTTAAACAATTTATTCTCCTTCCTCTTTATTATTCCCTTTATCCTGTTCTAGACCATTTTTTATAATACCTTAAATGTACATGTTAAACAAGTTTAGGATTAGACGTATTCTTACCTAACCCACCGGGTTGGTTTAGTGGTGAATGTGTCTTCCCAAATCAGCTGATTAGGAAGTCTAGAGTTCCAGCGTTCAAGTCCTTGTAAAGTCAGTTATTTTTACACGGATTTGGATACCGGTGTTCTTTGGTGGTTGGGTTTCAATTAACCACAAGTCTCAGGAATTGTCGAACTTGAGACTTTACAAGACTACACTTCATTTACACGCATATATATCCTCATTCATCCTCTGAAATATTATCTGAAAGGTAATTACCGGAGGCTAAACAGGAAAAAGAAAGACATATCCTTACCTAATTTCTCTTCATACGTAAAACCAATCGGTTTGTGCATCCTTTCTTTTCATTGTCGTTTTCTAATTCAGATACAATCTTTAATTAATTTTCAATATTTCCATTTTTCTCTATAGTTTTTTTTTAATACTTCAATTAAGTTAGCCCATTTTATACGGATAGATCCATTTTTATTTTTTTTATAAACATATATAATCGAACTTAACGCTGGTTCTTGCAACTTTCTCGTAGAAATTAATGGAGCTTCAAACAAATAAAAACACCTTTTAATAAATAACGATAATAAAAATGTATATTGAACAAAACTAGTCGACCGATTAGTACAGTTAATAGCATTCTAATATAACGATGGAATATTATGAGATTAGATTTTTAGATTTAAATGTTTTAATATACCGGAGTTTATGAGCAACATAACACAAGTCTATGGTAGTATTATCCTAAAAATATAATACTTATAGATTTTAGTGATCTATTAAATCAATTAATTTTGCTTATTACTTTCCATTTAAGATTGATTATATTTATTTGTAAATTTTATTTTTTTATAATTAACCAGCGGACCCGCCAATGATTCGCTATTGCTAGATTTGAGTATATGTATGTTTAGATTAAATGAACACAAATGAAGGTTTAAAAAAACATTAAAAAACTGAACATTACGGAACTTCACAAAATTTAGCCTTTCACTTTATCCCATTTTTTCTATTTCCCTTTTCCATTTTTCTCGCGCGTAAATCGGTCCAGTAGTATTTCAGTCTATAGCGGACACACAAACGAACATTGCCTTTTATAAATATAGAAGAAGAAAAACTCTTTGTTTCTTAAATCTCGACACCGGCGCCACATAGCGGATATAGTTTTTACAAAACTATTCTTTTTACGTAACTAATATATATCCTAAATATGAGTCAGATCGATCCATAAATACAATTTTTCTAAATATCTAAACTTCAGCGCCACCTAGTGGGTCCAACAAATTCAGAAAATTTCGCGGGCTTGCGCACAACTCACCAAAGTTTCATCGCAATTGGACGAATAGTACAGGAATGCAAACGGGATAAACAAACAAATATTAATTTATATATATATATATATATATATATATATATATATATACACACGAGTAAAATTAGATCTGTTGTAAATATGACTTCCAAGTTCACTTTTATATTTTACATAATTAGTGGCTTTTAATGATTGGATTTTTTTATTATGTAAGGTTATTAATATTGTACTGATTAGTAAGATTATGTTTCTTTTTGTGTTGTTCGGTTTAAAATTACATTATTAAATTACATTTATATTCCTTCGATATATTTTTTAATAACAATAAATTTCAGATGATGGTAATTAATAGCGAATAGCTATTATATTACTAATATATTTTATAATACATATAAGTAAGGTATTTGATATAAAGCAAAAGATTTTTCGTTTTTCATCCGTTGATTATGGGTTAGAAACCACTCACGTATTTCTTTTAGGGTCAGGAAGAACACATCAAGTCCTGAAAAAATATAATGTTAAAAACCCTATTAAATTCCATTCACCTAATGCAAGAAAACTGAAAAATGTTGGTAAATGAAGTAAAAAATACACAAATGATAGTTTTTATAGATTATTAACCAGAAAAATAAATTACGCTAAGAAGGAATGTAATATGTTTTGAATACTGGTATATTTGTGCTCTTTTGTAACTGTAATACGGCTTCATTGATTTCATAGATAAACATAATTTTTGTTTCCTAACATGCGATACATGATATTAATCTGTTTTTTATGCTAAAAACGAATATGAACTCGACATCTTTCTATCACCCACCATTTTTGAAAAAAAATTAAATTTAATTAAAGGATTTGTTCATTTTTCAACGTATAGTTAGCATTTTAAGCTCGTATATTGTATTTTGTTAGTTCATTTTTTATTGTTTAATTTTGTTAACATAATTTTTAAGCTATAAATAAAAAATACTAGACAAATAATTAAATCATATCATAGTCACATATTATGACATATGTACCTATGGTTTGGCGTGAACCAAAAGATCATGTAACCGATTGTTACTTTTGTTTAAAAAGTATGTCTGGAATTTCTAAAAAATCTAAACATACTGTAAAATATCCTTCATTGCAATATGCAATCAGGCCTGTACCTCACAATGAAATTACTCCTGTTCCTGAGCCACCTGTGAATGTATGTTTTGAAAGCAGCGATGAAGAATCAGGCAGTATTGAAGAAGACAACAATGATTTTGATTTTGAATCCATTAAGCTACATCTTATATCAAAATATGAATTAAATTTAATTAAAATTAAATATAAATTAAATTAAATGAATTAAATTTAAAATTATCAAAACATCAAGCTAAACTGTTAGGATCAAGACTGGAAGGTTGGGAATTACTTTAAAAAAATACAAAGATTTCGGGCTTTCGAAGCCGACAAAAAGAACTTTCTCAGTACTTTATTGATGAAAATAATTTGATTTATTGCACAAATATTAATGAGCTTATATTGTACTTAGGACAAGTTCATAAACCTGAGGAATGGCGCCTTTTCATAGATTTGTCTATGTATAGTTTAAAAGTGGTTCTACTACACAACGGTCACAAAAATCCTTCGATACCAATCGCTTATGGTATTAATGTGGAAGAGACATACGATGTAATGAAAGACATTCTTAAAAAAATAAATTATAAAAAACATAGCTGGAACAAATGTGGTGATTTGAAAATTATATTTATTTTGTTAGGTGCAGTTAGGCTATACTAAGTACATGTGTTTTCTTTGTGAATGGGACAGCCGAGCTAGGGATAAACATTATGTTACCAAAGAGTGAAAGAAACGAGACATCTTAACTCCAAATGGGAAAAATATTATTCATGAGACCTTAGTTGAACCCAAAAAATATTTTTACTCCCTCTCATGTCAAGCTAGGACTAACGAAAAATATTGTAAAAGCGATAAAGAAGGATAGTCCCGGATTTTTGTATATCAGGCAGAAATTTCCGAATGTAAGTGAAGGAAAAATTAAAGAAGGTAAATTTGTTGGTCCTCAAATAAGAGAGTTGGTCAAAGATGATATATTTAACTCAATGTTAAATAATGTAGAAAGTGCAGCTTGGACTTCATTTAAAGATGTTTTCAAACTTCTCGGTAAACAAAAATCCGACAATTACCACGACGATATTATTAATCAACATCTTACTTCATACAGATCTGTGGATGTCTTTGAAAATACATTTCCTCCACTCACATCTGGATTTTTTCCGGACAACCTCGGAGACGTAAGTGACGAACACTGTGAACGTTTCCACTGACATTTCGGTGATGGAAAGCCACTGTAAAGGGAACAAATGGAATACTAACATGCTAGCCGATTACTGTTAGACATTAATTTGGGATGTGCCCGAGGTTATTTATAAGAGAAAAGCAACAGCGAAATCATTGTAACACAGGTATTGCCATGCAAAATTATAAATTTTACAGATTTTAACTATATTTTTCCTTAATTTTTTTCAAGAGTAATTCATTTAAAACTAAGGGTGATAGAAAAATTGTATTTACAGATCTGTAATGTACGAAAAAAAGCAATTCAAGAAATGGTATCGTATTTAGAGAAACAATAACATTTTTTTTTTGTATATCAGTGTTTAAAGAAAAAGGTATCAAATAGTCAATTTTTTATTTTATTTTATCTTTTTTTGATTATTCCTTTTATTATGAAGTAAGTTGTTTGCTTTAAACTCTTATAATATATATTTTTTAAATTAGCCTATCGTTATAAACCTAGTTTTGTTACGTCAACGTTTAAACTCAATTGTTTGCCAATTATTAATTATTTATGACAAAGAACTAGAAACTACGTATGTAAACTCGATACAACATAAATGGAAATATAAGTGTTATATTTAAATTACACGTGCAACAATTTTCAAACTCAAGGTTATTTTATAATATTATTTTTCCTATCATTTTTATATAATTTTGTAATAGTTTGTTTAATCTAGTTTTGTTATATACATGAGTCGAAAAGCTTAAATAATTTGCTACATAATTACGTTGATAAATTTTGTGCCCACCAATAAATTTTGTGTTAACTTATGCGATTTCATTTCATTACAGCAGTGATTTCAAAATTCTTCATCAAGAATAATTTCAACGTATGAAATCATTTTATATATAATAAATAAATCTGAATATTTATTACGGATACGTCAACAACTTCTGTGATCTGAAATAAGAATTTATTATTTTTCACTTTTGTTTTGATTATGATTATATAATTGACTGTGAAGTCATTTGCAATAAATAGTAGCAAACATAGGAAATTCCATTTTATAACTCCACTTGTTTATTCGCGCATGGCGCAAACACTTATTATACATATATATATATATATATATATATATATATATATATATATATATATATGTATAATAAGTTAGCATGTGGGTACGTACAAATCGATAAAGGGTGCGCAAGTAGCTGTCAGAAGATCGAGGATGAAAGAAAAATCGAAAATGAAAGAAACTTTAAAAAAAAAATGAATTTAAATAAATGTACTATTCTGACTACTTTTTATTTACAAATCTTGATTTTACACTTGTGATAAATGCGCATTAACTTTATCATTTTATTCTTTATCATTTAATATATATTTCATTGTATTAATATTTTCTTATTGTTCTTGCCTTATCCAATTTATGAGTTTCTGAATCCATGATAAGCATACGGTTCTAATTTTTTTGGTTATCGATCATTTTTCATGTAATAACTATTTCAGTCAGATTTCTTTACACTTTAAAACTGATTACATTGAAATCAGTAAATACGATGAAAGTGGTAGTTGATTTGAAAGTAAAAAATCCACCCACTAGTTTGCTTCATAACCGCTTAAATCGGATATTTTGTTAGTTTACTAGATCATTAGGGGTTTAGTTTTAAATAAATTGATAAGGTGAATCGATTATCTATCATTTTAATCTGTGGTTACCATGGTTGTTGGTGATTATTTGTTACACATTTTAATTGATTTTGTTACGTTTCTAAATTTTGAAGGTTTTTTTACTTTTTAGGTTAATTCTTTTTTTCGTTGAGTTGTAGACTATTATATAATATTTGATTCGTGACATATAGTAAGTTACTGATGTTGATTCTTATTTAACGCTGATGAACTTCAATATTGTGTAATATATCTGTTTCCTAAACTTGTATACCTACATCCAGAACGGCTTTAATATTAACTTTACATTAGAATTTTATTTTCTAAGGTAGCTGTGATTTGTTGCAAACTAACCAAAATAACGCAGTTTTAATTTCAAGTTGTTCATGAGTACATCCTGATGAATTTTTCAGTATTTAGTCTTACTTTGTGTAAATGATAAATTTTTTTATTTAGTATAAAAAAAAGTTGATCACGCAGTTGTACTTTCCTGGCATTGGCCATTTCTATTCTTTTATAATGGAAAAATAATGATACATAAAAATAAGTTATAAAAAATTTTAAAAACAAACTTTTTTTAACTTTTATCGGCTCTCACCCTCTAAAATATTGCCCCAGAGTTCTTTTTGTAGCTACTTGCACTACAGTAGTGCAAGTGCTAGAAAGGTATTGCTTAACATGCTTAGAAAGGCATTAAAAAAAGTCGGCTAAAATATATGTAATAAATAAAAAGACGCAAATTTTATTTTTTTTAAACGGTAAGATAAGCCTGTAAGCATTTATTGAGAGCTTAATATAAACTGGGGTTATGTTTAAAAAGATTTTGGAAAAATTAACCCCGAAGAAACTATCTAACCCACTCCTCTGTAGATATTCACCCCCAAAGTTTTACCAATAAATTGCCTCACATACACGAGTTTCTCTACAAAAGTTCATAAGTTATTAAGTTTTAAACACACCAACACACATACATACAAAAACATTACCCCCTTCTATTTTTTTTTTTTTTAATAGATTTTAGTCATGAAACTTCGAGAAATGAAAAAAACACCCGAACCCCCATTTTTTGATTTGACTTATTACCATATTCCTTCTTGCAGCTTAGCTCTATGATACCAGAAAAGTAAGAAAAAAGAAACACATGTGTCATGTTTTCTCTGTAAGGTAAAGGTAATATCTATATTTTATCTTTCTTGATCTCGATTTCCACTTTCAAGGAAATTTTCATAAAATTTTTGGATGCAATTGCGTTTTTCTGGTTAACAGAAGCTCAAGCCAGTGACGATTTATTACTGATATTATCGTTGAAACTCATCGTCGTTACAGATCTATGTTTTGAGAAATCCAACCGAATGAAGAGTTCATAAAAAATTATCTAATATATTGCCCTGAGAACACAAAAAATTAGAATTTCATTATTAAATTGTATTTGTTTGAAACGATTAGAACGGTAAGATTTTTATAATAATTATATTCTAAGTTATTTTTTATCTTATTTAGAAGCATTCTGTTTGGAATGAAAATTTAAATTGCCGATAACTGTCTGAAGACCCGAGAAAACAGGCCTACTCTTTCTGACCTCTTCTGAGTAACTGAAAAAAATTATCATTAATTGATAAACTCGTGGTTCAAAGACGTCTTAATTAGATGAGATGTGCGAAAAAAATGCCTATTAACCGGTTAATAGAACCGGTATGTAGTTTTATCAGATATATTAATTTTATAATATATCTGGGCGTTTCACAGGGTGAAGGTTCGAGTTGGGTTTAAAAATAGCCAAAAATTACTTTTCATATTTTACAACCTTGATTTTTATCGTTATTATATTGCAATTGAAACAAACGGCAAAGATTTAACTTAAAATCTATTAAAAAAAAGCTATAAAATTTAAACAACAGTTGAATGAAATCTAGTAATAACTAAATCTAAGATTCATCGATAAATTCTGTTTTCTGAATGTAAATCCAAGTAACTTTTAGAGTTATAAATGTAATAAATTCATTCCCAAAGTATGAAATCAATCTGAAAATATTTTAAGTAAAAAAACATGTCGAGAAAAAGAAACAAAACAAGGAAAAGTTATAATTGAAATACGAGATAATTAAATACCAAAAACTATTAAATTTTTTTGTCTAGACTGACATTTCAAAGTGTTTGCAAAAAATGCGGAAAGCTTTATTAGTAGAGTAGCCGAAGTAAGAAAAAATTTAAAGATTAAAAACTGTCTGCTATTATAACATCCACATTTAAGATCACAAATTTACACAACATCGATGTCTACGTTTGAAGAATAAAAGTATGTTTTATTTGTACGTACATGTTGGTATGGGTGACGAATAAATTTAAACCATGTCGTTTTTACAAAGCGATTGGAAGTGACATTAATTATTACCGTGACGAGATTTAGCATTATTAAAGAAGCCATGACCTTTTTCATACATAAAATTCATTTTGCATATTTTAATTGAATTTTTTAAATGAAGTTCTTTTTTTATATTGTTGTTTTTTTTTTTAATATACGTCTAAAAGGTTCGCCAAGTTATAGTATATCAAGGTTTACCTTGATCTCGTCGTGCTTTTTTTATTATTAATCTTTTATTGTTGTGCGTATATGTGTAATATTGTTTTATGGACGATTATATTATTGAAAGATTGTTGCTAGAATCGTTCTAATTTGTTTTTATCCTTTTGTTTTCTTTATATTATATAAAGTGATTCATAAAGAGTATAACAAACTTTCAGGAGATTTTCTATTGGTGAAAATAAGAAGGAAGTTCATACAAACATAGATTTGAAAACGCTTCGTTAGCGAGTGTCGGCAGGCGAAAGATTTCTGTCTGATTTCTGCGGTTTTGGTAAAATTATGCCAGACTGTTATTCTTTGAACTCAAATTACGAGGTAAATTTAGTAGTTTTATATCAAATATGGCTTGAAAAATTGAAAAAAAAGGTTCCAGAACAGTATTTTTATTAGTTTTTGAGAAATAGTTTTTGATGTAAAGGCAAAATAGTAGGGTTGAAAAACACGCTATTTTATATTTAGCTTAAAATATCTTTGTTAAATGACGCATAAAAGTTTTAAACAAAATTTATAAAGAGTTTGATTCTAAGTAAAATGAATTTGATTAAAAACTTTCTTTTTATTTTCACCAGTAAAACAAGTCCTGAATTTTGTTACATTCTTCATGAATCACTCTGTATAAATATTTTATTCAGACGGATATATTGTTATAAATCACATTAAACACCTTAGGAATAAGTAGTTCATGCATAAGCAAAAGAAACTGCCCGACTACTTAACTTGGATGTGTGTGTGTGTGTGTACATACCAATAAACAAAGATGGAAGATGTCCTGACTGACTGATTCATTCACTCATCAACGCCCATCCAAAACTATTAAAGTTAAATGTACTTTTTATGTTAGTAGAGGTGATAAGAAAGAATTTTGCAGACTGTCAAGGTCACAAAAAGTTACAAATGACTAAATAAAAAGGAGAATGTTAGTTGAAAGGATTGACTGTGGAGGAGAAGATTGAAATAAGTCGTTTGAAATGGTGTAGAATGGAGGATAACGTTAGCCAAATAAAATATTGAAATGACAACCATCCTACAAAAGAAGAAGAGAAAGACCACCGGAGGAATTGTCAGGACAATTAATATGGAGAGAAAAGAATTGGAAAATTATATTAGTATATCATCACGAGAAGCAAGAAAGAGAGGCTGCGAAAGTTGGTTAATAGCGCTGTAACTCTCCTAGTAATAAACGGTTTCGTAAAATAAAATACATGAATTTCATTCTATAAGTTGGCAGGAAAACAATTGACATAAGTTGGTAATTTATTAGAAACAGTAATAAAAGTAAAATAAGGCTTTTTCTCAAATGCTGAAGTGTGCTGAGTTAACGAGAAAATATTTTTGTTGTCTGGTTTTTGATGGATCAGGATAAAGTTATGTTTTAGGATTAATTTATTGTGTTTAGCATTGGTAAATTCATTTATAAACATAAAACCACGGTAAGTTACAATTTTTGGTAATTTTATCGAATACCGGCTCCACTTATTTATTTTAATATTTGTTTAAACACGCAACTTATTTATATATTGAACGCTATTTTAAGAAAAATGTTTCAACCGGAAAGGATAAGATTAGAATAAGCTTTTTAATGATACGACGTAAATTCTACGACGTTTTATACGATTTATACGACGTAAAACTGTATCTAATTTCGTTATTGACGATTAATAAGAATGTTTGGAATTTGCTGACTAACAAAAACGATGCCAATGAGTTCCTCTTTGAATGACAATCTATCGGAAACCAGGTCATATCACAACGGACACTCTATGCATCTTTATAAAACTTGAGTATTTTATAACGTTGGAACAAATGTACATGCCTGTTGAAAGCCTGGCGGTACGTAGCTGAAAAAAAAATAAAAGAACAGCGATTTTTCGTTGTAAAATTTTCTGATAGATCGATTCAAACCGTACTGAATGCTATCAAAGACAACGTTAATGACGGGAGATATTGTACTCGGATTCCAGGCGTGCGTACTAAACCGATACACTGTAAATGGAATGGTTCCACCTTTATACTGTGAATCATCGGTACCATTTCGTAGATCCTCAAAGCGGTGCTCATATTAAAATAATTTAACGCTTTTATTCGCTGAAATGGTGGAATGAAAAGCTTAGTAGTACTGCTAGGCATCACGTAGAATCCTACTTTGCCGAATTAATATAGCGCCGCATGCTAGGGAACGAGAACTCAATATAATAAGAAACATATGACCATTGGAAGTTGCTATGTGATAATCGGTAAGTAAATTTTTTTTATCTTTTATTTGAAATAATGCAGAAGCCCGTAAATTAACAACGAATAAAGAAATTTGTTCAAAAAAGCTACCGATTTGAAGGAAACAAGTTGTGTCGTCGACATTTTATGAACGTACCAAATTTTTAATTTACTAAATATTAGATTATGTTGTTGATATTTAAGTCCATATTCATGTTCTTGATAATTAATTACAATTTTTAACTAATTATATTTAATTATAATTCTAACTAATTACAGAAGCCTGGACAGATAATATTAGTTTTCAGGTGGGAATATAAATTGAATAGATTGTAATAAAAATGTTATGATTACGGTTTTGTTTTCTAAGTGAAACAGTTTGGTTGAATTTTAAACTAGTTTTTTTTTTTTGTTTACTATGTATTTCAATATCTGATTATAACTTTTATATAAAATAATATATAATCTTCTTTATATCGTCCCCTTTGTCAGCTTTAAGTTACAAAATTTCCTAAGTAATCATAAACTGATGTAAAAAAATTAATAATAATGATACAGTACAAGCCACTTTTTCTTTTGAAAGTCGAATTGTTGGTCTGTTTAGCTGTACTATATATCCCTCCCGAAAGGGCTGATGAACCCAATTTTTAACTACCAAACAATTGTTGAAATTCAAAAATCTATTTGAGTAGATTTTATGAGAAATTAATTAGAACTTATGGGACATGTAATATGACTCTATACTGTGTTTACGTAAGAAGTAATGTTATTATTCTTATTTAGATTAATCTTTGGTTTATTATCAGAGATATAATAACTTCATTACAACCTTCATATGGTTTTAAGTCTGCAAGTCAGTTTGTGGTTCTGATCAGGTCGTAGTGTTCTCAGATTTGCAGCTCCTATATTTAATTACTTTTTATTCAGGATTACATAAAAGTTTTTGTTGCTTCGTTTTCATTTTATATAGTTACACCGGTATAGTTACGGCGGTATTTGTTTCGTAAGAAAAAAATACAAAACTCGTTTTTGTACTTCTTTGAACGAAGTAAAGAAAATATTGTGTTAGTGAAAAATATCGGTTTTCAGATTTCAACGGAAATATCCATTTTGACCATCCCTGAATCCACTTTGACTAGTTTCGGCGTGATGTCTGTACGTACATGTGTATATACCTCACATAACTCAAAAATGATTAGCCGTAGGATGTAGAAATTTTGGATTTAGAACTGTTGTAACATCTAGTAAGGTACACTAAAGGAAGGTATTACCTTCCTTTTTTATTACAATCGACTGAATTAAAAGTGTCCAAAAAAGCCCAAAATCCCAAAAATTTGGATATTAGACTTTTTCTTAATTCCAGTAATTAAAGCCATCATTAAGAGCTTTTCAATGATATATCATATATAAGTGGTACTTATTTTCATTGGTTCCAGAGTTAAAGCCAAATGAAATATTAGCAGTTATTAATGAAATAATATTTTAAGTAGTTTTCATTTTTTTTAAAAATGTGTATATGAAGTAATTTAATAGGCGTATAAGGAATAATTTATCCGTAATTTATTTGTTAATATCGAACTTATGTAAATCATTTAATTCGTCTTCTCCCTTTTATAAACGTATCGGTTTCAGTCAACCTGATATGAGTCACAAGTCATAAAAAATGAGGGTGTATTTTCAAGATTAACAATTATATACCATACATATCATAAAAAAATATAAGTAACGTGAAGCGGGGTTTCCCTTTGTCATCTTCATTGAGGTAAATCTACTGTTGCAGATCAGCATACCTTGCCCACTGAATGTAGGTGATTTTTACTCTATAAGATGACTCTTGTTTGCTTTCTTCAATAGAGGGACAGGCTATTAATAAACTTCATTATTCTTCAAAATAAAATAAAACTTTTGTCTGGTGTCGTTGACCTCGTTGATCTCAAGTTCATAGTTATGTAACCCGATAAAAACTGTGATAGCGTAAAACTATAAATGTTAATATACAATTAATTAAACTGTTCAGCTAAGAAAATAAAACTCTGTAGTCTGAATTTTTGTGATTTAGATTTTTTTTTAAATGTTTAATATTTTAAAATATATATTCTGTTAGGAATCATTTCAGAAAAATAAGGAATTTTACTTATGCCCTTTTATGGGATTCCAAGTCCAATCATTTCTATGAAGCAATTTTTAATGATATACAATTAGTGTAAGAGGTCTGTAAATAAAGCAATGAGACTAGTTTTTTGCAGCCAAAGTGGCAACACTGTAAAGTTACTAGTAAACATATGGTTATATGAACAGGTGATTTATATTAGATAATAATATTTTTACTCTATTGTTGCCACGTGAGAAGTAAACAAACTTTTCGTGAAACAAGTTTTTGCTGTGCGTTACATTAATGAGTGATACTAATTACGAGCAAAGTTGTGCAATCAGGTTTTATGTTAAACTCGGTGAGAATGCTATTGAAACTTTTTAAAAGTTGAAAAGGGCGTATGGAAATGACGCTCTGTCATAACCCCAAGTTTTTAGGTGGTTTAAAGCATTTTCAGATGGCCGGGAATCATTTTTGGACGATCAATGCTCTGGAAGACCGTTAACATTAAAACGTGACAATGCTAAGCGAATCAGAGACTTGATACAGTACGACCGGCGATTAACTGTCACAATGATTGCAAAACAATTGAATTTATAGCTTACCGCAGTCCATTAAATTTTGAGAAACGAATTGGACATGAAAAAATTTGTGCAAAATTGGTCCCAAAAAACCTCACTGTTAAACAGAAAAACAAAGGGTGGAAGTGTGCCGCGATCTTCTAGGGCGAATTGAAACTGATTCTGATTTTCTAAAAAATGTTATTACTGGTGATGAATCTTGGATTTTTGAGTACGACCCAGAAACAAAACGCCAGAGCAAGGAGTGGCACTCTTCAAACTCAGCACGTTCCAAAAAAGCAAAAATCAACAAATCCAAAATCAAGACCATACTAATTTGTTTCGTCGATAGTAATGGAATTGTCCAAAAGGAATTTTTGCCTACAGAACAGACTGTAAGTCAATATGTATACCGAGAAATTCTTGAAATACTGCGGAAAAGATCCACGTGAGACCAGCCCTCAAAGACAACTGGATGTTGCATGTTGACGATGCACCTTGCCACACTGCAGTCTCAATTAATGAGTTTTTGGCGAAGAAAAATATTCCTTTAGTTCCTCAACCACTTTATTCACCTGAGTTGAGTCCCTGCAACTTTTTCCTGTTCCCGAATTTAAAAAAATACCTCAAAGGACACCATTTTTGAACAGTATAAAACATTAAAAAAAAATGTAACCGACCATCTGAAAGACATTCCGGTTTCTGAATTCCGACACTTCTATGAAGAGTGGTAAAACCGTTTGAAGCGTTGTATGGCTTCCCAAGGGAATTATTTCTAAGGTGATAAAGTTCATGTGTAATTGGATTGTAAATAAAACGTTTTTCTGAACCGGTCTCATTATTTTATATACAGACCTCGTATGTTAGAATTAAATTTTTATCTTTACCTTACGTAATTTAACGGTTTTTATCCATATTTATACAATGGTAATTATTTTTACAAACTGGTTTCTCTATCCTCTGAATTATATGAAAAATTTCTCTTTTCACAGTAATAAACAGAGAATAATGAAGTAACACAATTATTACCACAGTCATTATAAAAATAAAAATTTAATTTTTTTACCAAGTACTTTATGTATGAGGTAGGATTTAGTACACTATGACTGCAAAAACTTAGCTATATCTTTTGATCTTTTTTTTTAGATGATAATTCAGTACATAAATTCGACGCTTTTGTGTGGGAATAAAGTTGAACATTTTTTTAGCTCTGAAATTACTTACAAATGTTTCGATAGTTGACATTGTGAATTCTTTTCTCACATAAATTAGGTTTTGCATAAATTCAGTTTTTTTTCTGTGTGAGGACATCAAGAATTGCTTTCATAAGTATAATATTATTTATAAAAATTTTTATCCCATATAAAATTAATAAAAATATACAAATTGACATTAAAATACTGAAATAAAGGAAATAACATATTAACCAGCCCACGTTCGTATAATAAAATAGATAAAAAAAAAAAAAAAAAAACAAAACAAAAACTAATACATATCCTAACTTTCATTTCCAGGTCAGTAGTTGCCAAACCGGTTATTATTTTAAGTGTATCAGCTGTGTTAGACAGATCACTTCTAATTATTATTAAAAAAAAAAATTCAATGGCATTTCCTGAGTAATAAGGACACATTTTTAAGACTTTTAAATTACATAAAATTAATAATGCATTGACCTAGGCCTGGTGACAGAGTTTTAGTTTGGAACTCTGTTTACATTTTAAACACTACTCTTTTTTTTTCTTTTAATTTATAAATAGTTATGGTAATCTATGTAATTTTAATATCTACCATTATTGGTTTTATACAAATTTCCATTTCTTTTATTTATACGTTAATATTTATATTTAAAAATCTACTGTTGCTTTCTATATCAAGAATTATCTGATTAAAATACAAAAATTTACTATCATTATTTAACTAAATTAAATTAACTAATTCTGGTTGTTTTGAGATAAGGCGAGTCATACTTCAAAAACCTGGACTTTTATATCACTCCCGTTTTGAAGCCATGAAGTATATTCCATACAAGATTTTTTTTTTTTTAATTCCTTGTACAAAGTAAAGGAAGTACTGCGATCGCGAAAAATTTCGGTGTTCAGATTTCAACGGAAATATCCATTTTGACCATCCCTGAATCTATTTTGACTAGTTCCGGCGTGACATCTGTACGTACATACGTAAGAATGTATTTCGCGTAACTCAAAAATCAATTAGCCGTAGAATGTTGAAATTTTCGATTAGGGCTGTTGTAACATCTAGTTGTGCATCTACCCTTTTGATTGCCGTCGACTGCAACAAATGTGTCCAAAAAGCCCAAAAACCAAAAAAATTGGATTTGTGACGTTATCAACTGTAGTAATAAGCCCTCATTGAGAGCTTTTCAACGATATATCCCTGTCACAAGTGGTACGCTTAACTGCGGCCCCGAAGGTTAAACAAAAAAAAAAGAAAATATATATTGGTTCGAATCAGACTTCATCTCCTTTAATTTAAAAAAAGTTAAAAAAAATAAAAAAGGAGATGAAGTCTGATTCGAACCAATATTTTTTTTAACATTTTTTTTTAAATTAAATTATTGATTTATTAACCCCCGTGATTATAAAAAAAACTACAATAAATAAATATTCAATAACAACAATAAAAAAATTAGAAGTTATTAATGAAATAATATGTTATGTACTTTTAAAAATGTGAAATACTACATATGTGTATATGTAAGAGTTGGTGAAACATCTGACTATTTAATATTAATTGAAAATTATAATTTAGAATCGTATTATTTTTTGGATTTTCTAGTTTAATTTTATTTAATTATTCTGGAATTTCTGTTTAATTTTATTTACATTTAAGTTAACTACAGAGTGACTGAAAAATAGACCCTCACACGAACAACATATACACTGAAGCATGCATGCTCGATCTTTAATAAATTGCAAAAAATTCTTATCTTTTATTTCATTACTCCTCTGATATTGTCGTACAATATTCTTCCTAAGTCGGAGTTGATCATCATTTTGTTTATTTGTTTCTTGTTGTCGATAATTTAATCGTCCTTTGGCTTGATATAATTCTTCTGATCTTAATTTGTGTTCTCTAGTTTTCAAATTTTTTCCTTTTTATATTCATTCTCTCTTAATCATTCTTTCCTTGGTTTTTTCTCTCGTTAAGTAATGTTCTACTGCAGTAATCGTTCGGTGCACTTTATCGTACTGCTTAATTCATCATTAACATATACGCAAAATGATGTTAAAAGTTATTTATTTACAGCATGTATACCAATTGTAATAATGTTAATTGTATAAATAAAGTTCAGGTTTGATTTATCAATAATTATTAATCTCTTATTTTTTTTAAAATTACGACAAATAAGAATTCAATTAAGTTTTTAATCAAATAAAATTTTATGTACTTTTCATTTTTTTTTAAATGTAATTTAATAGCTATACAAGGAAGTCATATAATGTAATTTTTTTTTTTTTTAGAACTATACTTTATACTACGCGAGTGAATACTTTTACATTAAAGTTTTCTTTGATTATGTTAAAAGTGAATTACATTCCCACGAATTCTACGTCACAAAAATGTGTAAAACAAAAGATGTAAGCAAATAAAAAAATCTTGGGCTGTTCTGGGTAAGAAAACCGACTTTTCATTAATTTTATTTGGTTTTTATTATTTTTTAAAATTATGTTTAATATTTCTAATAATAGATACCGCAGGTAAAGAAACGTCAGCATTCCAACTAGCAGCATCACAATAAACACTTCTATCTTACCCCGCCCAATTTTGTCGACTTTAAATTTAGCCTAACTCAAGAACGACTTAGCCAAGCTTCAAAAAATGTTCTCATGCACAGCTTCAGATAAACTACTACAGAATATCTAAATTTCAATGAAGTCTATTTATTAGTTTTGGAGATTTTTGATCCATAAAATATTATACATAGGCCTAGCCTATATACATACATATATATATATATATATATATATATATATATATATATATATATAATCGGAAACGCCAATTAATGTGAATGATATTTTCGTACTTTTCATACTCCAAAACTAAAAAAAAATTCATTTTCACCCCTCTCCAACGGTGGAAGGGGGTGAAAATGAATTTTTCATACATGGTTTAAATTCGCACTCAAACCATACGAACGAAATTAATACTCTACTTTCCTTCGAAAAGTCTGTAAAACATTCAGAAATTACAAATAATGTATTTTTGGCTCACTTAAAAATGTTTTTTATTCTTGATTAAATAATTTTGCATTATCCATAATAAAAATTATAAAGGAAACTCAATTTTGTTTTTTATTATATTATGCAATTACCAGTAATTTGGTTCAATAGTAACTGTTACATGTTTTACACAAGCTTTTAAGCATAAATTTTTAACATCACATATTTTAAAAGAAGTATTTTCCGATGCTATATAACTTTTGATTTGTCCCCAAATTAACTTAATCGGATTGAGTACACAATGATAGGAAGGTAATCGAAGCACGGTTTTGTTACTGGATCTTTCTAATTCATCAGTTTTATACGCATTAAAATTACTTTTAATACGCAAACCCCGTTGCAGTAATTGGATATTAAGTTCATCCTCTTCAAAAATCGCTCCTTTTGAACTAAGCCACACTTTGATACCATTATTTTTCCAAGACACGGCTAGAATTCTTTCCTTTTTACATGAATGATAAGGGGCGTTGTCTAAGACAATAACCGAATTATCTTCCAAGGGAGGTAACATATCTCTAAACTATTTCTCAATAAATAAAATTCGTGTACTTTTTTAAGAATCGCGTTTTCATCGAAATCATCAGCTTTTTCTACAATTGACCAGCGGGTTTTTGTTTTTTTAGAAAACCGTAATTCATTAGTAGATTCATACTCGCGAATTACATTGTACACTGAAGCAGCAAAACTTTCACTTACGTTAGCAGTTTATTAACGACATCCAAAATCAACGCCGTTGGATTACTTTGTAATTTGCTTTTGAAAGCATTTATAATGATGTTTATTCTGCACGACTTAAGAGCTTTTTTCACGGCCTTTTTTTCGGAGGTGATATCAATATTCGGGAACTATTATCAGTTGAATCGGTATCAGACATGGTGTCAAAATAATGGTATAACTCAAATTGTACAGACACAGATCAAGGAATACACTACACTCACGTTGAAGTAAACTTAAAGAAATTGCATTATATTAACTTTAAATAACATTAGAGTAAATAAATAGTTAAGAAACACAAAAATTGAAGACGAGAACAAAATAGTGATCAAATGAAAAGATCAAGGATTTTAATAGAACAGAAGATATAACGATTTGAATATAACAGTTTTAAGATATAAACTTTTGATTACATTGACTATTACAAGATAAAATAGGTATACGGTGACTAAAATATAAGTAACGATTATATTGTTGTACACAGTCCCCATTGTAAATCGGCTCTGATACAAGGGACGTGACAGCAGAATCATGACGAACTCACTAACACAAAAGCAATGTTTGTTTATTTTTCACTCTATTAGCTACTAACTGAATACAGTATAGGCTGAAACGTAAATGCATTACACGCATTGCGAATGCCTTACTAGTTATTGTTCAACGAACCAAGTTTTATGATATCATCCAACTTACATCAAGATAGAATTAAGCATAAAGAAAATCTATTAAATAGTA
Source organism: Lycorma delicatula (assembly GCF_047948215.1). Taxonomy (NCBI): domain Eukaryota; kingdom Metazoa; phylum Arthropoda; class Insecta; order Hemiptera; family Fulgoridae; genus Lycorma; species Lycorma delicatula. Next base: position 40,803,725 of record NC_134462.1, read on the forward strand.
AACTGATTTACTGTACATTCAACTGCGTTTATAATTCCTTTTCTGTTCAGTAGAAACAAATTTTTAATTGTTTTTTAACAGTGTCGAAGTTAATGAAAATTTGTGTAAAAGTTAAAGTATATTTTATATTTGATAAACAAATCTCCTATAAAAATTTGTTATTTCAATCTCATCCCGAACAGAGAAAATAATAAATTTATGTTAACGTAATGATGATACAGTTTGATCAGAAATTTAAAACATATCAGAAGAAATATTGAATGATATTTTTATATTTAAATACATCTGCTGTTGAAGTAATAATAATAATAATAGTAATAATAATAATATAATATTATTATTATTATTATTATTATTATTAATTTTTTGTAAAGAAATTCAATTTGAAAAAAAATTGATGAAAAAAAATTTTTTTTAAACAGAATTGCTGCTATGATGCTGATATTTACACATAGTCCCCCCCACCACTGATTAAAACAGGCCCTATCACACACTAGTTTATTCTAAATGCACATTTTTGTTAAAATGCATATATATTGCTGTAAAATGGGTAATGGAAGATGTTGCCACAACTAGAGCTGGAGTAGAAAGGACTATTTGTTGCCTGCACATTGAATAACCTGTCTGTGTTGAGCATTCATTTTTGAACAAGATTGTGTAATGATGTGCAGTTGTATGTTAAAATGCTGTTAACTGTTGAAGAACATGTATTCATGATGGAATATTATTTAAGAAACAAAATCTAATATTGTGTCGGCAAAAGTTCAAGGAAAAATTTGAAAAGTAAGCACCAGTGAAAAGTATTATTCAGAAGTTAAATTTTGTGAAAGAGTTTTGGTGTTAGACCAGAAATGTGTCCATCAAAGATCACTTTTAATGACGCAGGTTGTAACATTAAATTGGCAGTTAAAATTCTTCATAAGTTTTTGCAGAGACTAAGCCGGGAAAATAATATTTCACTAGGTTCAGCCCACACTGCAATGAGAAGAATGTTGAATTGTTATCCGTATCAAATACAAGTTTTCCAAAAGCTAACTATTGCTGATTAATAATACACTATTGTCATTGGTTCAAGAACTTCATTAGAGGCAACAATGGCATTTTACTGGTTTCACCTTGGTGGGTATGTTAATAAACAGAACTATCGAACCCTAGGTACTAAAAACCCACACATTTTCTTTGAATCTTCCTTTTACCCACAAAAAATAGGCATATGGTATGCGGTTTCAAGGCAAAGAATAATAGGATCCTTGTTTTTTGAAATAAACTGTAGATGCTACTCTGTCTAACAAGAAATTATCAACAGTTCATAGTCTTACCGCAAGAGGATAAGTTAAGTTTGACTGCTGGTTGCAACAGGACAGCACCACTTGCCTTGCAGCTCACTCTACTTTTGAGATGATACAGGATTTTTTTTTATGGAAGAATCATTTCTAAAGGATTGCAGCCACTAAGATCCTCTGATTTGACTAGACCAGACTTTTTTCTATGGGGTTACTTAAAAGAAATTGTTTAAAGGAGCAATCCACACATCCTGCAGGAATTGAAGACAAACATTAACAATGACATCCAGAAAATAGACAGGGTACACCTAACAAGAGTAGCAAGAAACATTATCAAACGTGTTAACAAATACATATAAATGGATGGATATCATTTTCAACACCTGTAAGTTATTATGCAAGTGTTTGTCAATAAACTATTATTTATAGACTGTTTAGATAAGGCCTGTTTTACGTTGAACGCTCAGTATTTGCACATAATTATTTCTGCATTTGTAAGAGTAAGAGTATGTTTTGAACTAGTTTTTCTTATAATAATTTCAGTATTTGTAATTATGTTATAAAACAGGCATTGCTATAAAAGAAATTGCTTGTAAATGTGGTTTAAGGTTTGTTTTAAATAAATATTGGTTAATGTCAATTCATTTGTCTTGTAAATCAGAATATATTATGTATATATTCTTATTACTCTCTGGATTAATCTTACATACATTATTTATGTTATACAAGACAATGACATTCCTTAAATCAAGATTATTATTCTGATGTTTTTATTCCAGTTTTCATCTTATTAAATGGGAAAAATGTGGTAAATTGTTTCTTAAGTGGTTATATTTTATATATGGTCATTGTTTGTGTATGAATTATGTAATCATAATTATAATTTACAAAATTGCAGCAATTTTTATCAATCTGCAAGAATTGCGATGTGTGCAGAATTTTAAAGTAAAGTTGACAATACTTGTCATTAGCTGCAGAGGGTATCGTAATTTTGTCCTTGAATTTAAATTAATAAAATCTATCTTTGTTTTTAAATTTATCAGTAGGTGTTAAAAGAATTCTTTTAAGCTATTTTAACTAATTTGCATAAAATTATGGGGCTGGAAACTTGTTATAGATTACTAAGTTTTGGTAACATTAGGCACTATCATTATGTCTTAAGTTTTAGGGTCATAATACATCATCTAGACACAAAAAAAACTCACTTGTACTACATGTACATATGTGTTGCACTCCTTTTGACCATATATATCAGGATTGACCAAAGTGAATTATTTCAAATTTGGCTGAAATAATTTTATACATTGAGCACAGTTAAATAATTTTATATATGGAGCATTGATCATATTAATTCTTTTCTCAAAATTTGTTAAGGGGGTCAGGGGATATCGTGAAAAAACCAATTCTGACTTTCTTCAAAGACATTGTAGAGAAAACTTTATTAAAGCAAATTTGTTACCTGCAGTGCATACACAAATAATAAAAAAACACTTCAAAAAATCAAACCCCTCCTCTTAAAATTGAAATATATGTTTTTTTTTTGTTATTTTTCTCTATCTCCCTTAAATATTTAAAGGAGTTTAAACGTTTTTTAAATCTTTTTAAAAGTTTATACTTCATCATAGTTCTAAACTCATGCAGCAAGAAGGAAAGTATGGTAAAAAATGGAGTATGGGTTTTTGCATTGCTTGATGTTACATGACCCAGGAATCTCAAAAAAACAAAAAAGGACGGGTAATGTTCATACATACATATGTATGTGTATTGGTATGTTTGAAACTTAATAACTTTTGACTTGATACACTAATTTTGATGAAACTTTGTACAGAGACTTGTGTATAAGGGAAAATTTGTTAGTAAAATTTTAGAGCCGATATCTTCAGGGAGGTTTTAGGGGTCAGTTTTCTCAAAAAAATTGCTAAAATTACCCTACTTTATTTAAGCTCAGCATATATATGCCATTTACCCTACCATTTTTAGAAAAAGTTTTGCCCCAAAATTTCTCCTTCCCAAAATATCAAAAAAAGCTATCTTTTTATTTATTGCATATTTTTTAATTTCTTCCTAGGTAGAGTTGTAGTGTAAGTGAACTAAAAAAATACTTTATAGGTGAAATTGGGCATGGGGGAGCCAATCTATTTTTAAAAATGAGATTTTTTTTAATTTTTCAAAGTCGTAACTCTTTATTGATTGTACATTGTACATTTTTTTTGTGGAATTTGTTTAGTTTCTTCCATTTAACATAGTAACATACAAAAGTCAAGAAATATTCTTGGAAGATGATTTTGGTGTTAAGGAGCAGAGAAAAATAAAAAAATACCAATTTTTTGGATTTTTAAAACTTTTTTGGTTTATTTAAATGTATGAGTATAATGATAATTTTACAATAAAAATTCATCATGAATTACCCTCATTCTACAAACGTTTTCATGTATAATTCTCTTTTCTTCATGTATAATTTTCCACCATATAAGAATAAATAACCAATGTTAGAAAAATATTACAATTTTATTGTCAATTTATTTTATCTGATTTTGAGTAGATAGTATTCTAATTTTGATCATTTATTATTTAGTACTTCCTTAGTTTTGCTTCATAAAGTACTTCATCAATAACCTAACAAAGCACAGTTAATTTGCTAGTTTTTTAAATTTATTATTATTTTTTTTATAATTAGGCAAATGTTGTAGTAAATTATAGTTCAAGTATTAGATAAGTATATTTTTATTTTATTTATATTCCTACATTCATTGGTGTTTGTCAACTTTATTCCTATTATGATTAAAAAATAATAATTGCGAATTATTTAAAATAGTAATTTTTTAAGAAAAGATTTACGGCATGATTGTCCAATAAATTACACTATTGTTTTACAATAATAACTGCATTGTGTAAAAAGAGGATATTAGGCACAAAATATAATAAGTTGGGAAAATATTTATATTTATCTTCTTTTGTTTTAATTAATTATAAAACTTCTTATTTCTTTCTTACAGTTTCCTTCATAAGTCATAAAATTTATAAAATTGTGACCTACTTCTCTGTCAATTCTAATCACTTTTATCATGAACTGCAGTTCCACCAGTGATTTTTCCAGTGACTATACATACTTATGTATTTGATTGTATTTATATTTTCTCCAGCTGCAATGTCTCTTGTTTTTCCTAGTATCTATGTTGTAATGTAGTGGATAAGTATTCTTATCTCACTCCTCTACCAACGCCTTGTTTTTATTTTTGTTTTTTTATACTGATTAGTTCATTGATAATTAAACATGATGTGGCTTTTAATTGTAATTTTCTTAACAGTTCACAGGATTAACTGTAAATAGGAAAAAGTGGAATAATTGATTGCATAATGACACGTATACATTTATTCATTCTTTCTTGATTATATTTACAGTTATACCTTTCAAGGTTATACATGAAAAATTATCTTTTATAAGGAGTTACTGATTTGAAGATGTTTTCAATGCCGTTTGTTGAATGTCTTTCCATTGATGATCACATATCAAGGATTACCAGATTGAGGATTAATCCTAACAGTTTCATATTAAAGCTGTAGTTTTATTTGTGTCTTTCTTTCAGCTATATTTGTGTAGGGTTATAATTTTTAACATATTTTCACCTGTTGATTCTACAATGTAAATATATAGGTATGCCACATTTTCAAAATTACTTACTAATGCCTTCAGTAGTATTAAAAGATGTTTCACTTATTTTTTTGTTTATTTCTCTTTTTAATTTTTACAAAAATAACTGAATTTTTTTTTTCTAATTTTATTTTAAACTAGCAGACCTGGTAATGCTTTGCTATTGCTAGATTTGAGTGTATATATATAGATTAAATGAACACAATTGAAAGTTTGATAAAACATTAACAAAATAAACATATGGAACTTCACAAAATGTTACCTTTCCCCTTTTACCATTTCCCCCGCACTTTTCCATTTTCCCTATCCCCTCCCGTTTCCCTTTTTTCATTTTCCCTTTCTTTCCTTCTATCATCATTTTCCTTTTTCTCCACTTTCATTTTTACCATTCTACTAAATTTCAGTATTCTACTAACTTCCATTTACTAAATTTCAGTAAATGATCTTTGATAAAGATTCTATTATCAAAAAACTTGTTAAAATTATCATTGTGAAACTGGCAAGAAATTTAAATTACACACCTAAAATACTACGGTTGTACATAACTTCGTAAACTTCAAATAGTTATTAATGACAAATTGTGAAACAAGTATTAAATTGTATTACATTAAAACTAAGGTAATCTGTTATATAATTTTAAACAAGTTTGTTTCACTATATGCACGCACTATGTACATGTTTAACAATGCAGTTTGTAGCTGAACAATAAGAAGGTTTACTATTTAAGGTTACCATGAACTTTTGTATAAACTCGAATTTGAGAATTTAAATTATACTTCATGTTCCCAATTATAATTTTAACAGATTTTATGGATAAGGTAAACTTTTGTTACAAAATTTTATAGCTATTCAGTTTTAATAATTGAAAATGGTTTAGTAAAACTAAGTTTGGAAACTATGGTTAAAACAGTTTGTCATAACAATCTATACTCTTAAATGTTACAAAACGACATCTTTAGATTTTTATGACTACTATTTTTATGTTTTAAAAAGATGATGTTAAAATTTGAAATAAATGAAAATTCATAAAACTAAAAGGTGTTCCTCGGCCCGATGAATTAAATTCTGAATAGAATTCCAGATGTTAAACCTATATGAAACATATCATCAAATTTTGTGATGAAGGACGTATGTATACCCCTCCACTCCTGAGAAGTCCAAGGTCATCTAAAGGATCGTGTTTGACAAGCCTGTTTGTATATCCATCACAAATCGCTTACTACATGGAATCTCAGAACCCACCGTTTGGTGAATTCTTCATAAGAAATTGTTCATTAAACCCTGTGAGCTTTAGCAAGTGCAGGCTCTCGACAAGGCTGGACCTCCAAAGGGGCCATAGGAACCATGGCTCGCTTCTTTGCAAAACTTACTTTTACTTGGATAACTTACTTTAACTTGCTGAAAAAGTGGCTGAGACTGTAACTTCATGAATACGGTTTATTATATCAATCATCAAGGCAGCTAATTCTACTTGTTATCACAACTAAATGTGAAGATATGTGAATGAAAACTCACTTAAACTTTTAAGCAGGTTAGGCGAGTGGTGATATGATGTAATGCGGTGGTCATCCCATCACTAGATTTAAAATATGCTAGTTTCTTTATTTTGTTATGAGGGTGTTTGTGAAGATACTGTTCTTATGCTCCGATTCCTTTCTTATCTCTTGGAGTTTTAAAACCTTATTACTACTAATCATGATCAATTATGACATTCTTACACACGTATGAGACAAGAATGAGTAATGTCTAAGTACCATTAAATTGTTAAGATAGAACATTAAAGAGCCATGAGGCCTATAAAAAAACTTCAACAGTTTACCTTCTATTTTCAGTGAATTGTTAATTTTTTTTTGTTAGTCTGGACTGCTAAGGATCACGCTTGCATGGAACTAATTTTATTTTCCCAATATTTTTTTCATTTTTCATTCTGCTGTTTTTTCCTTGATCTACTTTCTTCCTATACTCCTCTTATCCTTCTTCTTTGGAAACCTAGATTCTTTGATTAATTTTCTAAATTGGTCTCTAAACAGGTTTGCCCATAAATGCCTATATAATTGTAATCAACTTCTCCGGATGATGTCTTAAGTACATTTCATAAGAAAGCTACCTATTGTAATGGGTAGCATGATTCGACTTCCAGAATATGATCAGACATGTCTTCGGGTTTCACATCCCTCAGACCCCAAAACCATCGTCAGTGTAATAATTTATATATACATATATTTCACGTTCTTGTGGACACTGTAACTGCTGTAATTTTTCGCCTGTCACTTTCAAATTGATACATGAAATATAACGACCCAAAATCTCGGTCAAGTTCGTTAATGGGCAAAATCAGACCATGGGGGTGAAAATGGAAGAGTTTTTCAAAAAAACAAAATCGCTATAACTTTCTTATTAAGTAAAATATCGAATTCGTTTAAAGTTCCTACTATTCTTTGGATAAAGGTCTAAAATTAATGTAATTAAAGGTTTTTGATATCAACAACCATTGGCCCAGGTGGTGGAAAAAATGGGGTTTCGATGACAAAAAAAAATCATACTTTCCTTAATAGGCACAGAATCGAATCGTTCTAAAGTCATCGTTAGTCCTCTAAACATTACCTAAAACTTTTGTCTGTAACAATTTTTGATATAACCAACACTTACGGCAAGGGATGACCAAAATGTTGCTGGAATTGTAAGAAGATGGGGCCTGTCGTATGCGAAACATGTGAAACTTTTTATCACATGCAACCGTTGTCGTATCAAGTAAATTTGTAGTTTTCTTAACTTTAAGTTGGAAATCTTTTTTATCCCCTACTTAGCACCGGTGAAATCTACCTCCGCCTTCCGGCGTGTTTCACATTTAGTTTATAAATTCCCTCCCTGGTAATCGGGTCTATATATCTTTCTTAATATTCTTTTTTCTATTTTAATTACGAAAAATTTTACAAACACTCAGCCCCATATAACGCCTCCGAATAAATAACTGGTTTGTAATGTCGGAGTTTGTCATTATGCGAAAGCAATTTGTTATTATATAAGTTTCGTTTAAAGTTAAACTCTAACGCCATTTTCTCTGTTCGTTCTTTTAACGCTTCCTTTTCTAGAGCGTTTGGCGTTATTACTTCCTTGTACGAAGTAAAGGAAGTATTGCGAAAAATCGCGTAAAATTTCGGTTTTCAGATTTCAAGGGAAATATCCATTTTGACTAGTTTTGGCCTGACCTCTGTACGTACGTACTATGTTTCTCGCATAACTCAAAGAGAATGTTGCAATTTTGAATTTAGGACTGTTGTAACATCCAGTTGTGCACCTCCCATTTTTATTGCAATCGACTGGACTAAAAGTATCCAAAAAGCCCAAAATCCAAAACAAATTGGATTTTTGACGTATTCTTAACTGCAGTAATAAGCCCTCATTGAGAGCTTTTCAACGATATATCATAAGTGGTTCTTATTTTTATTGGTTCCAGAGTTACAGCCAAATAAAATTTTAATAAATGATATATTTGGATCTTAGTTCGAATCCGACTTTATTTACTTTTTTCTTTTTTTTTTTTAATCTTAATATATTGATTTATTAATAATTATTAACCTTTCATTGTAAAAAGATTTTTACAATAAATAATAATTCAATAACAACAAAAAACAAAATGAAAAAAATCTTAATTAAAGAATTGGGGGATCGTATCTCGCTTTCAAATGAAATAAGTTTAAATGAAGTGCAGCAAAAAATATCTATATGTAATTTAATAGTCGTACAAGGAAGTCATGTAGTGTCCACATCAGATTTTTTTCTGTTGGAGGACAGTTTTGTTTTTTCGAAAGAAAGTTGTAAGGCTATTTTATTAGCATATTCACTTAATTTCTGGACTTTAATTCGAGCCTCGTCCATGTCTTTTGCAAATATCGAAATATCATCGGCGAAGAATTAGAATTATTAATTTATGATAAATCAAATGAAAATATCTTCAAGAAACTGCAGGTCTTAATAATAATTGAAGTTATAAAAGTTATTTTTTACGGTGATTAAATTAATGTTTAAGTGGATGTGATTTTAAGCTTAAAGGGGTTATCGGAAATTTGATGTAGTTCTTTAATAAGAGATTACACTAATTTGACGACTTGTGATAAAGAGAGAAAGATGGTAAAAAATTAGAAAAATACCATGACGAAATTTGATGGAAAGCCCCTTTATTATTATTATTATTTCCTTTTTTTATTTATTTATTTTTTGAAATGGTCATTTATGGACCGCGTGAACAAACAATATATTTCCTTTGAGGCTTTAATCTTCTGCCATCTCTCATTCATTTTTTTTTCTTAATCTTTCGGTGGTTTATAATTCTCCTGTTGTTCAGCAACTTAAATCTTTTAAAATCGTGTAATTTTTCTTTTTATTCTTGAAAATTTCGCTGCCCAAAGTTTATTATTCTCTTATTCCGATCTCTTTGAGATCTTATCCTTTCTCTAGAAGCTAATCGTTTTTTGAGATTATTAAAAAGTTTTAATATCTTTCTTCATTCATTGTCTTTAAATGACCGCAAAACATTATTCTCGGATTTTTACTGGGGTTATCTGAAACGTTTTGAGCTTCAGCATGAAGATGGCAGCCACTCGTCAGCAAATATTTTGGAATGTATTCGCGCATGCGTTGAAAGGTGCGCACTAAAATCTCAGTCATTTTGTACACTCAGTTGTTGTTTGATAATCGTTTGAGTAAGTCACTGTGAGTGTTTTTGTGAAAATGGGAAAAATCGAATATCGTGCCGTGATGAAATATTTGCATTAGAAAGGCAATACGCCTACGCAAATTAAAACCCATTTGGACGCTGTTTTCAGAGACTCTGTCCTATCATTTGCCAACGTGAAAGGATGGGCAGCTGAATTTAAATATGGTCGTACCAAATTGATTGATGATGAGCGTTCAGGACGGCCAAAAAAAGCTGCAACCACCGCTGATGTCATTGAAAAAGTTCACCAAATGGTACTGGACGATCGACCAATTATGTTAGAGAGATAGCAGAGGTTATGGGCATAAGGAATTACAACCGTGTTGTAATGTCTGAATTTCAAATTGTAAGAAATCTATTTTTTATTATAAAGATTTTTTTTTAGTTGGAAAGCCATTTCCACTTTATTTTCCCGATTTTATAAACACATTTTTTAGTCAATTTTTCTGGATTACTTCGCCTAGATATTAAAATTTTTCCACGATTTTAATTTTTCCGAATTTTGTTTTTATGTCTCTTCGGAATTCTTTCAGATTTGTGATTTTATTTCTGTTTTCTCAAATGAGATTTGTCGTCCATTTCTTTCAGCGATTTCCTTCCAAATTTCAATTTGTTTTTGAAGCAAAAACAAAGTGAAAATCATTAACATCAGCAATGATCGCTTGATTATCTGTAACAACAAAAGAATCTATGGATATTCCTTTGTATTTTTTTACGATCCTTTGTGACTGAAAAACTTTTAGTTTTTAATTTCTATATGCCATTTACAAATTGTTTTATCTAAACTACAGTTAAACAGAAGTGGCATGAAATTATCGCGTTGACTCACACCTGTTGTCAAACAACAGCAAAATAACGGAACACACAGAAAGATTGTTCACGCAGTCCAGAGGTAGCCAATTCTAAAGAAATATGGTTTCGATTTTGAAATTTCGCCAATAAATTATTATTATTATTAAATAATATTTTATTATTAATTTATAAAGAATATACAAAGTTATTTTACACACGTATATTGTTGTACACACGTGCGCGCGCGCGCACACGTGTATATGAAATTACAAAGAATAGATAAATTACAAATACGTAAACAAAAACTATAGTTAGTAGTCTATCATATCAAAAGTAAATTGATGGATCTCCGTGATGGAGTGGTAGCGTCTCGGCCTTTCATCCGGAGGTCTTAGTTCCTGGATTCGAATCCCGGTCAGGCATAGCATTTTTCATACTCTAGAAAATGCCATTAACATCTTCCATGCGCAAGCTTCAAACTTACATGGCGATATCATGAAGCAAAAAAAAAAAAAAATTAACTTCAATTGGCTAATTTATTTATATATTTTTTTAAATACAAAAAAATATCATATTTTGTTGTTAATTACGATCAATTAAGAAATCGATTAAAGTATCTTTTATGATGTTTTAGAATATTTTACCTTAATGTAAGGTTTAAGTTGGAAAATTTTTATAACTTTAATCTATCACTCATTTTCATTATTATTATTTATTGTATATATATATATATAAAATACATATATACGAGAATATATTCACAATTTTTTTTTTACTTCATCAATGCATAAGGATTACATTTTTAAACTCAATGTAAAAGCTATAGTTCAACAACAACGTTAAAAACTGTTATAAAAACTTAATTTTATGCATTATTTCCCTTGAAAGTTTTCTCAGAAACAAAACCTCCCAATTTATTATCAATTTCTAAACAACTTTATCACATATTATACAATTCTAGTATCATATTATTATTAACTGTTTTACGAATTCAACACGATTGTATTTTGTAATAACATGAACAAAGAATTTTAACTTGAATCTTTTTTTTTTGTATTTACACGCATCCGATTTTAAAGGTGTGGTTAGTTTTAAAGTACGTTTGTTTAATATTAAACTCTTTTTTATTTAGTTTTATTTGAATAACAACACAAGCATTTACTTTGAATTTAAATCGACTTGACCGGTTACGTTTATCAGTCGTTAGTTTTTCTTTATGTTAACAATTAACTCTGTTATTGAAATTGTTCATTGATTTAATATATAAGTACTCATACCTTTGTACATTTTATATGTTTTTTGTAATAAATTTTGCTACAATTTTCTTGCTTCCCTTGACCGTTTTGTGAAGGTTTTGTAATTACTGTCGTTTTAAAATTATTTCAAAGATTATAAACATTTATTTAAGTTAAATAATAATATTATTATTACTGATCTGTTATAAAAAAAATTCTTCCTTTATATGCAAGGGTTTGCTTATATAAATTATTTATTTAAAATAATAATAATTAAAAATTATATTTCTATTCCTATTATTCTATTATTCTTTTCATTTAAATACCAACATCAGTATTTATTGTAAAATATCAGTACCATCTCAGATTATTCAGTCATAGAAGACAGGCATGTAATTTTCGTATTTACATGATGAATATAATGCTGATATATAACTGTGTTTTTCTAATTTATAGTACAGTAGTAGCCTTGCCACCAAAAATAGTTTTTTTATTGTTTTTTTTTTTTTTTTTTTTTTTTTGACGTGACAACGTCTTTAAATCGATGAACGCCGGAAACACGCACGAAAAATTGTCCCGTTCCGCCTGAGCCGAGCCGAGCCGAACCGTCGTGCAATTTTGGCGGGCGCGAAGCGCCCGCGATGTTTTTTTTAATTATTTATTTACTTTCTTTAAAAATTTCACATGTAATCTGTCATAAGGAAAATGGACAGTATTAAAAAAAAACTGAGTTTTACTTAAAATTGCATTTAAGTCCTGTTTAAGATACATTAATTAACTTAACTAGCGTCACGAGCTAGCTGATGATAACACAGTTCATTCAAGAATCGTGTACAAATGATACTGTTACTCTTTTGTGAACGGTTTTTGATCATGCTCATATTTAGATATTTAAATATTACATTCTGTGATTGAAATATTTACTTGAAAAATAGTCCTTTTATAATTTTAATAGCGTAACGGTAAAAAATCTGCTGTTATTTCTTATATAAACTTTAATTTTAAACAATAATATTGAACATTCATAACGTTTTTAGATTTTCCAGGTCTTAATTTATTTCATATTATATAAACGGTTAATGAACATTATGAAAATGAAAATTTCTTAACCAAATTAAATTACAATTATAGAAATTTGTACTTCACTATTTTTTTCTTTTCAGATAAAATTTATTATTATAAGTAGCCTTTTGAAAAAACGAATTGTGTGTAATCTCTACTTCAGAATACTATACTCTGTATAGTAATACTTTTACTATTATACTCTTGTCTGCGGTATTGGAAATTGAAGGCATGAAAACTTCGATAGATTGTTCAAACCTATGCGCTAGCGCAGCTTGGCATTTCTTTCGCTACCGCTCCATTCGGTCGCCCTAAAGTAGACCGGATGTTTGTGCCTCAAACGGCTACTGAGCCTCGAAACAGTTTAGTGACCAGTGTACTAAATAACGCCTAGAGATTACCTAACAGCATGAACGGGCTAAGCGCGGTGCCATACACCACCGGCATACGTGTCCCAACCGTTCATGTCATTTATTTGTTAAAATGGGTAGCCGCAACCCGTCAACTACAAAAAATCTAAAAATGTATATGACACCCATAAATTAAAATTTATGTTTGTCGCTGCCACTCCTAGGTTGCTGAATGCCAGCAAGTACCTGTCGACCATATTAAAGCGCTTGAAGCCTTAATTGGCTGATCATCAGCCTTACATCTCTAGGTTAGCTTCCCGCAGCAGGGTGGTAGGAATCTTTCCCTTAAGTAAACTACTGATATCCGTTGAACAAAGCAAGCGCATCAAGGAATTCCCACATGGTTCGACAATGCGGCTCTCACCACACTGACTAGCCGCTTGTGAGTGGCCAATTTTCCTGTTGATTACTAAGTTACAGGGTGGCCCGGTCTCTGCCCCCTCCCTCCAAGAATAGGGCAGTCAAATATCAGGTGTTCATTTGACTGGAACTCCCCGCAGACACACAGCTCATCGTTCAACCGAAATAGCTGTAAATTATAAACTTATGAAGAGTAAAAGGCAGAAAATAAAAAAGTATATAAAAACCTTTTTAAAAAACACTCTTATATTAAATTCACTAAAAAGTAGAAATATAAAATATGTAAAAAAAGTTTTTAAAACACCACTCTTAAATTAAACGTACTAAAAGGTAAAAAAATAATTTTAGGAGGTATATCAGAATGGATATGATAACAAGCTTTGATGGTGATATGTAAGATTATGTGAAAATCATAGCTTCAAATTAAAAATTTGAAGTTTTTGTCAATTTTTACATACGCTTGATGAATGCCTTAATGAGTGGGGAGCTCTTGTCAAAGTACAAATCTTTGCTCCCCACTCTTTATGCCAATCATCACGCACATAAAAATATGTGTCCAGCTCCGGGGAACGAAGCTGGACACAATTAAGCATAAACTCAACTTCGGAGGGTGCCTTTGCCTTAAACTACCTCGGAAGGACGCAAGGTCCCGGCCAGGCAGCCGGGACTCGGTCTTTTCACATGTCATGCCTCAAATGAGAAGTTCCCAAAAGAGAACTCCCCACCGGGATTCCGGTCTTGACGCCTCGCCTCTAGTGAGGTACCCCCAAAAGAATCCTCCCACCAAGACGAACATTCCCCCAATGGCATCTCAAAGCAGTCCCCACCCGATCATTGAAGGTGGAAAACCGAAGCCACCCACTCCTCCCGGGTGGAGCTGTCCCTCAAAGTCACCATGACGTTACTGTGAAGACACAACTCCTGACGCAGATGGACCCGTCTTGCATCCTCGACCTCCGGGCGCATGACCGTACAACTTGCAGGATGTACATCGAGCCTCCTGCTTATACAATCTTTACGTATATGGCCGGCCTTACCAGAAGTAAAAGAATGGCCACTTCTATTTGCGCCATTACATAACTTCGCCCGGTGGCCTGGACTCCAGCATTTAAAGCAGAGTTTGTCGGAGGCACGCCATGTCACCCAACAGGCCACCACCCAATGTAAACACGCCCATCAGATAGCAGTTTGTTTACAAGGAGGGGCGGCACTGCTAATATTACTACTTACGTCGAGCTGTAAGCTGGCCGCATATAGTGACCGACTCAAAAATCTTATGAATTTATCTTATGAATTTCCCTGAGAAATTCAGGGAAATTCAAAATTTAAATTTTTTTCATTTCATAGCGATGAATTTTTTAAATTATTTTTATTACATACGGTTACTATTCCGGTTATACTTTTTCCGATGAGTTTTCAAGCTTAATGGAAATTTAAAAAAATTAAAATTGAAAATAAAATAAAAAAATATAAATTTTAAATTATTCTCAAACTTCTGTTTATCTATGCAATTTCATTTGATTTTTTAAATAAAAAAAAAAATATAATTCTAACGAATAGTTGTCAGGGGTATTAGGAGTGTTGGGTAGTGGGTTTGCGTTGTGAGATGGTATTATTTTAGTCGTTTATTAACAAAATACTTTTGGGAATTAAAAACTTGAAATTACGAAAAACATTATTTTCGGGGTTTCCATACTTAAGGGGGAAGCATTCAGGTAAAATTAATCTGTAAGAAAATAATTTCTAAGTGGTGATAATAAATTTAAAAAAGAACTTTTACAAATTGTTTAAAAAATACAAAGATACAACCATAATTATGAATAAAGTAAGTAGTAATTTTTTAGGGAGGAGGTGAACATGTTTGGGTAATTTTTTTTCAAGAATTCTTAAGAGTAAGGGCTATATAAAAATTAAGATATTAACATTTTAATGCAATGGAGCCACCGGGCTGGGCTAGTGGTTAACTCGTCGTCAAAATCAGTTTTTTAACAGCTGATTTTAGAAGTTGAAGGTTCTAAGGTTCAAATCCTAGTAAAAGTTGCTTTTTAACGATTTAAATACTAGACAGTGGATAACGGTGTACTTTGGTAGTTGGAGTTCAATTAACCAAACGTCTCAGGAATGGTCGACGTAAGTCTAAACAAGACTACACTCATTCACAATTCAAACACATCATCCTCATCTCATTGTGACATGGAGGGGGGGTTACTAATTGAATTATTAGTAATTATTATAATTATTGCAACGTACACATTAGGAATTAAAAAAATGCAATGGGTAACTTGCGAGATGAATTTAAATTTAAAATAGATTTAGAAAATTTTTTTAAAATTAAAAAAATATTTTTTTTACCATAAACCATTGAGGGGGAAGGATAAAAACCTTTTATAATAGTTTTAAGGCCTTTTGATGTAGAAAATATTGATGGAAAAAAAAACTTCCATTAACTTCTTTTCAGAAGCAAGATGCAGCTAAAAAAATATAAATGAGAGAATTTTTTGGTGAGGGGATAAATATTAAACAAAAATTTTCGGTAATTTGTGATTTTGATAAAAAAAAGTTCTACTTTTGTAAAAAAAGTAAAAAAAACTTTTTTTTCTAAAGTGTCCCAGTAAAGATATGAAATTTTATTTCTGCCAAAACTCCCTCTTTTTTCAATTTTTGCAAAAAATTAATACATTCTTTCTCCCGAAGGGTAGTACATATCTTCCAAATTTAAATAAAATCACTCAACGGGGTCACAGTTATAGGTTACTAATTAATCTATAGTAGTTATAGGTTAATATGTACATACTTACAAACATCCGGCTGGCAAAAATAGATGTTTTGGACTTGAAAAATAAGAATAGAAGTTTTTTCCGCAGATTATTTACAATTTATTTAAATCAATATTTAGTTTAAAAAAGAATTTCTAATCTCTCCTTAAGGGGGAAAAAGTTAAAAAAAGACTAATTTTTTAGATTTTTTTAGCCAATGTTATACACTTTTTAGTTATAGCTGCAGTTGCTATTGCATCATTATCGCTACAGCCGGAAAAATAAAAATATATAAGAAAGCTTTTACTTTAATTTTTTTTAAATAACTTTTCTTCAAATGTAAAAAACGCAAACGAATTCTAAAAACATGATTTGTTAACTGTAAAATCACTTACCTCTAAAATTATTATCCCGCTCAATCTTAGCGTAATTTAACTAACGGTTTTGTCGTTATCAGCATTTTTTCAAGAAATATATATTTCTCATAAATGATTATTTGTAAAAATGAAAAAAACGAAACCTACTTAAGGAAGGAAAGTACTACAATAATTATGTTATAACAACCTTTATAATTTAATTATTAAGGTTATATTATAATACTAAAATATAGTAGTTAATCTTTGTAAATTGCTATTATTAACACAAGGTATCGACTAATCATTTCCTTGTAAATATTTGTGTTAATTACTCGCTCTGGTGCAAAATGTTTAATTACATTTTTATTTTTATAAATTTATCATAATAATGGTTTATAACGTGTCTGTTTTTTTATATGAGGGATTTTAACGAATAAAGTTTCATCTGGGTATTAAATTGAGCTGACTCAGAAGTGGGGACTCGAGAATGATTTAATTTAATTTAATTCCACTGGAATTGCTCGTGAAATAATATAATTACAATTATACATAACTATATATTTTTTATTTGTGCTTATTTAATAAATGTAATTAATCATTTGTTGATTAATTGGAAGAAAGCTGACCAATAATAATTAAAAGAGACCTGATTCGTAATATTATCTAAAATACATGTGTACTGAACTGTATGTATATATTAATAACGTGAAAAATTAATGAAATTTTTACAGTAATGTATTTTTATTTTTAATGATCACATCATAATTGTTTAAGCAAGTGTTAGATGAGATTTTCCCTTCATAGTTTTTGAGAATTTATTAGGTTTTATTTTTTATTACCGGTCATGGGTCACTTTACTCGCCTTTCCCGTTTAACCTGGATCGTCTATGTGTTCATTATTATCACGGTTATGAGAATAACATTGATGAATGACAATTAAAACCTATTCAATTTAAAAACCCTATCGGTATATTGTAATTTCTTCAGAGTAACAGTTTGGCCAGTACAGGACTCGACAATTTGTGATAATTTTAAAGACGGTCCTCATTTTAAAAATTATAATTATAACTGGTTTTTCCGAAGTAATTATTTCATATGGGTGTGGGTTTTTATGGCCTACTTGTTTTACAGTAGCAAATTCACTATAGAAATTATCAATACAATTCAGTTATAATTGTTTTTATTTTATATATATATGTTTTATATTGTTCATTTTAAATTAAAATAAATTTAATTTTAGAATTCAGATTAATTAATAGATATGCTAACTTGTATTAAATATAAATAACAGGAGTCATTTTAATAAATTTTTAGAGAAAGTTGCGAAAATTTTATTGATATAATTTTCTAAGTATTAAACAGTGATATTTGTTGTGTACTACTATCTTTAGAACGCAAATTGCAACATTTAATAAATAATACTAAAACAATAAAAAATCTCCTAATCAAGAATTTAGTTCAAATACAACATTTAAACAAACACAACTACAACGCATTAATATATCTTTATTTAGAGGTAATGTGTTAGAATGGCACTAATTTAATATATTTAATGATTTAGTACATAATAGAAATGATTTATCTAATATCCAAAAATTACATTATTTGTCTCTTAAGGATGAAGCCTTTTTTCTTTTTTTTTTTTAAAGAGGTGGAGGAACCCCATTTACGGGCGCCTAAGCAGAGTCGGACTCGCTAACAGGTTCTGCCAGTTATAACCAAGGGTGTATGTATACATGTGCACTACCGACTAAACCTCCATCCCTGGCTTCCCCATTCCTGGAACTGCTTATAAAAACATTTCATCAGAAGAAGGGGGAATCGCCCACACACACAGTCATAACAATCCAACAATGTCACACACTAAGGATGAAGCCTAAGCGATTATTAAAAATTTGTAAATAACGAATGAGAATTATGGAATTGCTTTAGATTTACTAAAGACTCGATATGATTACTAATATTTTATTGCATCTCGTAATGTTGATTGCATTGTAAGGTCAGATTCCATATGGCGATGAGGCTGTGGGCACTCCGCTCCCGCGTCTGATGGTCTTTGAATTAGAAATAATTTTGTTTGTATATAAAACATAGCTTCTGTTTTATTTTGTATGAATCAAAAAAATGTACAATTAACCAAATTTTCTTTTAATTTCCATTCAGGTCTAGTGCAGATACAAAAAAGAAATAAAATATTCTCCATTTTATGAAATTCTTTTTTTTTGTCATTAATATAACTTCAACAGTTTTTAATAATCCAGGTAGATAGTGGTTGATATAATTAATTACTTTTATGGCATTATATCTTAATTATAAATTTGAACATTTATTTCGTAAACTTATGGTCACGTTTGAATATTTGGTTTATTTAATTTTGGTCGGAATAGATAACTATCTCTGTCATATTACGGGAAAGATTATAATTTAATTTTTCTTTCTCCGATAATTACAGGCTTATACCAAATTACGGCTTCCTTACTCCTTTTTTTCATGATTCATTTTATATCATGGAAAAAAAGATCAGTTGAAATGAATTTTTTCGATGATTGGATCTGTGAAGATAATTTTATGTTAATATTTTAAGTTGTTTTTGTAATTATATTTTAATTCTTCTG
The DNA here is from genome assembly GCF_047948215.1 of Lycorma delicatula. NCBI lineage: Eukaryota > Metazoa > Arthropoda > Insecta > Hemiptera > Fulgoridae > Lycorma > Lycorma delicatula. The sequence continues at coordinate 40,822,963 of NC_134462.1, forward strand.
TAAATTCTGTTTGTGATAGTTTATCAATAAAAATACGCAACTATTTTTATACAGTATTTAGAAAATGGTTCTTGAGTTTTTCTCTTTGAAACTTTCAATTACCGTTGAGCATCTCATTCCTTGTTAAGATTTATTTAAATCATCAGAAAGATTGTAATTTATATTTTAATTGCTAAATATATGTTTTTATACGTTATGTTTTCGCAAAGGCAGAAAGAATATAGATAAATTATTTATGAAAGTAAAAAATAAATTTAAAAGAATTCATCACATAAACAATATTGGATTTTACGTCTAAAAATTATTTCATGATGTAAATTGCTTTTCACGATGTTAAATTTCTACATAACGAACAAGTGTTTTTCAATTTTTTATGTTTACATAAATATTTATTTTCGTTTAACAGATGAGAAAAACTATAGAAAAAAAAAATTTTTTTTACGAAATTCTTGTATTAATAGTAGTATACAATAAACACTTTGCATAAGTAAAAGAAAAAAAAGCATGTAACTTTAATTAATCTGAATAAAATTTAAATGTACTCTACGTTAATCTTTTTCAAGATTATGCAAATCAATGAATATAAAAAAAGATTGAAAAAAATAAATTATATTATATTATTACAACATAACTTATAATTTATGTTATTAAATTATATCATATTGAGTTTAATCAATTATTATACAAATCAATTTTTTTTCTTATTTTTTTGATAAAAAACAAAAATAATGATGGACAAATATTGTATGTTAATAGAAATGTACGAGTAATTTATTAAAGGGTTACATATACTTTTTTTGTTTGTATAGTAAATAAATAATATATATATATATATATATATATATATAATATTTTTTTAAAAATTAAGAAAAAAATAATTACGGCATTTTAACAAATTTAAATTTATGTATTTAGTTGTAAAATGTTAATTGCTTATTTTTATTTTTTGTTATTAGAATAGCTCCAATTATTCGTTTTTTAAACGTAATTAAAATGTTAGTTCTGATTTTTGTGTCTACATGAAAAAATAAATGTAAATTTTTTCCGTAGAAAAAAATTAATTTTTTTAAACATTAATTTTGCTTTAAATTATGTGTTTTCTTCTGTATTAGATAATTAAAAAAAAAAAAATATTATTAAAATTAATTAACAGTCTTAATTTTTTAAGACTACTGAAAATTTTTTTTCAGTAGTGCACTACTGAAAAAAAATTTCCTCAAACACAGTAATAAATTTTTACTATTTAGTTATACATTAAAATATTTATTATTTTTAGAATTAATATATATCTATCAGCTACTATATAACTTGAAAGAACGTTAATTCGAAAGAAAGGAGTTAATTCGAAGACTGATGCGAATTAAATTAAAATTTTAAAACTCTTTGACGGTTGTCAGATGATAAAATAATGGTTATAGTTTTATATTTTTAGAGTTTAAAAAGAGTTTTATTCTACCACCTTTCCATTTACTTTTCCTTTTTCTAAGACATTCTGCACCTTTTATATAAAACATCTTTTGAAATTTTGTACGAAAACTCCATTCCTTTTAATTACATTTTCTTACTTATCTTGAACACTATCCACATCATGAAATGCGACATACGTCCCACCTGAAGTCGATATTATTTCAAACTGTAGCCGGCAAGTCGGGCGTTACCCCTGCACCTGCGGCGTTA